>NW_027094089.1:68654265-68866765 GCF_029207755.1 Chamaea fasciata
CTGCCTAACTGTCTGTTTCTGAGCTGTAAAATGCCACACAGTGGGCATTTAACCCATTGTGGATTAAAATTAAGGCTTTGCAGGATCTTTCAAAAAATGGTAATTTTTGTATAATACAGATAACTATGTTCACACACACAGAAGAGAGAGACCAGGGTGTTAAGAATGTTTTCTAGGATCTACACGTCTAGCCCGTTAGCCCGTGTAGAGGGGCAAGGATCTTCATCAGTCAGGGCCAGGGGGTGTCTGAGTCGTCTGAATGGAATTTTGTGTTTAACCTCACAAATTAGCTCTGTGGCCTCTCTAAAATGAGGAGATGCCATGTGTGCACTTACTGTGACAACACCAACACACCTGATAAGAATTCGGGCCATCAAAAGATACCGCGAGTAGCAGAATTTAAGTGAAATCACTGATGTTTAAAGGTTCTTTCTTGTAAACCCAGTTGCATCTGTCTCTTTTTTCTCCAAGAGGATTCTAGGTCAAAGAGCTCACATCCATGAACACTCTCCTCGTCCTCTCCTCTCCTCTTCCTCTCCTCTCCTCTCCTCCTCTCCACTCTCCTCACTCCTCTCCTCTCCTCTCCTCTCCTCTCCTCTCCTCTCCTCCTCTCCTCTCCTCTCCTCCTCCTCTCTCCTCTCCTCTCCTACTCCTCTCCTCTCCTCCTCCCTCCTCCCCTCCTCCCTCTCCTCCACCTCCCCTCTCCTCCCCTCCCCTCCCCTCCCCTCCCCTCCCCTCCCCCTGCCCTCCCCTCCCCTCCCCTCCCCTCCCCCTCCCCTCTCCCCTCCCCTCCCCTCCCCCTCCCCTCCCTCCCCTCCCCTCCTCCCCTCGCCCTCCCTCCCCTCCCCTCCCTCCCCTCCCCTCCCCTCCCTCCCCTCCCTCCCCTCCCCTCCTCCTCCCCTCCCTCTCCCTCCCCTTTCCTTTCCTTTCTTTCCTTTCCTTTCCTTTCCTTTCCTTTCCTTTCCTTTTCCTTTCCTTTCCTTTCCTTTCTTTCCTTTCCTTTCCTTTCCTTTCTCCTTTCCTTCCTTTCCTTTCCTTTCCTTTCCTTTCCTTTCCTTTCCTTTCCTTTCCTTTCCTTTCCTTTCCTTTCTTTCCTTTCCTTTCCTTTCCTTTCCTTTCCTTTCCTTTCCTTTCCTTTCACTTTCGCCTTTCCTTTCCTTTCCTTTCCTTTCCTTTTCCTTTCCTTTCCTTTCCTTTCCTTTCCTTTCCTTTCCTTTCCTTTCCTTTCCTTTCCTTTTCCTTTCCTTTCCTTTTCCTTTCCTTTCCTTTCCTTCCACACAGACTGCTGCACGTGGAGCATGCTTGTGTTCCTTTCCATACAGAGTTTAGATCCCCTTTTAGACTGTGATCAAGAGCTGTCATCAAAATTATGTCTCCTTCTTTCATGTTGGATTCAGGGTAATGTTTACTGCTCTGAATTTGGGCTCAGTGATGTACCAGAGAAAGCTGTGCTAAGTGAGAAATCCAGTTCATGTGGTCAGGTGATTGGCTCTGCCAACTCAGAGAGCAGCAACAGCCTTCATTTAGACTGTGGAAAAACAGCACTTCTCAAGGTTTTTTGTCCATGGCAGAAAAAGGAAAAAACTTCAAGCCAAAGAATGGATAAATAAGGTGCTCACAGCAAGGTTTAAAGGCAGTCTGAGGTCCTTTGGAGAGAGAATGCAGGTAGGATTAAGAGGAATGAAAAAATGTACACAAAAGGCAGCAGAGAAAAAAATATATTCTATGCCCATGCTGAGGATATGACTGTGGAACCTGATCTGAAGAGCTGACCTGTATTTTGGAGGACACCAGCAAGAACAAACCCCACTCATTCAGAGGGGACTGTAGCAATCCCAGAGCTGTAAAGGCCTGAATGTGGGGTCCCAGTGGCAGAAGTGGGGCTAGGAGTTTTCCCACTGAGAAGAAATGCATGATACCTCATGGGAGTGCCATGCAAGACTTTGCTCCCTTTCTCTGCATCACTCTAATAGGGCTTCTGCTGAAAGGAAAAAGATGTAAATACTGCTTTTAAGCACCTCCCTTCCCCACTGTCCTGTACATCCTATCTTATACATAAATATTTGCTATTACATGCCTGTTTTTTCCATGGACACAATCTTACCATTTACTCTCAGACTCGCTTTTACCACCTGAAAAAAATCCCAAGCTGCCACATTCTTGCTTTTAGAACTCACAACTGAAGAATAGATTTAATCCATTTGAAAAATCAGACACATTTAAATACGGACTTTGCAAGGCAGCCCCCTGTTCCAGTCCAGGAATTTTTCACATGGCTGCTTGCCTCCGCACACAAAGAATAGGGTCCTCCCATCCCTGTCTTTCAGGTGTATTGGAGAAGTACAAGAAAAACTGTTGGTTAATCCTTGCACCCTTCCCCAAACCAGAGAAGGGGCTTCCATGGAAACCTGAGCTTCAGCTTTACCTTATAGAGGCTGAAAGGTGTATTTGATGAGCTGCCACAGTTCTTGATGTCTGTAGTAGCCTTTTAAGCTTACTCCAACTCCTAACTCTTCACCTCCCAGTACACAGTTTCTTCCATTCCTGGAAAAAAATGTAGTAGTCAATTAATCACTCTCTCACGATAAGCTGTGAAAACCAAGTCTCAGCTGGAAGCTCATTGCCCATCCTCAAGCCCTTTACTTTTCATAACTTCCTGAATTTCTTAAAAACATGCATTCTTTAAACAGGGCACACACCAGCTGAATAAGTGGAAGAGTTCTCCTATTTGCTTTCCACACGATGTTTCTGGAGTGAACAAAATTCACCCTTGCTACACTTAAGGTGGCTCCAAGCCAGGATTGTGCAAAGGAAAAAGCGTAAAAGAGAGGCAACAAGTTGTGGGCATGTGTTAGAAGGCAAAGTCATGTCCCAGGAAGGGAATGTCCTCATGCATTTATAGTTCCTGTGAATTAGCATGTTTCCACTCTCTCCTTCCCCTCCCTGACTGAACTCAGGCGCCTTTGAGTCCAAAATGATTTTCTTTGTCACAGGTTATGAAAACTCATTAAACTTGGGTTGAAATCCTGACCTCATCAGATTTTTTTTTTTCCTGTTATGATCCTGGGCATGTCCTGTAATTTTCCTTTCTTCTATCATGGCCGTGAGGTTTTCAGGATGCATTAATGCAGAAGTTTTGCATAGCTTCCTTGTCCCTGATTTTAGTGTGTACATTAAAATACACCATCACAAAAGCGACAACCATACTCTGCTTTCTTTCCTGACTAACTAATTTTCTGGCTTTCTCTCCCTCTGAGACTCACAGCATGAGGTTTTGGCAGAAAACAACCATCTGTCAAACAGGAATAGATTAGTCCAGCAATCTGACCTGCTTCACAACATCACCAACAAAAAGCTTTGCAGTTAAGCTGGAGTTTTGTTTAGAACAAACTATCATATTAAACACCTAATTTTAAACATTAAGAAAATCGGTTCCTGGCCAGAAGAGGGCATTTGACTTCAAGACATGGGCTCATGGCTATCAGTTTGTCATCTTGAAATAAATAAAACCAAACAAACCAAAAAACCAACCAACCAACCAACCAACCAACCAACCAACAAACAAACTCATTCGACATTACTAAAAATTCGTTCCATTAGTGGTTCCTACTATGCTGTAACAAATGTTTAAATCTTTCAGTCAAAGCTCCCCCTGAAGCCAGCAGAGGTTGAGAACATGACAATGAAATAAAGAATTATTGATTCATCCTTTCCTGAATTACACACTTCCTACTTTCTAGCACCAAGATAAGCAGGAGCTTTACTCAGACAACATTCAAGGAAAAGAACCACCTACAAATGGTCTTTTTTGTCCCAAGGTACAGGGAGTTACTTGATGTTCTCAGCTGGTGCAGTTACTCCTTTTTATTTCCTTTGTTGTCTGTTAAAACCTTTGAAGTGGTGAGCACACAGGGGTTTCATGCAGTATTAAGGCATATATTGGGGGATATTCACATCCTTGTAGTAGTCTCTTATCCTTCTAAATCATTACAGCAATTAATAACAATACAAGACAGCAGCTGTGTGAATGCGGCATTCCACAGTGTAGCCAGTGAGCAGAGGAGAAATAGTCACTGAAAATTGTGGACTTTTGAGGTCTTAATTTAAAGCAACGGTAGGTACCAAACAAGGGAAATACACTACTGTGGCTGAAGGGTCAAGAGTGTGGGTAAATTGCAGATTTGGGTGAAATAACAAACCCAAGATTTAGGTGAAACAACAAATCCAACAAATCCTGGAGCTGCCAAAACTTTATGCTTCATGATGTCACATCAACTTTCCTGTTCTGCTTCTTCCTTGCAGACACTGAAACTCTCAGCTTTGTAACTTTTTTAAGGAAAAAAATTGTTTCCCTGGTTTTCAATGCCAGTAAGTATATCAGCATTAAAAGAAATTTGAAACTTGGTTCTAACTTGGGTCCTATTGATGAAAACAGAACACAAAATTATTTCTGATCCCCTCCAAAGTTTAACATATTCTTTGCTCAACTTCTATGAACTGTTATTGTCCCAGATAAAATTGGTAACAGTAAAAACAAATAAATCTGCTCCCACTTCCTTCAGCTACGTATTTTCAATTTGAAGTTATTATGAATACTTACGTCTCAATTGTCCTTGACCTCAGCAAAGCCTTCAATTTTATGTCATTCCCAGGAGAAATTCCAGCCTTGAATATGTTAGGATGTCCTGCATGGCTAAAACAGAGTCAGGTCAGCTGCAACTCAGGCAGTGACAGCAAAAAGTAGATTAAGCCAAAATCAGGCCCAGCAGAGCAAAAGGGGCAATATGAAGGTGTTCATAACAGAAGAGTTTAGGGTCAGGTTTCTTCCAAAAATTTGTTTTCCAAATGGGTTTTGGACAAGCTGGGTTACCTTTCCAGCTGGTATCTGAAGCAAAGAAAAGAAGTTGTAATTTCAGCATTTTGTAACAGATCCGTATTTTTCTCTTGAGTTTGCTATAGATACACACATGTGCCTGTGAATAATAGGAATTAAATGTTAGACATATGTTAGCATTGGAAAAAACAGAACAGCAATGAATGCACCAGCCCATTGAGGAGATCAACACTTTGGTTTCTGCATACTACAAAGAATTCCCTGACACCATGGACCAACTTTGCCAAGTGCAGCTGAGTAGGTGGAACTGGCAGCTGAAGCAACTCGACCTAAAACATGAGACAGACAATTCTGCAAATAAGGAAACTCAGTCACAGGAGATGATGATGATGATGATGATGATGATGATGGCAGGACACTTTAAGCACTCCATCAATGTGGTATTTTCAGCTGGAGCTGCCATTCCTTCCCCAGAAAAAAGCACTTGCTCAGTCACCAATGGCCAGAGAATGAGGTGGAGTGACCTGGAGAAATCTCTGTGGTTTGCCTCCTGCAAGAAACCAAAGTCCATGGCTTGCTCCTGGCCTAGGTTATACTACTGCAGCTCTTCCTCTAGAAAAATGAGCAGTACAAGCATCTGGAAACTTCTGGTGCCTCTTGGAGTAACAGGGAAATCAGCTCATTAGCAGATTAAGCAATATGCTGGTTAGTCAGGACAAACAGTATTTGGGGAGTGCATTTTTAATAGTTATGGGGAAACAGATTCCCCTTGCACACCACAGCACTGCTTCAGCTCTTTGCCATCAGTTTCATTATCAAGTATTTAACTTCTTTTAATTTATGGGTGTGGTGTGGAAGTTCCACCACAGAGTATTACCAGAGGTATCAGCTACACCTTCACAGCCCTCACTGATTTTGATATCACAGCACTTCTGCACTGCCATGCACCTGTGTTATGGTAATCACATAAAACCCCAAAGACACTACATAAAATAATATTATAAAGCAGCCTCTGTCCTAAAATGGTCATCATTTACTACACCATTGAAGAACTAGAAAGAAAACAAAAAACAGAGAAGAGGCTAGTCAAAAATTAAAGTGAAAAAGCTTTCATAAAAGGAGTGATACATGACTCTTTGAAACTTTGAAAAAAGTGGTAAAGTACAATGGATATGATAGACCTGTCCAAAATCATGAGGGATAAGGAAAAAGATATCATCATACAGAGGTAGTATTTTTTCTGTGCATTTCATAAAGGTACCTGGTTGTTAGACAAATCTACTGAGAAATAAGAAAATTTTTGTTGATTTAATTTCTAAGTTTTTGGGTTTTAAATACACTGGTAGTATTTTCTGTCAAAAACTTCTGATAACTGTACTTGATAAACTGAAGGAGGCTTACCATGCAGGATGAATAAGCAGGGACATACCTAATTTTCTTTTCTTTAGCTGCCTATATTGTGTAAAAGAGAAAGGAGAAAGAAAGCTCTCCTTTCTGAAGTGCAGGAAGAGTAACCTAGGAATGCTGAAAGAAGTGAAAATGGGCTAGGAGGCAATAGAGAAAGTGTTTTATCATTGACTTTTTATTTAATCTTCCCAAATTTTTGCCCTTTCTAATGAATTGCAGAAGCGTAGGAAAAAACCTGTACTTTCTGCAAAGACTTGATGTGTTTCTGTGTTCTCACACCCTCCAAAGAAGCTTTTCATGGGCTGTGTAACCGGTCTGAGGGGTTTCCTGCTCTCAGATCCATGGGAGAAAATGTCTACGAGAATGGCTGAACACTGATGACATGAGGTTGTACTCCCTGACAGCCGCAGTCACTTGAACTCCAGCACTGAGAGACCCAGTGGATCCTCAGAATGAGTTGAGGGGCGAAAAAATGGATGGATACACTAGAAAGGTCACATTCAGTTTTATAACATCTGTTCTCAGCTGCTTTCTAGGTGGTGTCCTCCTGCTATCTTCCATATGTCACCACTCTCTTCTCACTGAGCTGGTGGGCCCCTTTCATTTTGCATGTAACGAGCTGGGTGTTTACAGAACACTGCATGCCAAGTCCATTTCTTTGTGTTTGTAAGTGGTATAAACAGCCATTAAAGGCCTCTCAAAAACCACAAGCAATTCAGAGTAACCTCTTCAGTCAAGAAGGTTTCTGCCTCTCACTCTATGAATTACCTATTTTGAAGTAATGTCTTTCAGCTGAAAGTGTCTGTCAAGCTGCCAGCAAGGCAGGACTGAAGTGACTAGGTGGAGCTACAGTCAAAATACAAGTTTCAGTGAGGTTCAAGCTGATTTGGGGCATGTCAGCTGTTGTGCTCCACGTCTTTTCTCTCAGAAAAACTCTTGGGTACATTACTGGGACCAAACAGCTGACTGGAAATGCAGTGAGTATATACAAAAAGCACGGATGGAAATGTTACACTCTTTATATCCAGTGAGGCACTCAGTATCCCCCTTAGCAGACATCAGGTGTGAAATGTAAGTCTCTGGTGCACAGACACAATCCCGACTGATTCTCAAAGAAGGAAGGAGCAAGAGAAACAAATACATTAAAATTCCACAAATGTATTAAGTGGCAGATATACCCAGCTCAAAATGTCTCCAATTATAGTCATTCAATTCAGAAGAAAAAAAAAACAACAAGAACAACAACAAGGCATATCCAGGTCTAATTTACATACTTTGAGTCATGGTGCTTTTAGAGCTTGGCCATGTCTGTATGTGACTCAGCTAAACAAGGATTTATGTACTTTTTCAAATAATTAAACTGAACTCTATAAATGTAAATGGTAGGTGGTTTTTTTCAAGCTTTAGATACATATTTCCAAAACATATGGCCGTTTTCAGCTTTCCTCAATGTATTTAAGTTCACAGCTCCTTTTTATTTCTTCCTTCACCAGTTGGGCTTTACGTAGACAGAATATTTGCATATGTATATAAGTGTATTAATTCTTAATATTTAACACAAATTCTGATGAGTTACTGCTCAATGAAGGCAGTGTACTTTCTAGTATAATTCATTTAACACAGAGTGGTTGCACAGGCCTTTCCAAAACTGGATGCACCGTTGTCTTAAATAGATGCATAAATTATTAATTTTGTGTTCTCCACTTTCTGCTGCTAACCCAAGAGTTCTAAAACATAAGCATTCATGACTGAGATTTTTCTCTGGGCAATAAACTGCAAATCTAATGGTTAAAAGTACTTGCTGTTGTCAAGTCAGATTGCGGAGTCATGAGGATAACAAGATAAATACCAAATATATAATGTGGCACATTAGTTTTTGCCCAAAATTATTTTAGGGGCTGATGAGGGAAAACATTCCAGTAGTTTTTTCAAAATCCTTCATGAGTTGGAGAGACAGGAACTTCCAACACCCTGCAGACAAAGGCTGTTATTGTTTATACATGGCCTATACAATTCTGGGAGCTGACACAAGATTCAGTTCCTGTGTCTATGAAAATATTTTCACAAATTAGTGAAAACTGAATGGGTTGACAACAGTCCTGAAAAAGGTGCTTTTTTTTCTTCTTCTTGCTGCAGCTGCAAAATTTGTCCAATTTTCTTATCAGCTGTGCTTTTGGCACACCCCTTTATCACCTAGAAATTTTACAGGAAAATCCATTTCCATTGCAAAACAAACTAAACAGACTATTATTTTTACTCCTAAAATATAACAAATTAGTTTAAGCTCCTCAGAGAGGACTGAGATGCAGGAAACTTGGCAAGAGTTTTTTCTACCACAAGTTTGAGAATTCAAACCTTCTTTGCCTCTCCATTTATAAAAAGAAGTAATATTCATTTATAAAATATAGTAAAGAACTTATATGCTGAATTGTAGTAAAGAAATTATATGCTGAATTTTGTAAATCACATACCTCTGCCTTCCTCCCTAGTCACTAACTGTCCACCAAAAATATATATACATATAAAAAAAGAAAATCTCCCATTCTCAGATTGTTTGTGACTTTCTAGTATACACTTCTGTAGATTTTTCAGTTTAGAAAAAATCTGAAAGCTTTCAGATGCCTGTCAGAGTTTACTCTCATTAAAAACAACAGAAGTTCCCACCCAGTAATACGTGCCTTGTTTATCTATCATTTTGGCATTAGATCTCTAAGATCCAGCCCATAGAAATTTAAGACAATGATGATTTACCCCAGCTGAAGTTCTGGCTCACTTTAGCTTTTTTTGTTCCAAACCATTTGCTGACTTTGCACATGCTCACAAGAAAAGTTCAAACCCTGGCAGATCCAGCATTCATGGAAAATTCAAGGATTCTTTTATTTGACAATTATGGAATTTCAGGAAAACCTACTAACCACTTTTTCCTTACATTCTCTCCAGGAGATAACATGTGGAGGCCCCTTTATAAATGATAAAGGATTTTTAGGTAATCCTGTTGTACAGTTTGACTAAATATCAGAAATATTTTTGATCTCACACAATCTCCCTTGGGCATTTGAAGTCAAAGAGATGCAAGGTGGTTTGTTTGGGGTATTTTTTTCTTATTTTTTTACTTTTCTTTCTTTCCTTTTCTCTCTTCAGTTGATGAACTTTTGCCCTTGTCCTTTTCCAAGGCACAAAGTGAAGCTTCTTTACCACATTCTGTGTTCAGAAGGGAGGACTGAAAGAAGCAGTTTGAGGGAATTTTATAGAAGAGTTTCTGGCCATGTGAGAGGCATTAAGTTCTCATATCCAATAGGAATGTACCACATGAATAAAGCAAAAAAAACCAACCCTACCCCATCAACAAAAAAACCCAGAAAGGCAAAAATATATGAATCAATAACAACTAATTTAGGATGAATTTAAATTCCCACCCAAAAAGTTAATTTAAATTCAGATCGCATTTTTATCACGGCTGTTTAGACACATGGTGGAAGAAACGTGCCTTGACCCATAGAACATTCTTTAGGGATTACACAGAACTGCAGGAAAAATTGGTGGGATGAATCTCCAGGCATGGAAATACAAAACCACTGACCCAAATTCAGCAATAAATCTCAGCCCACTGTTTGCCCAAAGCAGTGTCATAAAGAAGAACCATACTCAGTTTGGCACAGCTGATGCAAGCTTTAGAACCCTCTTGAACACTGAAACTGCATAATCTGAAAACCTCCCAGTCTTTTGTCTCTGCCTTCAAAGGCAGGGAATTTCTGTTGCCCTTTTTTAGTAACTGGGGTAGAATTGCAACAAAAATTGTCTAGAGGGGCACAAATCGTTTCTACCAGCTGACTTTCCCTGAGTGTTTTCAAGCCTTTTTTTATGTTCCTGCATTTTTTCTTAGAAAAGAGAAGATCTCCACAGAGAGATGGTCTTCTACGAGTTTAATCAGTATAAACAGATTTACCTGTGCAGCTTGTTCTACCGCTAAAATACATAAAATCCCACCGCACTCTTTTTTTTTTTTTTTTTTTTTTTTTTTTTTTTTTTTTTTTTTTTGCTTTCCCCCCCCTGACTGCACCATTTTAATCTGAAGGTTCATATTCATTTCATTCTTAATATTTTTCGATTCTAAACTGGTCTAGCTCTCAGAAAAAGCAGCACCAGTACTTGCTAAAATTAAGCTCATGCTTAAATATTTGGATGCCACCACCATACATTTTTCACATTATGACTTTAGACAGTGAGTATGGGGGTCAATGAATGTACAGTCAATGAAGAATTGGGGTGAAAAGGGGGAAATAAGCTCAGTGAGAATTAATGTAGAAGACAAAATATAGAAGCATTGCCCCTACCATTGAACACGTCTCCTGATGGTTGTGTAAGCTGTATATGAATATGCAGCTTTTTGCCACTAATTATTTTGTGACAGAAATCACAAATAAATTTGAATAAAATGTCTTATACTCTGTGTCAAATCAACAAGACCTGAATACCCGGTCAAGCAACACTAAGCAGCAGATTTTGGCAGTATGGTTCCTCCTATGCTTTGAATGTGTCCTTGAGACTACTGAGTGTGAAGTGACAAGAAAAACTTCAATCAGAATAGTAAGGCCTCATTTCTGCCAAAATTAATTAACCTGTGATACACATTGTCTGGTCCAGAGGTTTGTCCTGCCTTTTATCAGTGAATAAAAAACTTGGTGCTTTGGTCCCCATATAAATCTCAGTTTTATTTGCCCAGTTCCCTGCAGAGACAACTGATGCCACACCTAATTCCCGAAAATAGCAGGAGGGAATACGTTGCTTCTACTTTTTTATAACTATAGCATGTGAGTGTGGAATAGAAGTTTATATGGACAAGAAAACTGCAATCCTACATAAATGTTCTGTTATGTTCAGAGCAGGTATGGAATGTGCAGGGTGTGTTCTGGTGCTCTGACAGCTGCATCTATTTTTAATGAAAGCAAGATGTAAATTATGGAGCCAGCAAAGTGCGTGTGAAACAAAAATGCATCTAATTATAAATTTGTCCTTCTCTTAACCTGTTATTTAGATAAATCTGATGAGACCACACTAAGTGTTTTCCTTACTTTCTCCCATCCTAATTTAGTCTTTGAGCAGGAAGACATGCTGGCAACTCAGTTAATTGAGTTGGACATTATGTTTACTTGTTCAGTAAAGAACACAACAGCTTAAATTGTGCTCTTCTATTCATAAAAGAAAGAAGATCAGTGAAGGAATTAAATTTGACAGCCAAATGCCAGGGTGAATAAGCAAGAGCCACAGAGGTTATTTAGGGTCAGAACTTGAATAGAAATTCTGATTATTTTATTTTATTTTATTTTATTTTATTTTATTTTATTTTATTTTATTTTATTTTATTTTATTTATTTATTTTTTAATTAGAGATTCAAAAAATAGGTACTAAAAATTCTGGACATGTCCGTATTTCCAGGCCTCCAAACCCCTGTTGTAGGGGAAGACAAGTGTCTGTCTTTATCCTGGGGGTGCCTGAGGAATTTCTGAGCAGTTACTTCTTAATCCTGCTTGGCAACAGGAGCCTGTGATACAAGAACTGAGGGAAAGGTTTTCATGTAGCAAAGAAATTACAGGGTTGGTAACACATTTGGGAGTTAGGGTGACTTGACACCAGTTAGAATAGGCAGCATTTTCCCTATGTAAGTTGTAGTTCAAATTGCCAAAACACAGTGGGAGGTAAATAAGTTACCTTCTTTCAAGAGCTGCAAACACACATATGAAAGAAACTACATAATTACATAAAATCTCCCCAGCAAGGCAGTGCCAAAGGAATGGAACATCACAAAACCTTTCTTAAGGTACAGAATTGCTTTTACAAAAACTGTTTGTTGTTTCATGGAAAGGATCAGAACCAGAGCTAATCAAACAAAAAAAAAACCCAAATTAATTAAAATTTTACTTCTATTGGTTTGGTCAAAAGAACCAGGAACAAAGTGCCTACATTCATTGAATTTAAATTTTTTCCTTGGAAAAAATAAATGTGTCCAAAACGGAATAGTACTGTGAAACATTTGGTTTTTTTGGCAAAACCTTCTATCTGATTTAGCGAGTAAACCAAAAGATAGACTGTAAAGCCAGGAGATTTGAACCAATGACTTCCAAAGGTTTCACCATTAAAATGCTAGGAAAATGGAAAGAGAAACAAGAAAGTTCAGGTTTAGTATCAACTTCCACCATGCTTTGGCCCTCAGTTTTTTCTCTGAGTCTGAAAAAAAATTGACTAAGTTTGCTGTGCATAAGGAGCTTGGTTTTCTTTTTTTTCAGTTCTCAGTTTGTCTTTTAGTCATCTGAACTTTCCATGTAGCTTAGCATTTTCTACATTTTTGGTAGTTGGGCATTTTTAAGTTTTTGAAAATTTGTTACAAACCAAACCAAACCAAACCAAACCAAACCAAACCAAACCAAACCAAACCAAACCAAACCAAACCAAACCAAACCAAAACAACCCACCTCCCCCCCCCCCAAAAAAAAACCCCCCAAAAAACCCCAACCAGACAAAAAGCCCCCTCTGTGTCACTCTTTAGAGAGAACTGAAAAAAAATAGAGATAACTTTCTATGGGCCAAATACAAAAATTAGTGTCTTTAGCTAATAAATTTCTTGAAATTAAGATAGTGATCAAAAATATATTTCTCATTTTCAATGATCTGGTTCACTTGGGAAGAGTAAGCGACACTGATTGCAGAGAGAATTTTGTCATGGGAAATTTAATGGGGGCTTCCCAAATGGGAAGAAATATGAAATGTGAAATATTCATAAGAAATATGACACTTGGATTCTGAGTGAATTTGAGTTTTCCATGTGTTTCATCCAAACCTTTTGTCTCTCCTCTGTCCCAGATGCTATACCATGGCCAAGAGTGTGCAGGACTCCTCTGTTGCAAACCAGGAAGGTGACACAGGCTGAAGTGCATTATCAGCCCTGGGAAGGAAATGAAACTAAGAAGATGGTAAGAACTAGCAAAAAACCTGTGTTTCATGTGTCAGTCTTATTTAATTTGTAAAAAACCACTTTTTGTCCTGAGCGTCAGGCGAATCTTTCAACACTGTAAGTCTCCCACATGGACAAACACCTACTTTAAATGGTGAATACAGTTTGGATGGCCTGTAGCACTAAATATACTAATATTTTGGACTAGGTCTATGTTGGTATTTAAAGAAAATAAAAAAAAAAAACCCCAAATCTCTCAAACAACATTAGGTTAGAAAGACCAGTCACCCCAAAAGAACTATGACAAATCAGATGACCCAGTTTTCACATGTTAAATTTAAAGTCCAACAGGGACATAATAACTTATATCTCACCAAAAGAGATTCCTATTTAAGCTGGTAGCTGACTTCCACATTTAAAAGCTGTTCTACATTTGAATAAGAATTTTCCCATATTTGTGGAAAAAAAGAATAATCCACTGTTTAACATTACAAACAGCAAGTGCAATTTACTACAAGGTTTATGAGACTAATTTATAGTCCAGAACTTCACTCCCACAGGTTCCACATCACCTTTGTCCGTGAGAGATTACTTCTTATGTGCTCCAGTGGCTTCAGAGTGGTTACCATGTTTGCTGCGTGTTTTTTAAATAATTTATTTCACTTCACTGTTATTGGTTACTACTGCCCTAGGAGGGTCGCCTTAATTGCACTATGCAAATTATCTCTAAATTAATTAATTTGTCAGAATATCCAATTGCAACACTATTTTCAGCATCACCTAGTTCTAAATTTCCCTTAGGTACAGATCAGTAGATGATGCAGATATAGGTGGTCTATACATGCAGAGATGATTTGGCTTAACAGACACCAGTTCAACCAGCCTAGCTTGAAGTAAACAAGTCTCTGGACATGATAAGGATAGGTGAGATTCAAACCCAGACAGAGGACCTCGGCCAACCCCTTTGAGGCACGGGTACACCCTATGGCCAGTGAGTTAGACAAAGGTGAGACCCTTGACCAAATATGTTTGTAAGCACAGGAAATTTGAAAGCCCTAGAAAAGGAGCAGCCAGACAACAAACTGGGCTTGTTGCTGTTTGAACTCCGTGTGTTAATGTCACATCCCTGTCTCTGACACCATAGCAACAATGCTGTTCTGGGGTTGAATATATATTTTATATCTATTTTATAATATATTTTATTTCTATCCGTGAATATATAGGGTGAAGTGACAGCACAGTTTTTCCAAATGTTTCATTGCGATCTTAAATAAATAAACAAAGCAAAACAAACAATCAACCCTCCCAAACCTTAGAGTCTCTACAAGCATATTAATTTTTTTGTGCAGTTGTTTCTCACAGAGCTGCACTCTGGCTAGTATTAAATACTGTACCTGTGAAAGTAGCATGTCTTAATTGCCAAGGGTTTGAAGCCCTCACTATTTTCATGCTGCTTCACAACGAAGCAGTGACAGAGAAATGCCTTTATTTTATAGGCTGAGGCCCAGAGACATCAAAAACTTCAGGATCACTGTAGTACAGAGCAACTGAAGTTGGAAGAGACCTCAGGAGGCTCTAGTCTCTGTCAACCAGCTCAGGTTGTTCCAGGACCATATAAGTTTTGAGGATCCAGTCCACGGATGAATGACCCATAGCTTCTCCTGGCTCCTGCTCCAGAGTTTCAACACATCCTGGTGAAAAAGCCATTCCTTTCATCAAGTCAGATTTTCTGTTTTTGAAACTTGTGCCTGTTACCCTCTCCCTGCTTTTGCTTTACAGCTCTCAGAAGAAGCATGCTCCATGTGTTGGTTTTCTCTGGGACAGAGTTAATTTCCTTCAGTGTCAGGAGTGTGGCTGTGTTTTGGGTCTGTGCAGTAAGCAGTGTTGACAACACAGGGACATGTTGGTCATGGAAGCTCAGTGTTTGCACAACAAGGCTTTGCTGCTCCTCACAAGGACCTGGGAGGGGACACAGCCAGGACAGCTGACCCCAGCTTACCCAAGGGATGTCCCAGACCATGCAGGATTGGGCTCCAGCACACAGAGCTGGGGCAGAAGGAAGAGGGTGACATTTGGAGTGATGGCCTTTGTCTTGCCAAGCCACTTGTGATGGAGCCTGGCTTTCCTGGGCATGACTGAACACCTGCCTGCCCATGGGGAGCAGGGAATGAATTCTTTGTCATGCTTTGCTTGTGTGTGCAGCTTTTGCTTTTCCTATTAAACTGTTTTTGTCTCAACCCAGGAGTTTTTTCACTTTTACCCTTACAATTCTCTCTCCCATCCTACTGTCAAGAGTGAGTGGCTGCATGGTGCTGGGTTCCTGGATGGGTTTAATCCACAGCACTCCATATTCTCCATACCCACTTACCTCATGGCTGAAGAATTTCTCAAGATCCTGTCACTTTAGGCTGAATAAAGGCCATACAGATAATTTGTGGAATACAGAGAATTTATGAAATAACAGGAAATTTGATCTCCATTTATTCTATCACAAGAACTGTGCCACACACATTTTCTCAAATCTTCTTCAGAGTAAGAGAAAAACTATGTGTGTGACAGGGAGTTTCAGAGCAAAAAAAGGGTGGCATGAGCAGCCAACGTATTTGATTATCCCATACAGCTCCATGTCAGTGGATGCTGGAGATGCTAAAAGATAATGCCATGGGTTGAGGGAGATGTAGGACAGGCTTGCAGAAGGCAAATTTGTTGAGTATTACAGAAGATACATAAAGCACTTTCAGTCCTTTAGGCCTTTGCCAGGAGCGAGTTACTGGGCTGGATGGACTTTGGTTGTGGCTCTGGTACAGCCAGCCCTTCATCACTTTATGAGAAAAAGAAATATCCAAGATTGAAAAAAACAATGTAGTCATGGCAACAAATATGTGGGGACAAAGAGGTGCAATTCCTTAGTGATATGACTTCACCAACATTCAGATTTTAGGGTCTGGAAAAGCCCATAGTCTGAGGTTCATTTCCACTATAATTTTATTCCCTTTTTTCTACATGCTGTTGCTATGTATTTGCACGATAAAGTTTCCTGTCTTGGAGCCAGAGTAGTGACATATCTTCAGGTAAAGCAAAATTTCCATCATGCTTAATTCAAAGATAGGTCTTAACACATCAGTTTTTGCAGTTTTGTAGCCCCGTCACTTCCTTTAATGTTGTCAAACATTAAAAAAAAAAAAAAGTTGTTCAACTCACTGGTATAAAAAACATCCAAGAGCACCACATGTTCAAAGAGAAAACAACTCTAGCCCATTCGTTTTGACAAATTGCAAACACAGAAAGTCCACAAAAAGCAGAAAATGACACACCCAGACACAAGCCCAGTTTAATATCTGATACTCCAGTTTCTTCTGAACAGGTGGTAAAAAAATTTCATGCTTTATGCATTTGAAAATATTTCAGGGAAGTCAGTCATTGTTAGTAAAGATGTAAAAAGTGTGGAGCTGGAACAACCCATACCTTCTATCATGATATTAGAGAATAAGATTTAAAAGAAGCCAGCATATCTTAAACTGATCCTTTTTGCTATCATAAAATCAATGGTGATTCAATTCAAAAAGATTGACTAAAAAGGACTTAAACTATATATTTTTATAGTGCCCCAAATAAGACTTCACCCATCCGTGGAACTTTTCTAATTTATTTTAAAAAGTTTAAAACTTTTAAATTCAATACAAATAATGCACTAGCAGAACTTTGGTTTAATCACTTGCAAGTATGACTACAGTTCTTAGGAAAAAATATTGGTATGTATCTTCAGAAGATCTAGACCCTTATTTTTTTCCAAGTGAAACCAACTGGAATCAGTTTCCTCCAGATAAGTGTGTCCCAGTAAAAAAATCATAACCTCTCATTTCCAATTTGATGTATCTGAATCTTGTGCCATTATTTTTGTTAATCTGGTGTAACCTTTTTACCCCCCCAGTTCTAGTCAGCCTCAGTTCTGAAAAGGGGAGGAATGTAAGTTGGAAGAGTCCATATAAATTAAAGCTGAGACAAAACCAAATCTGGTGGTTTGGAGGCCATTTTAAGCTGCAGCAAAGCTGTTCAGTAGGTTCATTCAGGATTATTCCTGCTGAAACAGGATGAGGTACTGATTCAAGGAAAGTAAAAGGAAAGACCAGTGGATGTTTTGATGCAATATTATTTAGCATAAGCAACTCAGCATGGCATTTTTCTCAGTCATCAACATATGGGCAGCAACATTCCCTAAAATAAAAGAGAATTGTAAAACAGAGCCCCTACAGGGTGGGAACACAAATGTGTTTTCTAGCACAAAAAGCCTGTATTCTCAGTGTCATTTCTTCCCAAAATGAAACACAAAGAATATATGTGGAACTTGCTTCAAAACTCAATTCTATGCTCAAAATGAAATTCAGGTTCTTCACCAAAAATGTTTATACTTGGAAAAAAATCTTTATCACGGTACCTGAAAGATACATTTATGGATCAGAATAAATTACGCAATTTACTATGGAACTCTATGGGAAAAAATGGCTTGCATTTTTTTCCCGCTTCCTTTGACAACCAGATTAGTCCCAGAAAATGAAGAGAACTCCTCCTCTTCATCAGGTGATACATCCCATTTTTCACCCAAGAGGGTGGCTCGTCCAACTTTAACATCTCTCTCTTGCAGGGCTTCCCTCACCTGGACTGAATCAGAGCATGGGTACATCAATAAAGCAGAGAGTTGTCCCAGGGACCGGCTCCTGAGGTCAGCTGATCACCTTCCAGCATAAATTTTTGTGATAGAACTGAGAACAGAATTTCCTAGGGAGCAAGGCTTGGAGTGGGATATGAAGTGAGAAAGGAGTGCATTCAACCTGGAACTTTGGCACTGCTTTCCCCTCCCCTCAATTCATCTCAATTTATATATTCTCTTGTGCTCCAAAATGAACCAACTAAATAGTATTGGGCATGCATAAATTTGTTTCATTTCATGATCTTTCTGTGCAGGCTGCCCACCTATTTACACTTTTCTGCTCTATCTGTATTTTCTTTTGCTTCCTGTTTCACTGCTATCCATTTGAAAGTGATTAGAACATTAACTAGCAATATTTAAACATAAAAGGTACAGGGAGCCACTAGGGACATATCAGCTGGTGAAAATCAGCCTAATTACACCAATTTAATAGAAGTGCTGCCAAATTCACCTCTGTGGAGCATCTGGCCACATGAATTTGGCTTAACAACGTTCAGCTACTGACTGACCCTGACACTGCGTAAAACTGACAGTCCACACTGAACAGCTTTAGTTTGAGTTGTCACAAACCACCCCATCTGGGTCTCACTGTTCTTCACACTAACAATTCACCTGGCTTTTTACCAAATCAGTGTTTATTTGCAGTAATCTAATATAAGGTTATTTGCTTACTCATGGAAACAGGGTTGGCATTTTCCCCTCTGCGGGGATTTGGCAAGGCAGGTTCCATCCTCAGTTGCCTGTGTACCCCTTGCCAGCTGCTTTCCTATAAGCCAATTCCCACCCACCCTGTCTTCCTGCTTTTCTTTGCTCTCCCCCTCTCTCTCCTTTTTTAATTTAGGCATAATTGTGTGGTTGAGTAAGCTCAGAGGGCGATATGTTGCTACATCCAAAGATGAGGCAACAAGGGTGGTAGATTTTCACTTATTGCCCTCTCCAGGAGTGGCATGAAGCAGCACACTGCACAAAAAAACCTGTTGTGGGGGAGGAAAGGGAGAGTTTTGAGACAAAATCTTCACTATTTCAAATGAGAGATCTTGCCAAAAATCCTAGTGGGACTACGTGGGCACCCACAGCTGAAGGGGTGATGAAGGATCCTGATTTATCAAAAGCTGCCTTAACTACAGCAGAACAAATCTTGCAGGAGGCACACCAGCAAGTATTGTAAAATGTTAATTTGCTTTTGGATACTTTGATTTCTTTGGATGAAAGACAGTGCATAGGGATCCTGGTATTAAGCAGTTTGCTGGTATCTGGCAGAAGTGTGGAGCCCAGAATTGGAATAAAGCCCAGTATTGGCAAAACTTTGTGAACAGCTACATGTTCCTAAAGATGTCAGTGAGCAGTGGAATGATCCCTTGTCCCCAGTACACACAACAGTGGGTGGCCAGTGGCAACCAAGCAAATAATCTGATTTGCTCCACGTGCTCTGTCAAGGCAGTCAAAGGATGAGCAGGAGTCTTTGTCCTAAATAGTCTTAAGCCTCTCTGTAACCCCTCAGCAACTGGAGGCCAGGCAGAAAGGTTTGTTGCTCTGCCCCTGGGTGATTTTTTAACCTCCTGAAAATGAGAAACTTTAGATTTGATTAAGAGAAGACAAACTAAAAATACAAAATACCATCCCACAAAGAATTAGCCCATTGTATTATGAAACTGAAAAAAAAGAAGTGAGATGAAAATTGCAGGAAGAAGAGCCATGAAATTAGTAAGTGCACATTTGATTTTAAAAAATAATGTCAGTTTTGAGGCTTTAGGCAAAGTACTCATTTCTCTCATAGAACCCAGCACCTGCTTTTTGAGAACCATGCCTTTATGCTGTCAAAAATCACTCCCTGCTTCAGAAGATGTCCCGTGTGAATTGTGATGTATTCAGGTGTCCCCAGGTGGTGTTTCTCGCACTTGTGACTCCCTATAAAGCCTACAAGAGGAGATTTTGAACAAAAGACAATAAAAAGCAGAAAAGAAACACCTTGTGCACATTCCCCTTCAGTCTGAACACTGAAAGTTTGACACTTTGAACATTGAGTTGGACTAGATGATCCTGATGTGTCCCTTCCAACTCAGAATATTTTGTGATTCTGTGATTCTGTATGAAAAGTGCTTGTAACTTTTGGGCGTCACTGTTTTTAGAGCAAGCTGATTTTACAGACAAGTTGGCTTATAACTCATTAACATCGAATTTTTCCATCACTTTGCCTTCTGTACTGCAGCTTAGCAATTAGTTTACAGTAGTTATCTTTATTCTCAGAAAGAAACAATTCTCTTCAAAGTGTTGTTTTTGCCTGAGGCACATGACAACAAGAAAACAGTATATGTAATAACCCTCTGGTAACCATCTTTCTCATGATAATTCCAAGATATTTTTTGAACAAAAGAGAAGATAAATTGCCGTTAGTGTTGCATCTTCAAACATCTGGACTAATTAAATTCACAATGCTTTTGATTTTAAGAGTTATTTTTAATCAGAGAGAGGCTTGGAGAACCAAGTATTTTCCAGGCTTCTAAATTCTCACCATCACCCCATCACTTACAGTTTCATCATGTCAGAGCTCTCTTTCTCTGTTGGTGTGGTATGGAGGAGCAGTGCATAAAATGTCCCACAGGAGGCTAGCCTAGAGGAGAATCTAAGCCTATATCCCAGCAATGGAAAAGGCTGGACTGTAGCTTCAAAGAGAAAATGCTTCCCCTGGAGGAATAAAGCAAAATTGGAGTTGAGTGAGCCTCAAAGGAATTGCAAGCTCACAAGCCATTGCTTATGTTTGGGTTTGGAATTGAAATTGAGTCTGGTGGCTCAGATCCTCACCACAGACTGTGGATGGTACCAGCTACAGAGAGAAGAGGCTTGAGGGAAGAAGACACAATTTTTTTGCAGAAATTAATGCACATGGTAATATGATTGTAAACCTATTTGCATTTTCGCATTTTATTTGCTATTTGTTTTTCTAACGTAACAAAATCTCCCTCCTACCCTCTTGAATTATTCATTTTGGCGGTTGCTTTCCCCTTGTCATTCTCACACATCTCTTCCCCCCGCGCCCCCCCCCCCTTTTTTTTTTTCCCCTCTTAAATTACACTTCAAACTAGTTCCTACTTGGGAGGTCCCACATCGCTGAAGGAAGTGAGACCTGTCCCAAGTCTTGAGTATTCTTTCCCTGCTTCCAGTGACAGGCTAGTGAGAACAAAAGCTGAAAAGCTTGTTTTCCATTGTGGTTACATATTGCCCCAAGGAAATTACCCGAGCGGTGCAAGGCAGAAACAACAAGGGACAAGTCTGCTGGCAAGAAAATCTGTCTCACTAGTTTGACCCAATCTGGAAAAAATTTGTGGGTAGTGGCACTCAGTGAAAGCTCCAGGCACAAAAATCTGGTGATCTTTGGTTCTCTGCACCTGTCTGGGCTACTTTTCTGAGACAGTTATTCATGGCTACATTACACACAAACATAGAGTCTCCTGCAATGCTCTTAGAAGAGTTCCCCCCACCAGTTTCTCCCAGTGTTTCCTAAATGGCTTGTTAACTTCATGAATTTTGGAAAATCAATTCTTTCTCAGTTGACAGAGTGGTAGAATTTTCTCCTAGAGATCGAGTTGCACCTCACAAAATTGCTAAGAAAACTGGTGGTACAAAAACACCTAACTGAAAGAACATGTCTATCCCATGAACCTTGCAAGATCAGTTTGAATAAAATTAATTGTTTTTTTGTCTTTTTTTTTTTCTAGAATTCAATTAGCCTTTGGAACAAACACTGAAGACACAACAGTGCAGATGACAGCAGTATCTTTGAAGGGATAAAACAGCATAAGCGTGACCCAAGTTGTGAGCGCATTCAGGGCAGGAGAATGCCAGCAACAAGGAGACATTTGGACTGGACAGAAGGAAAAGATATGTAATACAAAGCAGCAAAATATTAGGTTATGGAGTTAAATTATTAAATTATATGGAGTAGGGAGACATGAGCAGTGCAACCTCATTCCTATGAATCCAGGAAACAACCTGAGACCCAACATTGCCTCTGTTTTGCCAACTTATTTTCACATCAAAAATGCACAGATTTTGATAGCCAGTCTTGCTGGACATTTCACTTGCAGTACCCTCATGATAGCACAAAAAACATATTGCTAGATGGAGATAAATTGCAGAACCACAAATTTATCTCTGGAATACCTGTGACACCTGCTGCTGCTCCAGTGAGAGCCCTCAGGTCTGGTTACAGAGTTATTTTGGACAGGTGAATCCCAAGGCAATCCACTGGGCAAGAGAGTCGTGGCCTCTGGATCTCAAGGGGTTGATTCTCACATCACTGCAAACCCCTCCAAAGCCTGAAGGGTGGAGTGATTTCCATCTCTGGGTCAGTCAGCAATTTCATTTTTCCTCTCACTGTTTGTGCTGTTACACCCTGTCTTGTGCTTTGTGAAGGCAGCACTGACAGCAGAGCGTCTGATTCTTCTTTTCTGTGTGCATTTCCAGTTGAAGAAAAGGTGGAAGTTCTCCTGGAATCTCATGCAGTTTTCTTTCTGTGCTAGGCAACAAAATTACAACTTTCTCTTACTTTTTGTAACAGACAGCTTTTTAGTCTTGCTCCTCAACAGGTACATGTGAAATACTGCCTAAATTATCCTTTCTTGAGATTTACTAACATTAGCTCTTGTTCTGTAACATACTTTGGGTTTTCACTTGTCCAAGTGGATCCCAGGTTTTCCACCACCATGTCTTTCCAGCTGTCCCTGCCCTCCCACTCACATGACATTGCCAGGATTATTTTGGGCTAAAGGACTTTATTTATACTGTGAAGAGCAAAGAGAGTAGACAACCCCCTGATAAGCATCATGTCCCAGATCATATGCCTGTGATCAGGGTTCTAGGGCTGAAAAACATTTGCAGGATGAACAACCAGAGTAGCACCACATGATTTCTGTGTGTCATTTGTAGCAGCTGTGGGACAGGCAGCTGGAGATGAGTCCTGCAGCAACCTTTGTAAAGCCAGGAAAAGTGAGGAAGAGTTTAATACATCTTCTAAGAGAGTTGTTAAGTTATTTGTGTTGGGTTGAAATAAGAACCTGCTTGTTACAGTAACACTGGCAGATGGGATGCCAAGAACAGAATCTGAGGAGTAAAAGAGGGTACAAGAACAGGGAATAAGACTGGGATATTTCCTGTGCTGGGTCCACTGCCTGTTCTTAAAAAGTACATCTGTCACATACACAGCTGTCTGAACAATTTGTAGCACATCTAGGTCATGCTAATTAATTCTGAGTTTCTTAAAAGAAAACTGATAAGCAAAACGAGGCATCCGATGGATGTGTCATTATTCATACCTTATTACAAAGGCCCATTCCGGTCCCCTCTAAATTTATTCAGATTACAAAAAACCCACCGAAACCAAACCAACCAACCAACAGACAAACAAAACCTCCAAAGTTTCATTTTCCTTATGAAAAGAAAGCCCCTAGGTCAAGATTGCCATACACTTTCAGAGATGAAACTCATCTAGTCTCAGCTTCCAGGGTTTTACACTAGTGGCAAGGGAATTGGGGCAAAGTAGTGCAATGTGGAAAACTCCTTCCCCATATTCTCATTCTGTTGCCAGCATGATGAGACAGGAACCACACTTGTAAGCAAGTCTGGGAGCAAATCTGTGTGCAAATCATATGGACTTTTATTAACTTTTGGGGAGCACCTCTTTACAGGTTTAAGCTCACTACTGAAGCTCAGCTAACATACCAGGTTTGGCTAATTAAGGATTTTCAGTTAATTAGCTTGGGTAAGATTTAAGGTTTAAAGAATAAAGGGAATGCACAACACAGACTAACCATAATTAAATGCTTCCATGGCTTCATATGGGATTAATCTTTAATTTGAAGTAGAAATGCTGAATTAATAGGAGGCTTATGAACACGCTTTAAACTCCAATGCTGTGCTCTTCCTGTTGAACCTCCTTCTGCTTCCAAATGCTTCTCCAAACCCTCCACATAAATTCAAACCTGTCCTGAGTCAGGGGGTGAAAATCAGCCCAAGACATGTGGTGTGTCCACTTCTCCAGTAAAGTTTTAATGAATCAGAAAAGAAGACATTTGTGTTTGGAAATTGGTGTCGCATCCAGTCACTGCATGGTTGGAACATTCCAGCTCATTGGGAACACTAAGGGAAATGGAATAAGAAACTTAAAAACTGGACCATGAGCAATCTGGGGAGGAACAGTTTCTCTATGTGGTTTTGTCCTATGGGATTTTATTGTAAGGTGACTCCACTGAGATTTCACAAGCAGTGACCGCTGCCTGTGTTTCTTGAATTTTTCTAATCTTCAAAATAGAATTACTTGAAGCAGAGTCAACAGAAGTAAATAAATAATTCCAAAGCTGTAGTCATGTCAGAAGTACTTTGTTCCCTTCATGTGCAACAAATGCAAGTTTCAAACTCTTTGTGTCCAACATCTTTGAATCCTTCTTTTGCCTAACCTAGTTATGAGGAAATAATAGGGAAAACCTTGGCTTGGTTTTAATAAAACCAGATTCTGCCAAAAATTTCCAACCTGAGGCCTGATGAGTTAAGGCAACTCCCTGCTAAGTGGATCTCATGCTGTCCCAGATAGATTCCCAATAATGGCAAAACATAATGAGTAGGGCCAAGCATCTTTCATCGAGTTATTTTACATTTATTTTACAGCATATTTTGCGGCATTTCTGTGCTGCCATGGTTCTGTTTTCACATTGGTACAGCTGAATGAACTTCCAGCATTCTAACTTACCCTTTTTTGTCAGCCTAAAGGCAAGAACATAAAGTCAGCAATGGATAACTTGCCTGGTGTCTTTGTACAAATTTCCTGGATCTTAATTCTGTCTGTGCAGAGAATGGATTTCCAAAACACTGCTGAGAGCCAGGCTTCTAAAGTAGCAGTTTCAGCTTCTGTGTTTTTATCACATGTCTCTGTGGGTTTTCTTATTCTCCCTCAGGCCTCAGCTGCCAGTTCTAAACAGGAAAATCTCCACTTCCATTCTGAGGCTGACATCATTAATGTCTGCTGCTCCATTATTTTTTGTTATTATGGATTCCTATAAGTCTTCTGTACAGGACTTCTTTGGCTTATCAAGCAATGCTAAGAATGAAATTTTGGATTCAGAGGTTTGAGAGCTCTGACCTTAGGCTATATGATTTAACACTGCTATTAATTTTTGAAAGGCAGAGATGTCTATTTCTTTATTTCTTCACTGGATTATTCCTTCAGCTCTTATCCATCAGTTTGCTAAGCTGGAAAGAAAGCACTGAAAACCCAAAGAAAATACAAATGTTACATCATCACAGCATTAAGTTCCATTAAGTTCTTAATTACGTCATTATTCTTAAGTTCTTAATTACATCAAATAATTAAATTTCTCTTGCCGTTCTCCTGTACTTTTCATCAGTAAATCTCAAAGTACTTTATAAAGGAGGTTAGATCTTTTTAGCATAGAACTGATGTGTAGCAAAAATAGGTTCAGATTCCATTTTGTCCACTGCATTCCGGTTAATCCTCTTGAAACATATTTTTCTATATTTTAAAATTATTTCCTCCTACTGGGAAATTTGACCAAGGCTAATCTTCAATTCTGTAAAAAAAATTGCGTAGATCCCCTCAAAAATGAATGCTGGGATATGCTTCTTTATGCTTGTTGCAGTTGAAAATTTAACAAGATCTATTTAAGGCTACGAAGATTTGAGGAAAACAAAGCTGTAAATATTAAATAAGCTTTAATGAGCCAACAAGTGGTTGTTATATCCTGCTCGTATTTTGCTTTGCAAATCCTTTCTGCAGTAGATATGTCTGTATCCAGGACTACTGCTGGAGCTGAAATTACTGTATAAAAGTTTACATCTCATTCTATGACAAAAACATAATATCTATCTTATTGAAGAAAATGGAAAGCCTCAGGTAGAATGAGGGAGAGCATTCCAGTGGTGCCAGTTCCCAGATGTTCAGGGGAAATGTCAGTGTAAATGTGGATTTCCCTACATTTTTTATCTTGGTTGTACCCACTAGTAAGCAGCAGGATTTGGTTGCTTTCTGTTCCTTTACCCTTCTCACATGGCTCCTGTAGAGAGCCTTGAACCTGCTGTTCCTCCCAGCAGCAGATACTGCTCACAACAGGGAAAGGAAAAGCACATTTTATTCAGAATTCATCCTTGCTTTTACCCAAACACAGGGAAGTTCACAATGCCATGGACAAAGCTATATCAGGACTTCCTGACAGAGCTAAGAATATTCATTCTTCAGCTGTAAATGTAAATAAATGCTGGACAATCACAAACTAGCTTTTCCCTTGCTGGAAAGTAAATGCACAAATTTCTCCACGGTTCTGTGGAAGCAGGTAGCTCCTCTTTCAGCCTCATGGAAACCTCCACACTCCACTGAAAAAATGCAGAACCTGCAGAAGATGTAACTGAAGACTTCCAGGGAATAGCATTTTTATTTGCTCTTAGATCCTTCACCAAAACTTTGTATTAATATGGGAGCCTCTTTTGCACACAAGGGAGGAAAAGGGAATTCTGCTGGTTGTCTTGATCTCATGGAAATTGATTGCTGTGCCAGGAGATAACACAAGGGTTCTCCTAGCCAGATTTTAAAAATCAAATGCCTGTCTTGTGTTTCTTTCAGAGCACTCAAGGCATTGTGAAGTAAAACCTAAATTACAGAACAACTTGCAAAGATGCAGCACAAAAGGTAACAGAACAATGCATTTGTCCAAGAGGGAAAAAACTTTTGATACAGGAACATGTAAAACTGATTATAATTTTGACAAGTTGCTGCAATTCTGCAGCAAAGCCATTCTTCAGAACCAAATCTTTCTTCGAAAAGTTTTTTACTGTTTGAAAGATATGGACAATGTAAATTTTTCTTTAGGGGACCACACAATCAAATATTGACTGTTGGTTTTGATTTGAGGCACAGAAAAGAAAAAAAGATTTTTGAACTAATTGCTGTTCTAAAGCAACATTTCAATCAGAGTTTTGATTTCCATTTCAAGAAAAGTGAAAGCTGCAAATACACTATTTTTTTACCTATAAAAATAAGAGTGTATTATAAATGAAAAAATAACAATAAAAAGCAGCCCAAAGTTAAGTCTTATCAATTTTCAGTAGCACTTAATTTTATCATCCTCATTTAACACATTTGTCTGGTTTGATAAGATATTTTGGACAGAGGGAGTAAAAAATGAACTAACTGTGTCACTCTTTCCTGCAATATAATTGGTGATTTTAGCATTCATATTTGTCCTGTTGCTTTTCCTAATTGAATGTGATGCATATCCTGATTGTATCTTACACAGTCAATCATGAATCATGAATCATAAATCATAAATATAGACAGTGTTTCATAATTGTCTTTAAATTACACATTTTTAAATGCCATATAATTGGTCATCCTTTTTTCCTAGAAAGTCAGATAGTCAGGCCTAGGAAACTGAGAACATGCCTTAAGAATATATACTGGAATCCAGATCTCAAATAAAGAATATATGTTAAAAATACAGGTCTAAGAATAAGTGTAAAAAATACATATCTTAGGAATATATGTAAAATTAACGTATTTTAATACTTCTATCTGTGCATACAAACAGAATAATCTTTTTACACTGAGACATCTGCAGCTTGCATAGACACATATTTTTTCCACCATTTTCTGAAAATATTGTAACATTAGCAGCATTTTTTTCAAAAGAGTTCATAGCAAAGGGGACATAATTTATCTCTGAATTACATATCTACTGTTCATGGTATTTTCCTGCATGCCAAAGTGCTTGGAAATGGGCTCTCCAGTTGACTTCTTTTTCTACTCATCATTACATTTGAATGAAATCCTAAATGCAATGCAATGAAAAAGAGAAGAAAATAATTGGGTGATGCAAAGGAGGTAACCATGGTCTGAAAATCTGCAGAAATCTTCAGAAAGCATTTTTGTTAACCAAACACAATCACAGAAGAAAAATGAGAATGCTTTAATATGTACATTAAAAGTATAGGACATTAATTTTGTGTGTCCGTATGGATAATAATGATATGGCCATAGTGATGTCCATATTTCAGCTGGTCAGAATCAAACACAGAGCAAAATATTGAGTCTGTGATGTGATACTGATGGAAGACAAATATTCTTACAAGTTTTAAACATAAATTTGCAGATAAATCTCCTCCCGATTTTTCTTTTCATTGTGTATATTAGACAAGGATGAGAAAACATTGGCAGTTAAAATAGTGAAGACTTAAAATGTGGCATAAGTGATGTATTTGTTCCTGCCACCCTGTAATTAAAAAGCATACTGAAATAATTTGGGGATTTAAACGGAAAAAGTACCCAGAAAATCTTTATGCAAAATCCACTCACAGAACATGTGGTGTTACAGCTGGAGATATATATATCTATGTACAGATTATGTAGGTACAGGTACAGATATAGATATAGATGTGTGTATATGTGTATGTGTACATATATGTGCGTGTGTGTGTATATGTATATGTATGTATGTATGTATGTATGTGTGTGTGTATGCATTTCTAAAATGAACTTTACAGCACTTCTGGATATATGTGCAAAAAAAAGATCTTGCACAGTGAGCAGGATTGAGCAGGATTTGGTATTAAAAAAACAAAAAAGCCCCACACATTCTTAAAAAGCCTGAGAAGCCCGAGCTTTAATTCAAGATATCTGCTGTGATGTAAGGGAAACAGCAAGGAAACCAGCCCTGGGGTCAGCTATTTACTTATCTCAGATTTTATATTACTGAGTATCAAGATTCCTAAGCTGGGATTTGTAAGTACGTGCTACCCACAGATTTTTTGGAAAAGAAGCAATCAAACAACCCCAACCCCGCTGTTCCCCCCCCCCCCCCCCCCCCAAATTACTTTCTGAAAGAAATTTCTAGATACAAATGTTTAGGACCAAGTATTTTGTTAAAAAGAACCCACAAAAACCGCCACCAAAAAAAGCAAACTTCAACCACCCATGAAAATCCTGGTGTATCCTGTTTTACTCTCTGCTGTTCTAGCACAAAAAGCAGTCAAGTGTAATGGGACTGACATATGCCAAATTTTATGTCTGCAAAAATATTTCTGCAACTATTTTTTCTTATTTTTCTGCCCACAATGCCCTTATAAGATGATAGCAGAGAAGGCTAACTTCTAATGGTTACTTAATCAATTTTTACTCCCTTTTATGTTTTTGTGTATGAATATCATCATCTTTGGTTTCAATGCAGTTTTCTACTGATTTTACAGTCATAACTATTCAATATTGCATTAATTCTCTAAATGCTTTGAGATGTAGAAGCATACACATGGAATTAAGAAGGCTCAGAGATCATTTAAGAGATAGAATCTTGTCTCATTCTTAGGTAACATACTCTTAATCACATTTTGAACATGAGTACAGTTAAAATGAAGTTGTGAACCTCTGAAAGTAGCCAGTTTTCATCACTATTTTTATACAGCATGTTTCTCCCAACTCCAAGAGCACTAAAAAAAATAAGGATTTTTGAAAGTAGCCATCCAGCTGGGGACTGTGCCGTTTCATCTGGGCAGGCAATACTTTCCTACTTGTTATTCATACCCTGACAACCATTATTGTACAAGATTTATTTTGCTGCTTTAAAAATGAAGAAAAGGTGGTATTTCATTGCAAGCATGGGCATTTACAAAGGTAATGTGGAACTGCAAATGTTCAGAAAATAAATACATAAGTCAAGAGGTCATAAGGTAAAACAAATAAATAAATCAACATCTATTCAGGCCAAAAAACTCAAAGTCCTTTTTTGCTTCCATCTTCCTCCTTATCTATCCTCACAGCGGGTGGATATAACCTAAAATTTTAACACATGTCAATCAAAGCAGGATAATGATTATTCATAATTCTTTACTAATAATGACTATTAGTTATTAGTGTTATTATTTTGAAAGCTTTTAAACAACTCCAAGGTGTTGATAATTCTGGGAAGTGTGGGCATTACATTGTTGCTAGAACATTAAAAATTACACATGTGAATGCAACACAAGAGAACTGCTTGAGCACTGTTGTGGTGGGGGTTTTCTGTTTTGTTTTTGGGTTTTTTGGGGGTTTTTTTTGCTTTTTTGTTGTTTGTTTTGTTTTGTTTTATTTTCTGAAAGAGAATTTATTTTCTCTCAATGTTTACTTCTTAGGTTAAATGAAGTCTCCAAACTTTTTTAAGCAATTCACCCAGTCTGGGGCGATGACCAGTCAAAGGTTGGACTTCATGACCTTAGAGGACTTTTCCAAACTAAATGTTTCTGTGATATAATAATAATAATAATAATAATAATAATAATAATAATAATAATAATAATAATACTAGTACCACAAACTACCATAGCGTAATAACATAGTGAAGATATTTACTGTTGAACTTGGGAATAGAACATCATCACTCTGCAGGAACCATGCCTACAATACATAGCAGTAAGAAAAACCTCTCTTTTGCTTGCCTTATCTGTGCTACCACTTAGCCAGGGCTTCAGAAGATGTGCTGGCTGCCACTCTCACAGTCAGGGTTCTTTCTGCAACACCTCTGCTTTCTCTGATGGCTGACATCACCAGAAAATGTGACATTTCAGGCCACCAGCACGAAAATTCTCAACAAACCTCAATAACTGAGATTCATCATAAACTGATTGTATAAACAGCCTCTTAGAAATCTGTGTTCAGCATTAGCCCTGAAATCTTGTCAAGAGGCGAAACACAGCAGCAGCTAAACCGTGAGATTTGACCTTCATTCCTGGGTCCCTGTGTCAGCCCCGGTGCAGTCTGAGATGGTCTGGGAAAGGGGAAAGTGAGGCAGCAAAGGAAACTGAAGGGCAAGTTTCTCTTGGCAGGGCTGTCCAGTGAAAATTTGGCCTGAGGATGCCTCAGTGCATGCAAGAGAACATTCTGGGGCCTCCAGTGGAGGTTTCGGTGACTCACCCAGATCTCAGCACCTTCAGCAGTGCCCTGGTGCTGACTCAGTCCTGACTCAGAGGGCAGAGACGCCTCTCTGAGTCACCACCACCACCACCACCACATGTTTTCCTTTGAGATCATTAAACAGGATATGCCCTGTGTGTGCCTATTTCTCCCCTGGGAAATCTGCTATTAGACCTCAGCTGGAATGGCATACCTATTTAGAGAGGGCTTTTTCCTCAAGTAACCTTGCTCAGTAAAGAATTCTCTCTGGAGAATATGCTGGGTTGAGATCTTTCTATTACACAGAGGAAATGTGTGTGCAACTCTATTATAGAACTAGTTTATTCTCAACTAAAAGGTTAGAATGAAAAAATGCTTTTCTACAGGAAAGAAAAAAAAAATCTGTACTGAACCCCAGGGGAGTGATGGTAAGAATATGGTTCTTTTCATATTGCCATCCATCTGGAGTAATATTTGTGAGATCCCATTCATCAGACTGTTTCTACAACTCAAAATATGTGATAGAGGTGACCATGTTTTTTCCGTTTTTGCTTACAAACTATTGTATTTCATCACACTTGACAGACACCTATTACTTCTCCAAAATCACAGCCTTGTAGATTGTCCATAAATTTAATCTGACAGTTTTCAAAGGATTGTGTGTGCAGACAACTTGAGTTGTGCGCACACGCACATATACATTCACAATCAAAAATTAGACTCATACACACACATATTTATACATGTAATACAAATAAAGCAGTGAACATAGAAGCAAATTTACTGTTACTTAAAATGAGAACCTATAGCATTAAAGGAGACGAAATACATAAATATAAAATGAGTAGAAGTGTGAGAGAAATTGTTTAAATTTACACATAGATGTGTATATATGAAATTCAAAGGAAGAGCAAACAGCCAAATAATATCACTGACCTGTTAGCCAAAATACTCAAACTCATATTCCAAAGCAAGAGTTAGTAGTATGTGGAGTTGTAATTGGAAAGGACTAATCCGTGGAAGGTAATAGTTTATAAATAACTTGAAGTAGACTTATAAATCTTGTGTTAAATAACTTCAGGTTGTACAGGTCAGGATAAAAAAAAAAAAAAAAAAAAAAAAAACCACAAAAACTTCCTAATTTGAAGACTGAAAGAATGTGGAAGATATTGTTTGTAAGAATGAAAAAAAGAAGCCCCATGCCTGTATGAAAGACAAAAGCAAGGATGCAGTACTTCTGCAGGTCTTCAGAACATTGGACAAAGTCAACATATATGAAGAAACCCTTGGAACTACACAAGGCTGACTCAGTTTTCGCACTGACAGTTGCAAGCTCCTGGCCCAAGGCTGTTCTGAATCATCCCCAGGCATTTTTTTTTATCCCCTTATATAATGCAGCCAAACAACAGCAAGTACAACCTGGGGAGTAGAAGCTGTAACTGGTGATGCTGCTCACATGACAGAACAGAAAACAGCCCAAAAATTGGCACCTCCAGTTTTCTCTGTGTAGCAGAGCACCACTCTGAGCTGCTGGATGAGTTTTTGGCTCCATTATAGCTACAGGGCAGTGACACAGACTGCCTCCTCCTCTGTGGCTTCACTGTCCTGTGGCTCCTGCCTGGCAGACAGAGTTCCAGCTATTCCCAGGATTGAGCCTGAGGGCCAGTGGACCTGGAGAGAAACTGCAAATGAAGTCTTTCCAGTGCACAAGTGGGAAAGCTAGGGGCAGGAAACCTTTGCAGGAGACTAGGAAGGGCACAACCCTTTTGCATGGAGAAACCTTGTGGGAAAGCAGAGGGGTGCGAAGATCAGTGCCCGACACCGTGCTGGCTGCTCCCAGGCACTGCCAGCAATCAGTCCTGCAGCTCTCATGGGCCAAAACTGTTTTACTGAGCCATTTCCAAGCAAAATTGGATGCCATGGGAAGTGACTCTGCAGCTCTCTTCCCTCTGAATCAGTGCTGGAGCTGCCAGGCACCTCACAGTGGAACCTACCACAGAAGATGTTAAATCATTTATGGTCAATTAGCAACCATGTGCCTTTTCCAGCCTGCAGCTCTGGCTTGGCTCCAGGAGCTGTCATTCTTACACATAGTGCTTGCCCTAAAGACTTAATGTGTTTGCTGTCTCCTTTCTCTGTCCTGAAGCCTTCGCTGCCCCAGGACTCCAGCCACAGATGTAAATGCAAGGGGTGTAGTCATGATTTATGTTAGAAACACATGCCCTGCTCTAAGCACAGCTACACCCAAGAGAAAGAGTTTCTTCACAATACAAGCAGAGCTCTTTGCTATTCCACAGCTATTGCAGTAGGATAGAAGATAGGCATGGATTTTCTTTCCCACATATCACTGAATGAATGAGAGTTTTGAAGTTAGTGCAGCTCCAATGCCTTGTGGATGGAGAGCAAAGAAGGAATCCCACATAAATCACTGGCCCTGAGCTCAGGTTTGGAGCCCATCCCAGGTCTGATTCAGAGCACGTGAGAGTCTTCTGCAGGTTGCTTAATCCCTGAATGTTTCAGAGCCCTGAAGGGGTAAAACACAGCAGGTAGAGGAGTAGAAAAGCTGTAATGAGGTCTTTTAAAGAAATATCAGGGTTATATAAAGAAAATAGTAGTCAGTAGACGTTGCAGTAATTATTCATTATTGCAATGTCATGGTTTCCTTGGATTAGAACAAGTTGTCATATTTTTAAGATTCACCTGTAAGTTTTATTTAAAGCAGAGCATATGCAAGCAAGAACTGCACTTTAAGTTTTCCATTCCAAACAAGAGACTGAAGCCTTTAAAAACTATCAGCCATGTATGATGCACAGCCATGGCTTGAACAAGGTGTTTTTTCTTTCTAATTCATCATATGAATGATATGTTCTTTATATGTTAAATACTGTGGCAAATTTGGATTGACAATAAACCCTTTGGGACTGTAATGACTTGGATTCAGTAAATATTCTTGTGCTCAGAATGATAGGTGGGGAAAAACCAAAAAAACCAAATTAGTGGTTATGCACCCAAGTAATAGCTTAAAGAGGGACTATGATCTGGAGCTGAAGTATAGCATCACTGTGTCTCAAAGAAAGAGTGGGACAAAACTGGGGTGATTTTTTTCTTGCTCATTGCCTTCACTCATACAAATATGGCATGAATTTAAAATCAGCAGGTGATTTTATCACTAGACTCATGATGTTGCCTTCAACTTGCCTGAAAATAGCTATTTCTAAATGAAAAAATGACAAGAGTGTAATAGTAATGATGAAAATAATGATAAGAATGATAAAGAGAATGATAACAATTATAATATTATTGCTGTTATTATTAATAATAATAATTATAATATTCTATCCATAAAATAGCAATTCTATTCCAAATCTATAAAATCACTGAACATTCATTCATTCAATTCATTTATGCTGAATATCAGAAATATACTTGTTTCAGGCTGGAGTCTGCTACACCCTGAACTGTTACATCCTGTTCTAATGAAATTTTGCATCTTTAGTAATATTTTGTGGCTTAAAGACCCTCACAACAAACACATCACAGTTTACCATACTACACAGAATCTGTGGATAAATGGGTCACCATTTTTGTCTTCTCATAATCAGTCTTAAAGGAAAAAGTCACCACTGTAAATTGCCAAAAAAAAAAAAAAAAAAAAAAAAAAAAAAAAAAAAAAAGGAGAAAGTGTCTCCCGGTATTTGCAGCTACAAGTGTTTTATAAATAAAGAGTGACACAGTTTCCCTTTATATTGCTTTAGAAGCTCAAGTCTTCACCCCACAAATTCAAGTCCCTCTTCCAAGAGTTCTGCTTATCAAGCCGCATCTTACAAACACTTTCATTCCTAGCCCTGTTCTGAAGACCTTTCCAGATCTCCAGCATTTGGGTGGTTAGAAAATTTCTCTTAAAATTCTAGTCTAAACTCACACGCGACCAATTTACAACTATCTGATGTGCTGCCAGTATTAAAGATAATTTCCCCCTCTCTTGATGTGTAGCCAGCTTCAATGTGTTTATAAAAAGCAACTGCATTGCCTTTTTTTAGCACACTGAACCAAGACATACTTTCTAATTTGTTCTCTAATGCAGAGACTGCGCTTTTATCATCATCTGAGTAACCCTACCCCACATTCACTGCAGTTCAAGATCACAATCTTTCTCAAAGGGCACAACAGAAAATAGGCAGTTCAGAACAGGAAAGTTATTGACACATTGTTTGCTCAATTTCATATCAAATGACAAGATCCCATTTATAAATAAATAGTTGAATGACTTTGCTCTCTTTCCACTATTCAAGGTAGACTTCAGGCAGAGGTTTTACCTAATTTTTTCTTTTATCATCTTTTATCATTTTCTTTTATTATCATCTAGTCTTGAATTGGGAATACCTATCAACTCCTTATTTTAACAAATGATATAAATAAAAATGTTTGTAAACCAATCCCTTTCATTACTCTTTTCTGACAAGAACTGCTCTTCCTTATCTCTGAAAGTGATTCTTTGTCTTTGATCAGAAAATCCACCAGTATTTCTGCCAGCTTAGATCTGTCCCATAATGCCAAAGAAAAATTTAAAAAAGGAAACAAAAATCCCAAAACAACACCCCCCCCCCCCCCCCCCCCCCCCCAAATCTTAACCCTTGCAAGGTATTTGGGTACTCTAATAATGGCAGAGGAAAGACACAGGAAAGACGAGGTGAGGGCCAGACACTTCTGAAAATGAGCCAGTGATTTCAATTCTGGAAACTTTAGCAGCATTCTATGTGTTCTGCAAAATCTTCAGGCTATCAGAAGCTGCCTTTTAGGGTCAAATTACTGTAAAGTCCAAAGTTTCACCATCAGCAGGTGTTCCAGGTGTTCCAGGTGTGGATCTTCTCCTGTCTGGGTCACATTCCTGTGATCTCTGCAGGATTTGAGCATGGGTATCAGAAAGGCAAGGTCTGTGAAATATGAAATGTGTAGCAGTAAGCAGCAGGAAAAAGGAATGACCTTGGAAATTTTAATAATTTGTTTGAGATGGACTTCACTGAAGACGCCATTATCTTCATCTCCATTTTCCTCAATACAGCCACAGGCTAGCTCTCCTTGCCTTTAACAGTCAACTCTCCCTCAGGCTGAGATTAAAGCTTAGATGTTTGTCTTCTTTAAATTATTTTTAACTAAAAAATAAGTATTTTAGCAAATTATCAATACTCAATCCCATTCTATAAAATTGGTTATGAGAAAATTTCACAAGAGAAAACTGAACAGGAACCATGGTCCACTGGATTGAGCAAGGGATGCCTGGTAGTGAGGAATAATTGTGTGCTCTGGAAGAAAAATTGTGCTGATGAATCCTACTTTTTTTGTTTCAAAATAAATCTTATTTCTCTCTCTTCTTAAGAGGAAGCGGGGATTTAGTTTGATTTTTGTCTTCCAGTAGAAATTATCACAAAAACATTTTTTTTTCCCCTTTGTGTTACTTATAAATTGCTCCCAAGGGTCAGTTTGTTCTTTAAACTAGGTTTTGCATAAGGGAACTATTGGAATGAAGACCCATGAACCTGATAGGCAAAGACTAAAAAAATCTGCAGAGATTTTCCCCTTTGGGCATCACTTCAACTCCCTGAGAGTTTTGTGGAGACATCTTTGCTGGTAGGTGTCTGAATAAATAATACTCCTTTTAATTGGGGTCTCTAGAATAGGTGCAAATGCTGTTTGGCTCATACACTGAAACACAGAACAAAGGGAATTTATTGAATTAATTTATGTCTTTTCCCTCTAGGAAATAAATTGGTTACGCCTGGTGAATATAGCAAGAGCCTGGAAGAGGATTGGGTGGGAGGAGAGTTAGGGCAGTAGTTTTTTCTTAAGAACAGTCTGAAAAATGGATGTGGGTGACCAGAAACCACAAGAAAGAGACAGGCTTAAAATCACGTATTTGTATTTCTACTGAAATTAAGACATTGTGAAATAAACCTGATGGCCACTTCCTTGAAGATGCCTTGTTTTTTGAGCAGTAGGTTTGGAAATGCTGGCTGGGGGAGTGTAGCACAGCCAGCCACAAACCCCAGCAACTTGAGTCCTCAACAAGACAAACTTATAAACTATCAAGTCATGGATTTTCCAATGAGTCAGCCCCAAGAACCTGTGAGCACCCCAGACCTTCCTCAGTGGCTGAAGCTTGCAAGCTTGCAAGTGCTGTCCTTTCTACCCTGTTCTACCCTTGCTTTTTTTCAATATTAACTGTAAAATAGCTTCAGAACAGCTGAACTCCATGGGTCATGCAGCTCACAGTCAAGAAAAGTAAAGATTTTTCTTTTTTTTAATCAGCAGAAGAAAAGTTAATGGCATACAAAATGCAGCTTTCACAGGCTGATGCTGTGAAATCCATGGCACCTCTTGCTACACAACATCATCCCTCATGCTGCAGCACTTCTACCAGGGAGAGAAGAAAATACAAAAGGACTAAGCAATTATTTGGAGTTAACTACAAATTCAGAACCAAAGACAGACTGCTTCTTTTCACTCCCTCTTCACAATGTTCTTATCCAGTCCACAACATGTTCAAAACACTATCATCCCTAGGAAAGTAAATGAAACATTCACTCAGCTGTGAACAAGAAGCCAACACCCACAGGGACTGGGGACTCAGAGAACTGGATTGAAACCCAAATTGCAGAATTCACTTGTACCTAAACACTAACCAGCCTTACCAGCTGTGGCCCATTCTGCTCCTGCCTGTTTTCATCACCTTTTCTTGTTTTTTTGTTGGTGGTTTTTTTTTTTTTTTTTTTTTTTTTTTTTTTTTTTTTTTTGATGACTGGAGAAGAAAATCAGCTTCCTGGAGACTCTGGGCCAAAACACTGGGCCAAAGGCAGGATGCTCTGTGTGGAGATTTTGAGGGCTTCTGGTGTCAGGTGCAAGACCCTGGTTTCAGAGCAATGAGTCTCTCAGTACTGAGCATCAAGCAAGACATTTTCTGTCTCTGCAGAACTAGATTATTTCTCTCTCAAGTTCTTACATCAGCTGAACTTCAGAGTGTCCTGACAAAGTTTAGTCCTATCTCCATAACAGGTGAGAGAGTACAGAAAAGCATCAGGGCTGTGCAACTAGTGGAAATCACTACTTACAGGTAATATATTAATCCATTCCCTTTGGTACTGAATCCTAAATTCTGTTGACATGAGCGCTTTAGTCAGGTGGAGCACTCTGCAACTGTGTTAACACAAGGAGCATAAGACTCTTTTCAGAGAGGAATTTCATACATTTTTATATAGTCAGGGATTCTGAATTCTGGCTTTTCTCTTTCATGTGAAAAAGTAATAATGCATGAACATTAATGTTATAACTTCTTTACAGGACTTCACAGGTAATTTCTGTGGGTACAACAACCCCTAAACACTCTTACCTTTTGAACAGAGAGGAGAAGTTCATGATTTTTTTATCCTCTCTCCCTGTTTTTATGCATTTTTAAATATATTTTTTATTCTTCTAATCTGAGGACTCTAGCACTCAAGATCACTGTGTTCTGTGGGGCAGAGATTCTATTTATACTGTCAGTGCCTAAATCTGAGTTTTGTTTTTTCTGTTGCACAATGCTTCAGTCAATGTACCTGTCATAGCTGTGCCTTTGTTGAAGAACATGTTGCAATCCCTTTTCAGCTCCACTTTAACAGTGGGAGGACACACCTCTGTGAGACCTGAGCTGCTTGTCCACAGCTGGCTCCCTGCCCAAGGCATGTCCTAGGATTCTTGTTCCAGAATGTTTTGCTTTGCTCTCTTTTCTGCTCAAGGTGCCTTTGAGTGATTGTGCTCACATCTTTCCTTTCTCAAATCTTTGTGTCCTTCAGTCTGAGAGCAGTCTGATGGATCTTCTTGGATGCTCCCTCTTCTCTTCTACCAGATTTTGTCAAGGCTGGATGAGAGAAATAAGCCAAATGGTCTTTTTTCCTTTGGGAATTAAGGGAGAAAAGACTAAACACCATGGGATTCCCTATGCACTGTCTGACTGCTCCAGCATCTCATCTCACAGGGTCACTGGCACAATGCCACTCTGAGAAGAGAGGAAAAGTCTGCAGAGAGCAAGGATGGGTAGTCAGATCACAAAAATAAAGATCTTATTCATCTCCATTAGTCAAGCATTCACTGAGGAACCTCCCAAAGGATAGAACTTTTTGTTCAGTGTTCTATTTTTAAAATGCATAATTCATGAATTGTATATATTCTTGGTGTTTTGGTTTTTTTTCTGTTGTTATTTTTTTGCTTTTTTTTTTGTCTTGGGAAGATAAATGAAACACAATTATGGTGCCTCTGTATCCTGTATTTGATGTCTTCCACCCTTAAATTAGAGCCATTTCATAATCTATTTTCAATGTGCTGCTTTTTGAAATAGAAGAGATAATACTGAGCAAATTTTTAAATTTCGGTAATGAGACATGTCTATTCTCTATCTGCTCTGAAATACAGTAGGGATTGAGTTGCTGCTTTCAAGTCTGCTCTTCATCTATCCAAAATACCATATTCATTTATGCAGACCCTCTTCTACACTGCTGTTTGCATTTCTTTAACGTGTGCCGCCTCGGGGAAAAATTACATTTGCTGATCACAATGTCTTAATTATCTTGTTGGCAGTTATTTTCTCTTGAGCAATGTATAGATTTAATAAGAAGAGTTTGCCTTCAAATTCCAATACATTTCAGAAGCTCATCTGAGTTACCTCTGATAGGAAGGCACACATCACAATTCTTTAGAAAATTTTTCAGCTTTTTCTGTAAAAGAAGTAAACATTTATTTTACAACCAGTGTTTTTTTCAGAGGAATGAGGGAAGACCACAGTGTTTAATAAGCTTGTGAGGCATTGACTGAAGTCACATTATGCTCATTAAAATACTTACCTGTCCCAAAACTTTGGCTGTTGGGACCAAATAGTACCAGAGCTCCCATCTGAAAGACAGTGAATGGGGAGAGAGGAACCTCAGTGCCAATGAACAGCAGTGGACTTAATTAAAAACTTCCCTCTCTCATGGAAAAATTAGGGTTTAGTTAAACATAAACTCAAGGGAAAGTCTCCAATTTAAATTAGTGGCAAAAAATAGTCCTGGGACTTTTTTCATCCCCAAAGGAAAAGTTTCGATTGTTTTGAGTTTGGTGGTCTTCCTTTTTAGTTTCTAACCTTGGCAATTTACAAGACACAATCTTTGCCAAAATGTTAGTACTTTGAAACTAAAATATTTCCTGCGGAAATACCTCCTTTTCAGTATTGTTCCATTTGTATTTGTTCTTTTCCTCTTCACCTTTTCCTTTGCTTCAGAATTTTTAGTTTCTGAATTCTTGTCTGGGAAAGACACTTCCACTTCAAAGGCATGAAATCACAGAGAAAGACGATTATCTAAAACAGCAGGGCTTTTTCTTGAAATTCTACAGGTACTGAAAATATCTCCAGTATCTCAGATATTCGGTGTTGGTACCTTTTTTTTTGAAATTAAGTTATTTTTTGTGGAACATCCTGAACTCTACCCTCTTAACACCGAGTCTGGCAAACTGAAGATGGTGTGAATGGTTGACAGCTTTAGAAACTTCCCAATCCATGGCTCTATTAGACGGAAAAGAAAAAAAAGAATAAGAACAAAACCAAACACAAACCCCCAGCAGTGATCTAAATGCAACACAAAAGCTAAAATTGGGATTAAATTTAATTATTTATTTTAAACAAAGGGCAAAATCCTTCTGAGAATGCACTGAATAATCCTCTCTGTCGGGACTTCTGCAGTAGCTCTGGATCTTTCACTGATTATTCTTATTAAATCACCTTGCTTAAAGCCTCAGTTGTATTGCAAGAAGACAAAAGTGAGTTGTATCCTCTAGTTAGAGGGCACAGGTGTTTTCCACTTGGGACAATCATCCTTTCCCAGTGGATTAGTACTTTGTGCAGACTTGAACATTGGGATGAACAACCAGGAGCAAACACAAGAAGGAAATCTCAAACCTGACCAATGGCAGTATCCATAATTAAGCAGTCAAATTACTTTTGATCCATAAAGTCCTTCAGCTGTCTGCTAATTGAGGTTTCTGTTCTCCCATGTGGAATCAAGTAGCAAGGGAAAAGGCTTCCACTGTGGTGTGTGGAGCTGGCTGTAGCCAGCCCCAAATTCTCCTGTATTTTCCTCTCCAAGAGGGAAGCTTCAGATTAGCAAAATTCCACTTGGGTTTCTTCCTCAGCAAAACTTCATAAATAAATTAAAGCCACTAGACAGGAAAACTGAAATTAACTACTCCAGCCATTTGGAGGTACATCTGCAATATCAAAAGGACGTGTAAATTATCACAGATTGAATCCCTGGTTGAGTATATTTTTCCTCTTATTTTAATTTCAAAAATTTTGGATTTTTTTTGAGTAGCTGATAAAGTAGACTAGAGGTTATGTTTCAAATGTGCAGTTATGAAATACTAGGAGCTTTTGCAACAATTTCTAAACATGAAAATTAAGAAAACAAAGCTTGTTAGTATTGACTGGGAAAAATAATTGTTCCTTGCAAACAGTAATTTTCACTTATGGTGGTTTTCTGGTTTTCTTTTGGCTGATTCGAGCTGAAGACGTTTATCCAGTGGCTATCCAAAATTAATTATCTCTGGAGGTGTTTGGTTTTTTTTGTGTGTGTGGTTTTTTTTTTTTTTTTTTTTTTTTTTTTTTTTTTTTTTGTGATGTTATCTTTATTTTCCTGGTTAGTTCATCATTGAAATTATTCTTCCTTAAAGACGTTCTAGAGGGAAAGTCACATTTATTAAGTGTGGATTATATGAACAAAACGAATGACCACAGAGACTAATGCTCAAGAAAATTTGTCAGCTGTAAACCCTGGTGGAAAAACTTGATGTCTTCTAGCACAAAGTAGAAAATTTGATAGCAAGAAGAGAAATTGAGTTATTCCAAGTTTACCCAGCTCATGCTGAAAGATGACTCAGGCAATGGTAGTAGAAATTCCATGAGTAATTTCACTGGAAAGAGGATGCTGCCCCAATAAAATGGCAGCAAGAAAAATCAAGCTCACCTCTCAGAGACTGAGATATTGGGATGAATAATGGTGACAGGAAATGAGCTTTATTTAGCAAGTCCAAAAAAGAGAAAGGAAGAGTATCTTTTCTTTTGTTTTGTTCTTGCTTTTTGAGGGACAGAGAACAAATCTGTGGATGAAGATACAGCTATTTCCACCTCAAGAACAGAACTGTTGTGGATACTTTGACATCAAAGCCCGATGACTTCCTGACCCCTTGAGAATCTTAATCATGTACACCAAACTGGTCAAAGAAGAGAAACATGATTCTTCAATTAAGCACCTAAAGAAAGGGATGATAAAAAAACTTGCAAGGCATAAATATTTCTTTTTTTTTAAATGGAACAACTTGTAGACTTTGTCTACATATTTTTTTGTTGAATCAGTTGCCTTGGACATTGAAGAAATGCTGTTGATTATGCCTTTTCCTATTGAATAAATGTATTTAAATCCAAACGACTATGTACATATTATGTTATATTACATAAGGGTTGTTTATATAGTGCTTATTTTATATGGTGGAAATATTTCAGATGAAGAGAAAGATCAGTGAATACGACCTTTATTTATTTCATTGAGTTTTGCTGAAAAACTAAACTGAAGTTTCTGTAACTTTTGTCTTTCTCTATGTTTTTTTTCAGTGAGTCTGCCACTCTAAAAGGCATCTGTGCTCACTTGCAGTGCAAAAAAGGCAGGTAATAAGTAACATTTCCAGAGAGAGAAAAGTTAAAAGGAGTGACATTTGTTCTTGTAGTGAGATTTAGGTTCAGGAGGATGTCAGGAGATATCCTTTGTGAGTCTGAATGACACAAGTCATTGTTCCTACCAAAGACTACCAGGCACCTCAGATATCAGCTCTTCAGCATCACCCACGCCCACAGTTTGGCCAAAGCCTACAACTTTTCAGGCATCATTTTTGGAGACCAAATGCCTTCAAGACATAAATAATTAATGCAGAAAAGGCAAAAGTAGAAATAAAACATAGCCATAGAAATTCAGGAGTATTTAACCAAAACCTGTTTCTGTTGCTGTCGTAACACAATTGTTTTGCTTTCTTAAAAATTTAAGTGTTTTCAGTAAAACTCATAAGCCTGGTGCTGATGATAAATCACCCAAGAATGCACAGCTGTACCAGAAGAAAAAAGGTCCTGAAATAAATACACTGTTTATTTTTGTAGCTGTTACTTGTTCCTAAACTCTTTCAAGAAATCACTCAACTTTCCGAGCCAGCAGAATTTACCAGATTCTGCAGTAATGACAGGGCAGAGAGAAAAGGAAGCTGCCTTTTTTTCTCAAGATAAAGACAACAGGACATTCTCTGAGTACCTTGGCTTCAACATGATAATATTCAAGTCTTTATCAGCCCATAACACATTTTATCATAAGAGAAAAAAAAAAAAGGTGATGGAGCTGAACCTGTGAAATGGTCTCCATTATTTCATAATTATGTGGTAGCTAATTCTAGGAACACTTCTGTGGGCATACAGGTACCTAGTCTGAATTTCAGGATGGTCCTGACCAAGATTTTACCTTAACCCAGGACACTACATCAACCAGGTAAGAATTCTCTGTAGGTCTGGACTTTCAATTATTCATTTTCACTGACATAAGAAATTTGGGCCAAATTGGTTTTTTGCTCTCCTGGTGGCAATACAAGCCTTTACTGAAGAATGTGGTGTGTTAATTCACAGTCAGTTCAGGAACACGGTTTCTGAAGTTTGTGAAAATGTACATAATTATGTAGCAAATTTTGCTCCTCTGAGCTCCTTTTCCATGCACATAATTTCCATATTGCTATAAAATTTGTTAAAATGACACATCATACATTTCTTATTTTTATTGAAACCCATATTTTCCCCTCTATAAAGCTGAAGGCAAGAAATTATTCTGAATTTTGGAACAAACTGCACATTTTGAAATGGCCATTTATCCAGATAGCTTTGTAGAAAATTTAGATGGACTGTAGTTTAATTATGTCTTATGTGTGTCTTGTCTGACCCCTTAACGGAAGCAACTGTGGTTTGATCAAGCATTTACTTCCAAAACCCTTGACCTGGTTCCCTGGAATAGGAATTAGCCCTGAAAGTAGCATAAATTAGTATTTAATGCTAAAATAATATTTAATTTGTACCTGTAAGGAAGCTTTAACTAGTATCATTATAATGAGAGGAATGATCATAACTCACATCAACTTTACTAGATGCTGATAAATTCAGCCTGAGCAGTTCAAAACTCCTGGAAAGGCTGAGTTGGGAGGTGGTAGAGCAGGAAGTGTGGAAGGAAAGGTAAAAAAAGGAGAAGGTACTGCCTGGCTAATGTAATAAAAAATGTAATCATTCTATCTGTCTCAAAAAAACAGCTTTTTCCCATCTCAAAATAAGGATGGTATCTTTTCTATGCTACACTGACTGCTGAGGCTTCTTTAAAGAACAGCTCCGAAAAGTCAAATTTTCATTAAACGAGATATATCCAGTTATTCAAATGAGATAATGCTGCAAGCACAGCTGTGAGGTTTGGACTGTTGTTCTCTCTAAAACACAGCATTTTGTCCCTCACTCACTCTGCTGCTGCAAAACTGGAACTGCCCTAAAAGCAGCTGTGCTTGGCCTCTCATTCACATTCCTGCTACAGCCAGGTGTCCACTGTGGGCATTTGCAGTATCTGCAGAGACTCCTCTCCACTTTAGGGTCAGCTCTGTGATGCCAGGGGAGACATATGTGAGGGGGAAGATCTTTTCAGGCAGAATTAACTGGCTGGGAATGCATCTTGGCACACAGGTTGGTGAAGAGATTAGACCTACACACACCCACAAAATCTCACCTGTGCACACCTTCACGTGCTCTCCTCAAACCCAATCTATGTGTTTGCTTTAGGGTATCACTCTTCTGACTTTAGGGATTCTAAGCACTGGTTAGTACTATTTTCAGAAGCAAAAATGAAAGGGTACTTCTCTCAGAAAGGCACTTCTCTTCATATCTATCTGTTCTGGGGGAATCTTTTGTTATATTTGTGCACTTGAACTCCTATGAAGAATCCCTCATGTGAAAGGGTTCTGGCAGGGAAAAAGTGGAATTTTTCTCAGTGTCCTGGGATCCCTGGACTGCCTCCTGTGCTGGATAGGGCTACTGTCCATGTCTGATATAAGCACATTCTGCCACCCGTTGAACAGAAGAAATCCAAAGGGAAAAGGCTCCAGCTGAACTGTTTGCAACTCTGTCCTTCAAACTGAAAAGAAACCACCTCCAGCTTTTCTGTAGATCCATCTCTCAGGAAAAAGCTTATGACAAATATTCCCATTTATCTGAGAGCCCTGAAAAGAGCCGAGAGCTTTCAAAAAACTGTTGTGAAACAGGTCTCATCATGACGCAGAGCTGTACATTTCCAGATTATCCTGTGATTGTACTGGAGTGGAATCAGACATTAAGGACTCAGTCAGCAAGTTTCCTTGGACTCCATGGGAAACTTGTCATGACAAGACAAGCCATTATCAACCATTACTAGAGAAAGGACACTGCCTTCCATCTCTAGGTAGGGTTTTTTTTGTTAACTCCTCCTCAATGAGTATTCTTAATAACAGCACTTAAACCAACAGCTAGCAAGCACCACCACAGGGAGCAAGGGCCAGATCATGCACAGGTTTAAATTAGTGTCTCTGTACTTGGAGTTTCTCCAAATGGCACTGGCTGAAACAGCAATGAATACCCACTTGAGGAGCCAGTGGTGGGCTTTCCTGCAGAATGAAATGCCATACTTTTGTCTTCCTTTGTCCTCTCTCTTGTTCCTCCTTTAAAAGTGACAGGAAGTGTGCTCTTGCCTTTAGTAAAATCAGCAATGTGCTTTCATTATGGGTGGTGAAGGATTTTATAAGTGTAATTCCTGTGTTTTTATAAACCCTAACACAGTCTCTGAAAGCTATCTAACATCTCCATTTCCAGCTGCTAATAAGTAGTAAAATATATTGATCATTGGGTCCTTTGCAACATTATAAATATCATAACCCTATTTTAGAAAAATTTACACAGCACAGCCTGAAGTTTCCCCTGGCAGTGAAGTCAGGCAGTGATGTGTTTGTATGGCGTGGGCCAACTCCAAAACTCTGTGATATGCAGGAGCCTTCATATGCCATTTATTCCAGGCGCAGTGCACTTTTTACCTGGTGAGATTATGGTTTTAATGTGAGCAGACAGTAATGTGGCACAATGACAGGCCTTTCTGTCTGTCAGCAGTTAACATCTTTAGACCAGGCTATAGTCCACATCATAATGGGAAAAGCCAAAAATTCCTTACATTTTATATAAAGTCTGAGCCATTATTTTTGCTCTGAGAATGCCCACAATAAAAGGCATACAAAGAATATTCGAAAGATTGAGTTGAATTTTAAGTACTTTCAGTTCAAAGCAAAAAAATCGAAGATGGTATAATTTTTATTTTTCTAAACAAGGAGGGTTCCAGTCCAAAAGTTTGCTGGAACTACTGCCTTTGAAAGAGGAGATGTTTTCCTCTAATGAGAGCACTAATTGGCAGCAGCACTGTTCATGTAGTAAAAGTTACTGAACAAAAAAAGCCTCATGTCTTTTCTTAGTAACAATGTCAAGAGTAGATCTAAACAATCAGTTCAAAACAAATGGTCCTAAATTTCTAAAATTAGAAGTGGCTTTCTTTTTGAAATAGGGCTTTTTTTTTTCTCCTCTCTGCTTCTATAGATTCAGAGTACATCCCACCACAAAAAACTCTTTAAAAAGTCTCCATTTTTATGAAAATTTTTTAATCCTATAAGGATGTAAAGGTTTAAGATAAATACTTCACGATTTTTGTTTGCACGATCAGCTTTTTGGAGCAGGGGTTGTGTTTCTGTGTATTTTAGCCTGTTCTAGCAGAATAGATACAGGTGTGTGATGGGGCCTCCTGAATATTACTAATATAAATGTAATAGAATTGTGTACAGGGAAGTAAGCATGTCTTGCAAAGACTTCTGATATTCAAAGGAAGAGGGAGAATCAGGGGACATGACAGAGCCAGCCATCCCGTGGCAGGACCTGGATAGGGATGGAGTTTCTGTTTCTCCTGTTTGAGTGCCTGTCTAGCCCGACTAAAATTCAACGTTTGTGGGAAGTTGAGTCAATGCAATTACATCTGTTTTGTGTTGGCCTTTAAATTTTTGAGAGCAATAAGAGGGCTTCCTTTCCAAGAGTCCAAGGTGCTCTCTCGTCAGCACAGTTTCCTGGCTTTCTGACCTGGAGGTATGGTGAAATGCTATTTGGCCTACTTTGTGGATGTTTATTAATAGATATAGTTTATTTTATAATTTATTATTTATGATTTATTATTATTATTGTTTATGATTGATTTTACATCAAATTATAACTGCTGGTAACATTGTTAGCTGTCATCTTAACGACCTTTCAATTACCTCTGTGCTTTTATGAGGTAAGGTCTCTGAATTTGGAGTTAAATTGGGCCACCCAGGTGGTTTTCCACTTTGGTGTTAATCTTCACTTGTGCTGTCCAAAACTAGTAGGTTTCTTTGCGTGAGAAGAGAACTGTACTTCATGTTCTCAGATTTATTTATAGATCACCAGTATAGGGAATTTCTGGTGATCCCATGGATCTCAGACAGGTAGCACTGTGGATACAAGGCAAAAGTATTTTCCCTTCTGCTATATACAGGATTTATGTTCCAAAGGTTCACAAATGTTAACTCAAACTACATTTGATTGCAGTTCTCATGTCTCTGAGAAGGCTTCAGTCCTAAATAAATGTGTGCCTGTGTTCTTCAGGAGCTACAAGGATGCTCAGCTCACAACAAATGAAGAAAGAGACATTTGGAGTTTGTGGCATCCACAAAACTCTTGGGGTAGGGGATGAGGGGTGGGAAAAAAAGTTTAATTCTTGTTTAGGTTTATGAGTTCTTTGCAGACCTCTAAACGCAGTCTCCCTTTTGGTTTGTTCACCATATACTGCTGTGGTGTAAGGCATTTAACTTTTCATTCCTACCTATTCCTAGATAACATTAAATCACATTTTTCAATGGTAGTTTCTTCACAGTTTCATTGTTACTAGAGCAGACTCAGGAAAAAAAAAAGGTGGCATACCTTGCTGAAGTGGAAAGCTAAAAATTTTAAAAATTATTTTCTTTCTCCCTTTATCACAATTGCCTTGTTATAATGAACTAGTAGAAAAAGAACTACCATGGAAACATTTTAGTCTTTCTTTTTTTAAAATAGATATCCCCTTCTTCACTCTTCCACTGAAATGTAACAGGTTTATCTGATAGGGTCATACCTATCAGATGCATGCTCTGATGGGAAAAAAAGCAATGGCAAAAGGGAAAAAAAAATCCTCCCCCCTTTTTTAGCGAGAGAAATATATCCCTCTTCATGACCATCTGAATAGAGTGGCTTCCAGATACTCAGTGAAAGAATAAAAATCTCCTTTGCCTGTTTTATGGGAAAAGGAAAAAAAAAGTTTAGCAGTCTTTTTAGATCACAACAGAGACAAATTTCATCATCTGTTCTGCCCATCAATCTAGGGGAGGATTTCCCTGCTTCCTGCATAGGTTGAAAAATTTTCCAAGCCTTCCCTTTATTAATTTGTGCTGCAGGAACAGAGCTCTTCCAAATGCCAGCCCACAAATAAAAGCCTCCTTATCAAGAAAGCAAAAGACAACTGAAAGGCAGAATTCTGCTAAAACTTAGAAAGAACCCACCTTGTTCTTTGCCATGATGAATTAATACATACATGTGTATGTAAAGGAGAAATGTGGTATGGGAGGTAAAAAAGAAAATCACTTCTGATCTTCATTGCAACACTTTTAGTGAGGAACTTCTGTCTTGGGGGGAAGCAGTTTTTGAAAACTTTTCTTCCTTGTGGATGCAGAAAATAAAATGTCAGCTTTACTCAGGCTGGACAGAAGACTTCAGAACAGAGGTCCAGGCAGGAAACTTGGAAGCTTCCTAAATCTCCTGCCCTTCAGGAGACAAGGAAGGGTAAAATCCCACTTTCGCTTGGCAAGAACAAGAGAAACATAGAGGACAAAAATAACCACACTGAAACTGAAACTGAAATTGTCTTTAAGGACATCTGAGAAGTCTATTAAAAAGCTTTCATATTTGTCACGTCTAAAGTTCCACGTATTTTTGTTGCTTGATAACAGGCATTTGTTACCTTTCATGTTTTATTTTCCTCTTTATCCACTGCTTGTAAGTTCTTTTTAACTGTGACACTAGAATCCCACCAGTGAATATCTGTCATGTAGTCTGTCACAGAAATAAACACTCTTTTCCCATCTCAACTTATCCAAAAATAGGTCAATATTTCATTTGTACTCAGAAGTACCAGGGTGTGGAAACGCCTTTTGAAAAGCCTCCTTATCTCCCAGGAGTGCAGACACACCTGAGGCCATTGTAAGGAAAGGCAGAATCATGGAGAGAATGAGGGGAAAAATAAAGAAAACAGGACACAACACCAGAGAAAAGCACCTCATCTCAAAAACTGTCAAATATTCTTTGCAAACGGCTTCACATGGAAAACCTAGGTTAAAAAAAGTAAAAAGAAAATGTATTTTGAATTTGCGTTGTGGAAACTAAATGTCTCTATGGAAAAGGCTACTTGCCTGAAATGCCTTCTCTGCCTCCTGCCAGACTAAAAAAAAATGTCACGCTTTCAGCAACAGCATTTTCATGTGTCCTGATCCTTCTAAAGCTTTTTCTGAGTTGCTGAGAAGGGAGTCTGGAAAAATCATTTTGTTTGGTTGGAAGAAATGCTCCTCCTAAACTCAGAGATTACCAGTTGTAAAAATGTATTTTAAAAAGCTTTTCCTAAACAGCTGGTGAATAAAAAAACCTTTGCTGTTCATTTGCTTTACCTTTTCAAACAAATGTAATCATTTGTCATGGACCTTCATGTTTCCTGCAACTCACAGGCTGTAGAGATCAGCACCAACCTATGACCTGGGGCAGGCAGAGGAATTTTCTCAGTTTTGATGAACATATTACAAACCAAATATTGTTTCATGGTGTCTGTGATTTGACGGAAAAATCAGTCAATGGAAACTGGTTTGTTCCTCCTTAATGTTACTGTGGATGTCTTGCTAGGCATTTTTGCTGCCAACAGCATTGCCAAATTTATGGACCATATGTTTTACACACTTTGTTATTAAAACAATAACACTGGACATCTCCCATTGTTGCATGTGATAAAGAAGGATGAACAAGGGTCAGGCTGCACAGGACCATGTCCAGTAGGATTTTGAATATCTCTGAGGATGGAGCCTCCACAACTTCTTTGGGCAGCTGGGTTCTATAGCTGACCAAGCTACAAACACAAGGAGGAGCTTGGAAATTTTTCAGGAATCATTGGCAAGAAGCAGGCGGTGATGACAATGTCAATCCAGAGTCCTCTCCAGGGTTTCTTACATCAATAAGAGTCAAGTTGTCAGTAGTCTGACTCAACACTCAATGTCAACAGTGCTATTTCTCCTTGTATAATTTCCATTTCATGCATGCTGCTGGTTAGAACTTCCAGGTAAAAATGTTAGACTTCCAACCCTTAATTTCAGCTACCTTCTGCTTCAACACAGTCACTGCATCAGTCTTTGGAGCTGTTATTTCCTTCGGAAAAAACCCCAAAGGTGCACATGCAAGTGTTGAAAGAAAAGATGAATAATGAGAGAAATGTTTCAAGAATGCAGATTTTTTCAACAAGTTAAGCACTGTTGAATTATTAGCACCTCCTAGAGAATTTGGGATTTCATCTTTAGTCTTTGTCTCCCTGGCAACAAAAGTTTAGTGTAACAGTACTGTTAAAATATGATGTATTTTGTTTCCCCCATGCCATAACAAGAGACATTAACCAGAAAGAATCATGCTGGAATGGTGACTTCACTGAAAATAATTTCAAAACCATTTTCTTTGAATCTCTAGACTCACTCAGCTTTCAATAAATTTTACAAGAAATTTCACATTGCAAAAAAGTGATAATTATGTGTATGGCATACGTATGAAACCTAATGGAAGAGGATTAGGAGATATAAAATTCTTACAAAAGAATACATTTTGGAGTTGATATCTGTCTTCTAGAAAAAGAAACCAAAGCAAAAACCAAACCACATTTGAATGAAATAGCAGAGCTGTAGTTAAGAGGATCTGGGTTAGGATTTCCAATTATAACTTTTACAGCAACATTGAAATCAGTCTGCTTTGCTGAGTTCCACTTGCTGGCCATCTGTTGTTTTGCCTGTTAAAATGCCTTTCTGGAATTTTATCAGACTTCCTCTTACATACGAGCCCTGGAAAAGTCAATTATCTTCCCTGTATTTGCAGAGCACTGCACGGAAAGGTGCAGATGTGACTGGTCATTAGGTAAAAGGAATGTGCAAGCTAGAAGTATAATAATACTGTTAAACTCTGGAAAACTGTGGAGTTATAGATGGGCATTTTTTTGTTTGCTTGTTTGGTTTTTTTGTTTTGATTTTTTTTTGATATACAGAATTAACTGGCCACAAAATCACAACATGCTATCCATGCACAAACCTGGTTCTGTAAAAATTATAAAGTTGGAGCTGTCAGGAACCTGTGGAGGCCCAAGCACAACTCCAGCTTTCAGGGGTTTTGATTATTCTTGATGTATCTCTCTTTCAGTTACTATTTAAACATTCATGAGCACTTGCCTCTACAAGATCAATTCAGCCTCAAATATTTTATGTATTTTGTCACCATGTTAACCTCCTTCTTTGTTAATATGAACATGTGTACTGCACAGATCTGTTTCAGAAGAGCAAAGATCAATCCTGGCCAAAAATCAAATCTCAGGAGCTTTGTTTGATTCCTAAAGTATCATTAATGACAAAAAATGAGAATGGAATCTGTCTCCATTCATCACATCTGGAGCTCTCTGTTTACCTTCCTCTTCAGTATCACTCTGTGTCAGGCACATGTAAAATATTGGGTATTCTCATATGCTTGGTGTCCTCATTGGGCCTCACAACCACTAAGGAATTAAGCAGAGATGAATATTGACTTTTCCAGACATGTTTTACACACAAATCACACCCAGTGCTCTGACAAACTTCAGTCTGTAGGTTTATACTCAGAGCTTCACCACAGTCTCACTGAAGCCAAGGTATCTCAAACCTTGCTTCTTTCCCATTTCAGCAGCTTTTCAGCTTAGTAGTCCGACGTTCTTGGCCATTCAGATTTTCTTACAAAAAGGCTACGTGTCAGCGTAACTCACAGCTACAAACTCTAGCTGGAGAGATGGATATCTAAAGGTCTCCCAAGTGGTTTGTGAGTCAATGGTGCCTGCTTTGCCTGGTGCCTGCCTTGCCTACTGCCTGCCTTCTGACACCAGTGTGGCCTCTGCACTCAGCCCTGCTAAATGAGAGTTGATTTCTCTAGCACAAAAAACCAGAGAGACCGCAGAACTCTCAAAATCTGATCTATTTTCTATTCACACATTCCCCAAGAATTACTAGACTACCCACCCAGCCTCTGATGGGTACATAGCTTCCAACAGTTCCTGCAAGGACTGTTGTGCTGTACTGGCAGGTGGTGGAATATGAGGGGATGGGTAAAGGTCACTTTTTCAGAACATGTCTTCCTTGAACTGTCATGATTAAGAAAGAAATTGTGAGTTAATAAGCACAGTGTGAAGAAATGATCCATGGGGATGGAAGGCAGTCTGATAAGTTCTGGAGGCAGCCTTTTCTGCCACAAAAGCAGCAAATCTCTGCCCCAGAAAGTCCCCTGCTGAAAAAGAAAGGAAATGATGGAGGCTGTATGGTACATGACAGACATAAAATCCATATATAACTCCAGTTTCTTTTCACGTCAAACTAGAAGACTTCAAATGAAATCCATGTACTTTAGCCTCCAAAACAGGGGAAAGGTGCTCAACACCACACAGCTAATCTGTGAAACCTCTGGCTCCAGTGCACTTGCTGTGACAACAGGTTCAAAAGGAGAGTCCTTACATTAATAGGAGAAAAGTCTTTTAAGGGCTGTTGAACTCAGATGAACAGCCTCTGATACAAGGGCATCCCTGAACTCCAGTTTCAAAGCCCAGTTGTTTTGGGATGTCCACCCCATGCTTCTTCTGCTCTGTATTCTTCTCTTGGCACCTGCTGCTGACCACTGTAAACCAGGTTTCATGGCTGAAACTCATGACTCATTTACATCCTTATGAAACTTTCTGAAATCATTACACTTGGACCAGACTAGAAATTCTTCAGGCTCTGTGGAGAAAATCTGTCAGCATCCTAGGATCATGAATAATAGTACTTGCTGCCTAATTTCCGTGAATGGCCTGGCTGTTTTCTGCCAAAAACTTGTCAAGGTGAATTATTATGTATAAGGAATATAATCTTGTCCTAGTTTTGTCTGGGATAGGGCAAGATGCTGTGAGATTTTGAAACCAGTCTAGTGTAGATCTAGTGTAGAAGAACACAGCCAAATTAATCTCAAAGGATGGATATAGTTGAAGAATATTTTTATCAGCAGCTAATAATATTTTATGCCATATCCTAAGAGAAAAAAAAAAAAAAAAAAAAAAAACAACAAACCAACATTGCACAATCTTTATTTCCCAACAAATCTGGCCAAGTAATTTTCTTATCTATAACATTGTATTTACTGGCTTGATTGATTGTTCATGTTCTCTGCCTCAATAAATACATTTTAAAATATGTATAAAACATGTTACGATATCCAGGTTTTGATAAGATCCAACAGGTTGCTATGGAAATGCAGAGGTTCACTTGAAAAATATTTGGGTTTCTTTGCAGATGATTTTTTTTCTCCACCATCATTCATACTGCACTTTGGGATGTTTATATTTCTTACTTGAATGGGTCAGGCCTTGAGAAAAGCTTTGTGAGTCCCTAATAATTCTGAATCAGCTTTCCTTTAAAAATCTTAGCCCTGTTAATACTTCATTCTCTGTGTAACACTCAATTTTCTGTGTAGAAATGCTGTGCAGATCACATGGATGTCTCTGCACTTTCTCAGATTCAACATACTTTTTAGTCACAAATTACTTGAGGACTTAAAAAATCTTTTTCTACATTTATCTACTTTTGCAGAAGAGGAAGTTCCAAATGTTCCCAGATTTGAATCTTCACAAGATTTTAAAAGAAATCCACCTAAATCATGTTTATCACCACTACTCTTAAAGTTGCCAACTGCAGAAATGAACAGAATACTTTTAAAAATTTCAGAATTATGTTGTATTCTCCCTGCCTTTTGCCCCGTCTTCACATTGTTTGGATTTCTGATGCTTGTATTCTCTTTCTGCCAGCAGAGGAGACATCTTCTGTGAAGCCAGGAGCTTCATAGCACCTTGCAGCTCAAGGTAAAAACACAGGATTACCTCACGGGAAGGATTGTAGAAAAGAGAATCCTTCAGCGAGCCCAAAAAAATGAAAAATAGAGACATAAACAATAGCTGCCATATGGCATTACCGTGCTTGCTAATGTGGCACTATGTTTCCACTAAGTGAGAAAACAGAAATATTTAGGTCAGCTCTACAGGAGCAGAACTTCTATCAGCCTTACCCTAAGGATAAATAATGGAACAAACTAAAACCAAATTCACAGGTTAGCAACTGCTGCATGTGGTTGTTGTTGAACTGAAAGAAGCCTTTGAGAAAAGACCTGTTTCCAGGCCTGCTATGAAACTCTGTGATTTAAGAAATAATTGTTTCCATGTTTAGAGTATGAAAGTTTGAGGCTCACACAGATGTTACAGTTGAGGGAGAGAAGCAGAAATAGCATCAGCCTTGCTGTGAGGATTCCTCTGAGCTGCACTCTGTGTTGGGGATACTCCTTCCATGGTTCTTCCATGCCTTTCCCTTTCCATCCTCTTTCTCTTCCATTTCCTGCCTTCCACCTCTCTCTTTCCCGTCCCATGGCACCCAGCTGTAGCAGGAAAAAGAACTGTGGTTTCAGAGGTGATATCAAAGATCACAGAAGGTGTTTTCCCCACTCTAAACAACACTCCAAACTGGTGACAGGGGATGAGGAGAAGCCTGAGGTACCCAGCAGATTTTTTGCTTCAGTCTCCAATGGCAACCTCTCCTCCCAGCCCTCCTGAGTGGGTGGAGAGCAGGATGGACACTGGGGGAGCAAAAGCTCTGCCACTGAAAGGAAAGATCCTGCTCAGGACCAGCTGAGGAACCTGGACGTGCTCAGCTCTGTGGGACTCAGTGAGATGCATCCCAGAGTGCCAGTTCATTTGGATTTTTTTCAAGTGGGTGTTTTACAATTTAGATATTTTTCTTTTTCTTTTTCTTTTTCTTTTTCTTTTTCTTTTTCTTTTTCTTTTTCTTTTTCTTTTTCTTTTTCTTTTTCTTTTTCTTTTTCTTTTTCTTTTCTTTTTCTTTTTCTTTTTCTTTTTCTTTTTCTTTTTCTTTTTCTTTTTCTTTTTCTTTTTCTTTTTCTTTCTCTTTTTCTTTCTCTTTCTCTTTCTCTTCCCCCCCCCCCCCCCGAAGTTGCTCTAAATTTAGCCGTGCTTCAGCTGAAGGAAAATATTCCAATAGTAGTGAGCAACATCTTTGAAAAGAGATGTGGCAAAACTTCATGTACTTTTAATGCATGAGAATTCATTCATTCCAGCTAAAACTCACTGCACTCACCACCTCATATCATTCTTCTATTTGTGGAAAAGGAGTTGCTAAACCACCAGTTTTCACCTGGAAACCAAAACCTTTAAGAAAACATCATGGTCAGTTTTTTGGCTTCACAGCCTATCCTGTTCTCTTCTGCTTATGCTTGCTGTGTGTGAGCAGAATTTGAAAATTGCATTTAAAATTGAAAGAACCAAGAAAAAAAATCAAGAACTCAGGCTCTTTCAAGTGAGAAAGAGAAATGTTTTAAGGCACAGTGTAAAAGAAAAATTTATTCAATCATTATAAATGCTTATTTTTTAGTATTTCTAAATAATCCATGTATCAATGTATGGAATGGAGAGACGTGATTTTGAAACTAATTTGAAAATTAGAAAAAAAATAAGAATAATTGAGATCCAGAAGGTGCCAAGAAGTAAATTTATCATGTGGAAATTACAGCTGTGGCCTGAAGTGAAGTTCTAGCAAAACTGTTTTTCCGTAAGTTAATTTGAATACAGTTGCACATTTTATTACTATATAGAGCTGCTGCACTTTGTTGAGTTTTAAGTCATCATACCCACTCCAATGGCAACTCACAAAGTAATTTTCTACTGAAAACTAGAGTGGGTCAAAAGTTTATGTTAATATATTCTCTTCTCTAAATATGCTTTAAAGGAGAAGTATTGAACCTTTAAAACAAATTCAGTTTTCACTTTATCTTATTAAACGTTGGCAAAATAAAAATCTATTATTCTTTATTCTCAGTATTTTTTCCTCATAAAGAGTCTATTTTCAAGGGACAAGTATTCAGTATGACTAAGGGAGAGAAACTTCAGTATTCCTACTTTTCACAAGCTTTTAGACATGGAATGAGATTTAAATTGTCAGCTCATAAAGAATGTTTATCTGCCTTTTATAACTGTTCAATAATCTAGCTGATGGATATTTCAGTGCATTTTATATTCTGCATTCATGTGTCTTCTGCGGTCCTATAGGAAAGACTGTATGCTCCCATTGCTATCTCTGAACACACATAAGAAAAAAATTCCTCTTTTCATTGGATTGCAGATTTGCATAAATATTAATCCTTATTCCTCCAAAGTCATGAAAAAAATTGATTTTCTGAGTATGAAATGAATCAGGTTTTCTGCAGGCTGCCCAAGATACTTATGAAGCTTGCACCCACTCATGTTATGTTTCATCAGTTTTATGGCAAGTTTTAAAAGGTTGATAAGTTTAACACTTATTATGTGTTTAGTTGAAATACATTCCAGAAGAACCTTCTAAGTTTGTAATTTTGGGGGAAAAAATTGTGCTCAGTGTATTTTTACTCCTTTTTGGCTTCAAACCGTTGTCTTGAAATGCAGATTCCTGTTCAGCTGAAAGAAAAAAACCCAAACCAAAACCCCTTTAATTGTGTAGGCCATCAGAATTCTGTAGCAGAAAAGAAATGCTTACCTTTGGAAACCCAGCCTGAAGCCACATCTGACCCAAATCCAATGAGTAAGGGCTGATCTTCAAAGAAAGACACACAAGGGAATAAACAATCCTCTTCTTATCAACCTTTATTATACTTCTAAGATGTTCCAACACAGAAAATCTGGAAATAGAGGGCATATGACAGGTTTTATTCCCACTGAGGTCAAAGAAAAGCGTTGCAATAACTTCAGTGAGCTTTTTAGTAATTCTTACCTCCCAGAGCATGTGATTTCATAGCAAAAATCTATGAAAAAAGGGGAAGTGGCTTTTGAAAGTGCAAGCAAGAAACCAGAATTAACAGTGGTGCTTTTGTTTCTAAATGCAGCTCCAGATATTCCACCTTCATAATGATAAAGGACAATAATAATTGTTGATATGGATTATTGACTAATTAATCTGCTCTACCTTGGACCCAGAAAAATGAAACATTATAAATCTTAAACAGTGTAGATCTTTTCTGCCCACAGTTGCTGTATACAAAAACACACAAGTCCTTCTAATGAATCTGGTTTAATTGATTTTTCTTGTTTATTTCTTTTATAAACTTTACCCTTCCTTCCTGCCTTCCTGCCTTCTCTGATGAAGGATATTATTACGAGGATCTGAGGATTATTATGAGGATATATAGATCCTGTAGTTCAGAAAAAATCAAGGAAAAAAAATAAAACAAGGTGGTTATGCGTGTATATGTCTTTAACAGTTCTTAGCAACTCTTTATTCTTGGTGATATGATAGTCCAAACCTTGGATTTTTCCTTCTGAGAAAAATAAAAGGCTTTCTTGAACAAAATAATAAAATTAAATATATTTCATTAAATATATTTTTAATATATTGTCTTTAGAAAAGTGCAACCAGTTAATATAATTAGAGAAATAATTGTCCAAATATCTAGAAATCATGTATTTTTAAAAGAGCCTTCAAATTTCTATAGTATTTTTTTCCTTCTTCTTTCATGTTAATAATTCCTTGTAAAGATGTGCAAGGTGAAATTCTATACCTGTTGAAGTAATCCACAGAAGCTAAACACGACTCAGTTGATATTTTTACTTCTCAGGTGCCCTCAATATCAACAATTTTAGAAGGGAGTTGAATAAGTGTGGTGAAATCTGTTTTTCATTTCATCAAGTTGAATATTCACACAACAGTATTATTGTTTTTAATTATTACCTGAAGAGTGTTTATCCAGTTTTTGCTACAACTGCTAAAATATTCCTAGAAGGATTTTTCTTCGTTTCCTTATTTTTCCATTTTCATATTCCCAAGAAAATATAATCTATTAATCAAAAGTAGTTTTTCATTTATCTTATCCTATTTTTTTTTCCAATTAAAACATGGCTTATTTTCAGAAAATATATTAGGAACCAATTAAAAAAAACCCTCCAAATCATTTTTCTCTTCTCTGGTCTCCTGGATATCCAATGCATCCTGACAATTTGAAAAAGTCCATCTTTTTCTTTTATGCTTTGCCCATGTTCCATCAGTTACTTTTTATTCTTTGTAGCTCCTCAATGTTACCATGACACATCTGAATTTTATAAAGATTTTTTTCTGTGATCTGTGCTTCAGGCTTGAGTCATCTTCTGTAGGATTTAAAGAATATCCCACCCTGGCAGTGCCTTAGTGCCCTTTTGCTTCTTTTCCTGTTGAAGATAGTTAAGGAAGCCAACACTGAGACTTGATGTTTTTGTGAAATCAGAGTGAATTCTTTCAGCGAAACCAAAGATTTTATGTTGATCCTCCCTGCATAAGAACAGTGTTTAGGAGGCCCTACTACAAAATTATAAATTATCCAGTAGTCTACAGAGGCATCGTTAGAGTCCTTGAAGACAAAATAACTAGGATTATAAAGAAAATGAAAACATTATTGTCATTATAGTTAGTGTAAACACCTGAGTCTGAAAGGCAGCCAAATAAAAACACCCAGTTACCCTGGATGCAAATGTCAAGCAGCTGAGGTGACTAAAACTGAGACAAGAACAGAAGCAGCCAGGGGTCCACACTTTTCACAAACATCTGGGGCAAGCAATGTGGGTAAAAATAATAATTTCACTATGTTTAAAAAGCCTTGAGGCCATCAGGAAAAATTATCTATAGGAACAGATTTGGGTGAATGCAAATCTTTCACTTCAGTGCCTTTGAAATTTTTTTTCCACCAAAGGCATTTCCTAATTAAACAGTAACATTAAGCTTGTTACTTAAAACAGTTTTAATAGGAAAAAGTGTTGTTAAAGACTTTCTGAAGAAAGGAAACTTTTGAGGGTTTGGCCAAGAAGTGTGGGTCAGCCTTGGATGAACGGGAAGGCACATCAGGGCACAGCTGCAGGTTAAACTGTAAACAAAAATCCTCCTTCAGCATCATAAAAATTTTTCTCAATTTTGACTTCAAGAACTTGTCCCTCTCTTAACTCCTCTAAAATGAAAACACAAAATTCCTGCTCTGAGGAAGTTTCTTTCCATACTGAGGGTGGAAAATAGAGAACAAGAAAGGCAGGTACGGAATGTGTGTGTGCTCCAGAGGTGACAGATCAACAGCTCTAATTTCTAGATTGGCTCTTAAAAGCAGGGCCACAAAGGAGAAAAAAAAAAAGTATTTCTCAGTAGTGTAATCAGAAAAACAAACAAAAAGTATGGAAAAGAGTTGTTTTAGCATATTAGAAATTTATTTAACTCCTTTATTCAGGCTTAAAAAAACCCCACCAAAACTCCCTCAGAATAAGAAAACGTGTGGTTTCCAATGAAAGAAATAATTTCCCCAAAGCCCAAATTAGTCCCTTCAATCAACTTAGAATCACATCTTTGAAAATGTTTGTGTAACATGGGGATGGATGATGTCTCCAAACAAATTTAAAATTACTTGGTATATCTTGTTTTCTTGTTGATGATGGGAAAAAACCCTGAAATATCTAAAAAAATTAAGAATGTCTGTGGAAAAAAAATCTTTTGAGTTCCAGCAGCTAAGAGACCTCACACATTGCAGGAACTAAAGTGTAATATGAGAATTAAAATTAACATATTAAAGAAATATTCGTATTTCTTTCTAATCCAATCCAATCAAGTTCAATCAAACCAACACAGCAAAAGTTAAGTCTGAGATCAACATACTTTAATACCTAATATATTAAACTATAGTATATATTCAAATTTTTCATGTATAAAATATGTGAAAACATATAAAGCAAAATGTTTAATTATATTAATATAATGTGTTACATAAATATGTCATATTGTGTATTATGTCACAAATAATATATAATAGAAAATTTAAGTATATAAATCACATATTGTAATGCATACTGAAATTCAACAGGAAGCCTAAACCATCTTCCAAACTTAATACTTATATTTTATATATTATATAAAACTATTACTATAGTTTGTTAAATATACAAATTATATAAAGTTGTTATAGATTTACATAATATATGTAAACTGTTTATTATACTATTATATAATAATAAACTAAAAAGCTACGGTTCCTGCAGAGAGGGGTTGAGAGATGAACATGTGACTGCAATTTGGGGGCTGAAAATTTTGGTCTAGAACAGCCTCATGCTCCTCAAGAGCTGCCAGCTCCAAAACCATCCCTACAGAAGGGGAGTGACAAGCATGTATGAGCTCCAGGGCTATGCCAAGAAACTGGGACCTCAGAAGGAAGACAAACCAAGCAGCCACCAAACTCAGTCTTTTATTGGTACCACTATGGTACCACTAGATGGTATCCATTCTCTAACTTTCCCCAGGGTTGTTTTAAATTTCTTTTTCCATTTTCTTTTTCCCTCTTAGATGCTTTGTTAACCTGCCCTGGCACAAAAATGTTTATACTGAGTATACTTAAACAAGTACTTAGGGAGTACTAGCAAGTGAATAGTTTATTCTTTTTTAGTAATGAATTTTATTTTTCTTTTCTTTTGTTAGGCTTCATCCTCATGACAATTCACACAAGAGGAGTTAGATGAGCACATCCACCACCTCTGTTTCACCTGCTTGGAACAGAGATCACCAGCCAGGAAGAGAAATATTTTTATAGTCAGCCAGTGGAGGGATTGAGGAGTTATCACTCAGCTGGTTTACATTACACTGCCTAGCTTGTGCTTTTTTGGCTGATCTAGAAACAGGTGGAATCTGTTAATTTTTACATTCTTTAAGGGGAGGTGCATTTGAAATTAACTGCAAATTGCATTAATGCGTTCAGCTTCTCTGGCTTTAATGATTTGACTTGGAAAGCAGCTCTTTAAAGCCACTCACCACAAGCAACACAAGGAAAAACTCTGTGTTTCTCAGAGATTACACAAGTCTGTTTCCACACCCAGAGTGTTTCTGCAGAACTTCACAAGAGCACTTGCCCACAAAATGGTAGAGTGCACATTTTCTGCAAAATGCTAACCCGAGCTTCAGTAGCTCTTTTATCTTCTTGTAGCTGTATTTTTGATCTTTCTCTTCCCCATGCCCAGGAGTGATGGAGGAGTGATTTTTTAACCTGTGCTTTGCTTCCCATCATTAATGTGAAACCCTGCAGTCAGACAGTAATTTTCTTTAGAAATGTATGTTCCTCATAATAGACTCAATGGAAGGAGTTAATCTGTCAAGTATTCTGACAATAAAATACAGGTTTATTACATGTTCACTGCATTTTCAGCTCTGTCACTGTCACCTGAGTTTTAGCAAGGAAAAAAGGAAAGTAACTTAGGTAGAATAATTTGTTTCAGCACTGCTACAGCCTCCGAATCCTGAGGACTGTACAGTCAACCACACTTCAATCTGCTTCATTTTTCTTTTTCTTTCAAATACAGTTGTTCAGTGGAAGCATTTTTTTAATTCCTGAGAGCCAGTGTCACAGCCTACACAGTATTTCTCTTGATCTCACTTGTTTATCCAACTGATTACTCTCTTCTGAATAATCAGCTTTTCCCAATGGATCTGTAAAACAATTTATGACGCAAAGATTACTTCCAGTGTTCTAGCATAACCAGGCATATGGGAGGTGTGCAAACAGGTAAAGATTTTTTTTAACCTGCTGTTGATGGGAGAGAAAATGAGTATTAGAACCATTCATTTGTTGTATCAAAAAGTAGGTGTCAGTTAACAAGGGGCTTTGCAAATAACTTTTACCAGAATGGGTTGTTCATGTTTCATGAAAAGCATGATAAACTATCAGAAATAAAATTTTTCTGTGAGGTGTCCAGGATACCATCACAGATCCATTACTAACCAGCTGAAATCATCATTTGGACTCCTTTGTAGGACACATACACCTCATCTCATCCTTCTCATGGAGGAAAAAATAAATAAAAATTAAACCGAAACAAATCAATATAAGAACTTCTAAACAGTTCTTTGGAAATCGAAAGATGAAATCTTACTCTCTCTGTGCTTGCGAGCCTCAGCTGATTTCCAACTGTCTAATAACATGCAGGCTGTAGCTAGACTTCTTCCTGCAGCTGTATTACATGTGGAAGATGTTTTCTTGGACTTTTTTTTCTGACACCTAAGAAGTGCAACTACTTACTTTTGGAGGTAATATTTGTCACACTTGATTGCTCCATCCAGCTTCAAAAAATTTTAAGTACTGTGCATCTGCAAGACTTTCTTCTCTACTCATCAAGTTGATCTGAAATTGGCTGGTGGGTCCTGAAGGTCATAAGGGTGTAAGTTGACACACATTAAGAGAGACAGAGACACGCAATCGCACATTGCAATTTTTCCACTGGGTTCAGGATGAAATACGGAGGTCAGGCAGCAATTAGAGAGAACATTACAAGTGACCCCCATTTTTTAAAGTTTTGAGCTTAACTAACACCCCAGCATAACAGAGAACTGCATGGCTGTGGTGGCTTGGAGCTGGCTGCTGGGCAGGTGTAAACATTTCCTTGGCATACAGGGCTAGGTTTTGGTAAAAATGTAGCCCAGATGATGCAGAGTCAGATATCATAAACTGCAATTGATGCAAGACAAGGAACATTCCTGACAAAAAAAATTTCTTACAAGAAGAGAAGAACAAGAAGGAAGAAATTTCTCCTGGATAGGACAGCTATGCCTACATCTTTGTGTTGAACCACAGCTGGTCTCCTGCTTCTCTAAGCTCTGATTACTAACTTACCTCGGCTTCTACAAAAATCATATTCATCTGGGCAGGTAAGTATTTTAAGCTCTGAATTCAATGGAAGTCACTCCAGAATCTAACTAAACAACTTCTTAAATGCCTATGGAAATTACAGGTTTTAGGAAAATATTATATATGAGATTTTGCAATTTGGGATTAATTTTACAGATCATTAAAAAAAATTAGAGAATTCTTTATTACCTAAAGTGGAGTTTGGGGTAAGCTATACTTCAAAGTAACCAAGTTGTTTCCTGCATCAGTAGGAGCTAAATTCATTCATTTGGCATTAATCTGACCTGTGGATTGCAAGCTCTCATCCAGTAAATTTGCATCAAACCCAGCAGAAAGAGCAAAAACTCTATCTGCTACTGCTCAGAATCCTCTCTTAATTCCTTTTCCACCAGTAAGCTATGGCTAACAAAATTGGAATTATACACAAGAAAGAGGAATTATGTAATTATTTTCTGATTCTTTAGTCCATATTTCCTTTGTGTGAAGATTCATTGATGTGCTCCAGAATTAGAGGTTCCAGTGCATCTTATAGGTTTCTGAAAGTTTTTGTTAAAAGACAAAGTATCAAAGTGCCCAGAGGAAGCCCTTGGCCACCTACCACTTGCATTTCTTGAGGGTAAATATTACTGCTGAGTGATCCAGGGCTTCCAGCATGGAAACAGTTCATATGTTGTGCTTTGTCAGGGAGCTGAGTGCATGCCAGAAACAAATAATCTGTACTTATCTGATGTGTTACTCCTCCAACAGAAAACCTGACGCTGCTGAAAAAGAAAACCAAAAAAACCAAAAAACCCAAACCAAAACACCCCCCCCCCAAAAAAAAAAAAAACCAACCCACGGATCACACAGGCTTTAAAAAGTCTGTCTGTACCCTTCCTCCCTCTGAACAAAGGTGGGATATCTGACCTCAATATGTTTCAGCCCTGTGCCAAAATGTTTTATTTGGCCAAATTTGCCCTAAACATCTTGGGGTTGTCACCTGTGGGTCTTACTGAGAATATTCTCCCAGTAGTCACTTAGGTTGCTCATTATTACTGGGATGGAATGTATAATCTGACCACAGCCAAATTTAGAGGCCAAACAGCCTGGAAAAGGTACATTTTGAAAATCTGCTAATGCCAGAGCAATTTCAATTCCAAACTCCAGTCGTGGTGTATGACACAGCCTACAACAAAAACCTGGAAGAGATCTGATATGAGTAATCCAATAAAAAAAAAGATTGAGAGGTACTTTGGACCCATTTTGTGAAAGAGGATATTACTTCTATTCCTGTTCTACTTTATTCAGAAACTGGTCAAGGTCTGATTTTATCTGACTTCTTCTGTTGCTGCTGTAACCCATACAAATGTATGTGAGTCAGGTCTGTATTCAGCTCAAACATACTTGTTTACTAATCTCTCAAGTTTTCCTGAAGCATTTTTTTTTGTTTTAGGCACTTTTGGTACCATTAGATTTTAAATTTGTATCAGGAAACATAAAGACCACTGGAGTGCTTCAAGAAGTCTGATGACTTGAGTGGCAATGTAATATACTGGTACAAAAAAAAACTTAAGTTCAGTGGTTGATATGCCCTGGGCCGTGGTGGCTTGCCTTGGACATGTGACATAATCCCCCTTTCTCTTTATTCTCCTTGCATTTTCATGTTTAACTGCTTAAGAACATCGCAAGAATGCTCTTTTTAGTAGCCGTGACAGTTTAAATTAGAAAAAAGGACCCAAGAGAAACCCACAACAAAACAAGCCCACAAAGTCTGCAAAAGGGGTGATACCTTCCGTTTGCCAGCTTCCATCACTGGAAGCAAATAGATGAATTTTCAGGTGCAGAAATCTTTCACCTCCCATGTGTAGACAATATAAATGATGCCATGTGCCTGCACTGAAAGAGATCTAGAGACAAAGTCTCACACAAAACTCTTCTTGAATACTTTTCCTGAACATCATAAAATGGTTGTGAAAATAATTTTGTGTGGAAATGGTGAACTTGACAGAAAGAACTAGACTGTCAATGGGTCTTACTCTCACCCTAAAATTTTATTACCGGTAACTGAATCCAAAATATTTACTCAGAGCTTCTTCATCAGGCATCCCTGTAGTGCTGAATGCATGTGGATGTGTTTACATAACACTGTTCCAGTCTCTCCGAGGGAATATTCCAAATTAACTGCATTGATTTGTCCTAACAGAGCCCTTTTAAAACTCCAGGAAATGTTTCCTGAAGAGTCACCACAGACTATTTCAGCCAGGCAGATTTTCTTTCTGTTAAGAGGAGTGCTTTTTTCCCCAAAGTTTTTAATTTTCAGACTCTTATCATTGTTGGAATTACTTCTTTAAATGTCATATTTATAAGTTTGACTTTCTTGGAAACAACAGAACTCTGTGGATTAAACTTTCCATTTAAAGAACCACCACACTAGAAGAGAAGCCTAAAAACGGAAGTAAACAACTTCTATTATTCTTGCAATGCAAGAACAGGGGTGATAGAAGTTCTGTGGGCTGTATTCTGGTTCTTTGTGCATAGAAGGGAGGAGACAACGAAAAGGAAGCAAAAAGTCACTTTCTTTTTGTTTTTGTTTTTGTTTTTTTTCTTTTTTTTTTTGGGTCATATCTACTGTATCACATCCTGAGTGTTCTGTGGGTATCCAACCTAGCCTGTACTCCAAAGAGCGGTAGTGTCTCAATAGAATATGTACTTTTGTGATTTTTCTCTGTGGAGAGCTCATCCTTTATTTTTCCTAATGGGATTTCCCTGCAGCAAGAAGTTGGTTGGTTTTGAAGGAATGAATTTCCTTCATTGCAACCTAAGAAGACACTGAATTTATTCATTTATGCTTTCCCCTGCTAGATTTCCTAAATCCATTTATAGTATTCTCTAAATGCAATTCTGTGAGGGTGAATTTCTACATTTGTATCCCATTAAGATGAACCATCACCACAGGGGTGCATGAAGCTCTGGGGGAGCACCATGATTTTCTACCCACTTTGTTACAACACATAATAGTGTCTTCCTGAACAGCTGAGCTGATCAGGATGGTTTGTGTAGAACCTGAGCAAAAGGGCTCAAAATGCTCAATGCTTGCATCTGCATCCATAAAAAGGTGATTCACAACTGACTATTTTATCTCATTTTTGCTGTTACACCAGATACTTATTTTCATCTGGCATCACTCTTGGCTGCCATTTGAGCAACTGGGGCAGACTTTTGCTGCAAATTTAAGTCTGGTCAACCCATGTCCCACCCTCCCTGGAATTCCCATGTCCTTAAAACTCTTAGTAAAACTCTACTACTACATCTCTTCTTGACTTTCTCTCAAACCTCACTTTCTTCTTCATGACTTAAGGGCCCACTGCTTTTCTACGAAATATATGGGCAACCATCAAAGAGAAAATTCCAATATACAAAACTTAAACAATTTTTGCTGCAGAATTTCAATGCTTCAGTTCTTATTTGGTTCTGGACCTCTTCCTCTCTTTGTTCTCCTTTCAAACACTGATCCCTCAACAGCAGAAGTGAAGGTCCCTGCTCTTATCTTCGTGCTGCACTACTCCTTCTCTCGGCTCTGGGTGTTTCAAAGAGTTCAATTTCATCCCATCTTCCAAGCACTGCCACAAGAACAAACAGGGCCTCTGGGCCACAAAGGCCAAGGTGAGGTTTTTACTCTACTTCCCAGCCCTGGAAGGGCTTTTGATTTAATTTTTGCTGTAACTCTTTCAAAAGGAGGGATGGAATTGGGAGTGTCTGTGGCTGTAGATCTCGACCTGAATCCAACCCTCTGTTACAGAACTAGAAGATGATTCCCTTGAGATTTTGGATATTTCTTCTGTACTCCCTTCCCATTCAGAGGTGTGTATTCTAGGAATGTAGCTAGCCTTGGTGGCAGCCAGGCAGGAAGCATTTTTATGTGTTTCCTCAGCCAAGCTAACCTGCTTCAAAACATCCTGCCTGGATATGTGTTTCACATGTACACCCTAAATGTCCTCAGGACATGCTGACTACTTACCCCCCCTTCATAAAATAATTTTTTTTCACTGAAAGCGCTGAAGAAAGAATATTTTCCACGTGGTCTTTTCTTCCTGACCAGAGGGATCTCTACAATCTTCCCAGTGTCCATCCTTTCCTTTGTGTCTGCACTGCAAAATGAAGCCAGACTATATAGTCAGCTGCTCTTCAGTAAAGAGAGCTTGTTTCAGTTGAGTTGGGTTTGGGGGTTTTTGTAATTGTTTGGTTGGGATTTTTTTTTCTTCTCATGAAATGTGTTCCTCTTTTACCCAAATCAGTTAACCATTAATCACTGACAAAAACTTCCAAGATATGCCTCCATTATTTTTTTTTTTTCACCACAGGTATGAGCTCCTCCAGAGTATTCTTTCACCTGTCTGGAAGACATGGATATGGGAATTAAGGCCAGCTCCAGTGCCTGGTGTAGATGAGAAATGACACACCTGCATATTTTAGTGGAACCCTAAACTTTTTTTTTTTTTTTTTTTTTTTTTTTTTTTTTTTGTTTTGTTTTGTTTTGTTTTGTTTTGTTTTGTTTGGCATTCAGGTAGATAGAGCCTGGCCCACCCACAGATAATTTTTCAGCTTGTCTCTAGAAGAATGCAAATTCTTTTTGCCAGAAAAATAGGTGAAAACATGAAATGAAATACGTTGGGTGAAGGACTTCCCTGGAGACTCCAGGCAACACAGGAGCTTGTATGTGCTTTTATCCACTCTCTTTGTCACCTGAGGCAACACTCACAGTGCCTTGCAGTGGCTGCGGTGGCCCCACACTGCTTTTTCTGATGTATTTTCTTTTCATTTAGGGTTATTTTTTAAATTTTATGTAGGGTTTGTGTCATGAGTACAAATGCAGGGGAAAAAGGGGCCATATGTGTGTCAGGAATATGTGGCAAGAATTTTTTAGTCTTCAACCATCCATTCACTCCTGTTGTTGTTGGGATATGTGGAGGCAGTCAGGTCTAAAACACTGCAGGTGATGCTCGTGATCCTGAGAGAAATAAAGAGAATTTGGATAAAGAAAATATGGAGATACACATAATTTTTTCTACTGTTGGCATTCCTCAAGCCACAAGGGTGAATTTAGGCTCCTCTGCAGTCTAGAGGCATTGCTTCAAGCTCACATGAGAGCCCAGTGAACTTGGTGTGTACTTCACACCCTGAAGGGCAGTCCCCAGCTTAAAATGTTCTATTTCACCCACAAAATTCACAACATTCAGGGTCTAACACTGCATTGGTGGAACCCAGATCAGTAGGTTGGGACTGTGCAGCGTAGGAAGGTAGGGGACAGCAAGATTCCAGCTGTGCTCAGAGGGAAAGGCACCATTCTGTTAAAGAAAGAGAGGTCAGGGAGGGTTTGCTTCCTAAGAGAGCACAAAATAGAGGGGTGTGAGACCAGTGTGTGTTATTGTAAAAAGCAGTCTGTGTAATCTCCACACTGACTCAAATTATTTTTTCAAAAGAGGACTTTAATTAATTTTCAAAGCAAACTAAGATCTTACACTCATTTCCAGTTCTGTCACTTCCAAATAAAACAATGATTGACTGAGACTAAATCCTAACCCCAGCACAGAAAAGGAGCAAGAAAAAGTTTTCCTCCTTTTTCTCATATCCAAAGCAGGTTGCCTATATCCTATCAGCTACAACTCAGCTTAGAAAGCTCTGGAAAACTCAGTCGAACACAAAACACAAACCAAAACCTCCAGCGTTATTTCTTACAATGGTAAAAATCAGTTTCTATGCTTTCCCCCCTTTTCTTTTCTTTTTGGATTTGTTTATTTTCATAGCATTCCACTGTTTCAGAAATAGTCGTAAATTGTCATGCCCCAAAACCATGCCCGTGGCAGATTCCAGCCACAGAACATGAATGTCCGCTTCTCCAAGCGCTGTGATTTTTCAGGAATGCTGCTCTTGTACTGGTCAATGATGGCTGTAGGGGAAGAAAAAAAAAAAAAAGAAATACAAATTATAACCCAGATGGACCCAAGCCTGGAAAAGCTAAATCTTTCATTCTTTCAAGCAAACAAATTACTTCCTTCCATGATGTTGACTTGTGTTGATTGCAATAGCTGCCCAGACCATCTTCAAATATTTTTGAACAAATCATACTTGGTTATGACAAAGCCGTTGTTTAGAAAAAAAAAAAAAAAAAAGTGATAGAATTTACTCCACTGGCGTACAGTGCTAATTATTTCTGCTCATATGGATATCACAAAAATATATTTAATGTTAAAAATACATTTTGGATACAAGATAAGATTATAGCTAAAAAAGCGTAATGTAGGAGGAAGGAAACATGAGTGCATTGGCTGGTGTGAGAACATCATCTACCACAGGACTCACAGATTAGCCAAGATATTTGTGCCAGCTATTCTGCTGCTTTATAATTAACAAAGGAAGAAATAGATTGAGGGTTTGGGTCAGAGTTGTTATCTTTCATATGTTAACAATTTCAGGGATTCCTTACTTTTTTTCTTCTCTTTAGGGAGTGGAGAGGGAAGCGATGCTAGAGCATGGAGAAAGAAGCACTGTTCCCCAGACCAGCTCAGACCTCTGGAACCCCTCCCAACATTATGAGTTTGGATCAGTGGGTGACTTTTCAAAAAGCACAGCCTTGACAGAATTTGGCAGGAGCAAAATGCATTCAGCAGAGAACTTCTGGAACATGTTGCCATTCATCCTTGATGCCTAAGCCCCATCACAATGAAATGCCAAATAATGGCAACGTGTTAATGGCCAATAAGATTGGCTGATAGCATTTGGGAACATTGTGAACAAGAGCACAACTTTGCATCCTCATGGTCACTGAAGGAATTTCACACTAAATTACAATGTTTAAAAAAAAAAATTATTTTGTGAACACTAAAGAAAGGTACATCTAAGTCCTTAGGGGCAAATAAAATATTCACAGCATGATTGTCTTTAAGCACAAGTCACTTAAATTATTTTAAAATGATCAGTATGATAATGATTTCCTGAGGAGGAGTCTGTATTTTCTGAAATTTCAGATCTCTAGGCAAAGTAAAATTTTCATAAGTTTGTTGGGAAAGTTGATATAGGAAATACAGGTCTCTGCATCAAGTAAGTGTCCAGCTTGCTCAAATATAATACCCCAAAAAAGCACCTAACCAACAGAATATAGTGAATAATAAGATTTGTGGAATGTTATTATCATCCTAACAAACAAACCACTGAAGTGTAGTAACCGTTTCCAAAAAACAGGATTAGATTGTGGACAGATTTGTTCACACAGGTATTCTTTTTCATATGTAAACTGAGGATATTTTTTTCACTGATGTAGATAATCTGTTCTGCAAAACAATGAGATTATTAAAGATATAATTCTCCCTTTATCTGCATAAACTAGAATAGTCTCAGAATTCAAAGCCTATGCATCTCCCTGATCCCTGATGCCTCACAGCCTCATGGATTTATTGCCACAATGCTACCTGCTTACCAAAAGGAAGAATTTCACAGTTTTCAGTGAAAGGGGAAAATCTTAATGAGGATTTTGTGCAGAAAAATATTTGGACTCTGATGTGAGGAGAGACAGGGAGCTGCAGATAAAGATAGCCTTTTCTCTTGGACTGATTAACCCATACATAATAATGATAAATAACAACATTCTGTATAAAACAGACCATTCTTTGCTTACACTGCATGTCTTTTGGAAGCACCCATAATATTATTCATGGGAACAAACCCCCGCAGTTTTGGGGAAAAAAAACCCAAGGCCACAGTAGGTGTGGCCTACTTTTGAACAAACAGCCTGATACTTAAAGCTTTTGAACTTTTGATACCAGGCAAAGTACGTTTGCTATTATATTCACTTCCTATTATGTCCTGAGACTGATCCGCTTATTTAAGCCCATATGGTAAGAGAGAACAAAACTTGTATAATTAATTTTTCAATTTGTAGTCACCTGATTTCACCAGTTGTTGGGTGTTTTGGTTTGGGGATTTTTTTTTTGTTTGCTTCTTTGTGGGTTTTCTTGTTTGTTTGTTTGTTTGTTTGGGTTTTTGTTTTGGTTGTTGTTATTGTTTTGGTGTGGGGTAAGATTTCTTTGGAGGGGTGTGAAAGGGGGCTTGTTATCAAATTGTTTCTCAAATTACCAGCAACTTCCTTAACACTATTTTAAAATGTTTATTTGCCTGGGTTGAAAGAGATGGTTTTTTCCTTACTGGGAGATGGAAACAGCTGCCCAGTTGTCAAAATGCTGTCTCCCTGGAAAGTGCTGAAAGTTTTGTGTCTCAGAAAGCTGATAGTATGATGCCCTTGTGTAGCCTTCTTTGTGTGCTAATGCTGCTTCTTGTCTTGAAGACAAAGATTCTTGAAGATCTTTGCATTTTAACACAGTCCATTCTGAATCAAATTAATAGCTGTTACAAACTTGACAAATGGCTCCTTTTCCTTTTCCTTTTCCTTTTCCTCTTCCCCTTTTCCCCCTGCTTTAGTGGGAGTGAATTCACAATCATGTTGTAGTAGTTTGAAGGCAAAACAAATGAGAGGCTCCAAGTCAGAGATACAATTTAATAGGAAAAAAAAAAAGGAAAGAAAGTAAAATAAAATCGATGCAATAATACAAAAGACCACTGACAGAGTCAGAATACAGCCTGAGCGTAGTGATGGAAGCAGTCCAGATGAGGTGGTCTTCCTGAAGCAGTGATCCTGTAGAAAGGTCTGGTAGCTCGGGTCCTCTGGGAATCCAGTGGGTAAGCGCCCCTCTGGTGTTCAGAGTCTCAGCTTATATCCAGGCTGGAATGCTTGGTTTCTCCCTCTGGGCGGAGCATCCCACAATGGGATGGTGAGTCATGTGATAAGGCCTGATGGGCCCATTAACAGGAGGTAGTCCAGGAGGGGGTTATCTGTGAGCTGTGTAGCAAAGGTGCTGATGGCCCATTAACAGAAGATAAGCCAGAGTGGAGGAGGCAGGGAGCACTGCCTCACCTGGTTTCAACAGTTCTTGAAGATGGTGATAGAATATACTTCAACCCAGGACACATGTGCAGACCAGCATAGTTTTCTATCCTCTCTTCACTGACAGGCCACTCTGTCCCTTCAAAGATACCTGGAGTGTCAATGCTCCACCCCCCCCCCCCCCAACAAAGCAAACCAACCAAACAAAAACAAACAAAGAAAACAAACAAACAAACCACAAAAAACCCCCACAAAACCCAAAAACACAAAACGAAAAAACCACCAGGAAATCTAGTTGACAAAGAAATCTATATTTAGTTATAGATTTAAATATAGATATAAATATAGATCTCAGATGAATATATATATATATATATATATATATATTTATCTGAAATCTAACACAGTCAATTTCATTAAACAATTAAGATGGTGGAAGATGTGAGGAAGCCAACAGAAGTAAAATGAAGAATGAATTACCAGCAGTGGGAAAAAGTATTCATTGGGCTAAGAGACATCCAAAGCAATGACTTGGACCTGTAGAACCAGGAAGTAAATTCTCTTTCACTTGGGATTAGGATAGCTTAAGTATTAAAACCATTCTGTTTGGATGCAGCTGTGTTATCACTCGGGAGCAAGTGCAAAAAAGGGTTTTGTTGTAGTCCTCCTAAGTTGTGGTGGCTGTTAATGAGGTAATATTTGATCTGGATCAGCTCTGGCTTTCAAGCACAACCAAGACTTTTCTCCCTCATATTTTTAAATTTGAAAAATAATGCAAACATTTCTAAAATAAATTGGGGAATATTTAAATATAGAACGAATGTGCCAACAACTTTTGTGGCTTTTTTTGCAGACTATGAAGAAAATTAGGGTTGGAAAGAATTTTTTTTTTACACATGAATGTTGACTGCATTTATTTTTCTAGTCCTTTCTGTCCTTATCTCTGCTGATTAAGTGTACCACTGTGCTCATAATGGGGAATGTTTTCATCATATTTGGGTGGGTAGAGAAATTAAGATGCCTTGTTCATTGCCTGTTGTGTTGGTTTAGTATTTCTATCAGCTAAATGGTCTCTGAAAATCAGTTATATTAAGCAACATTAAAAGAGGAAACATACATTAAAAAAAAAAGAAGAAAAGTACAAAGGTACCAATATTTGCAAGTTTTGCAAAATGTAATTGAAAGTCCTGCTTTCATTATATGCTACCATTTATTCAAATATATTCCTCTGATCTGTTCTACAAAATTTGGCTTCAGTTAAAACATGAGATTAGCAGTGGGGAAACCAAGTGAAAAAAGAACTCAGGTACATTTGAAAACACCAGTGCACAGAGCACAAGGAAATCTCAGTAGAATGAATGAAAGCCATAAAATTTTGAGTCCTGCTTGTGTCTTCTGTTTAAGAGCACATTATGGCTCTGTCTTCCTGGTTTTGCTGTATAGATTTAAGTCAGATTGCACTTATGTCAACTGCCCTGATTTATGCTCATGACATTACTTGGGAGTAATCTTGCTTGTACCAGTGATTGTTCCAATGATCATTTGAATTATAGCAGGGAGATAAAGATATCCCTGAAGATAATTTTCTTCCAGCTGGGTCTGTAAGGAGCAACTCACAGGTCTTGGGAATTTTATTAGAGAAATAAAGTAATTCACATGTGCCTCACACTGATTAAGAGCCTGGATTTTGGATTTTAAAGGAATTTGGCCTATTTCACTAGCTTGTATAGCATAACAATTACAGATTTATAACAATAATGTTGATAAAAACACATTTCAACAATTTAAAAAAATTAGTATAAAATCTGTAGACATATCCTAGCTACTCATGGGAATAAAAACATTATCTAGAGTTTAAGGGGAAGATCAACCTTTTGATAACAGAGCCAGGAATGATCTCCCTAAAACTCCAAAGCTGTGTCATCAATCCACCCCTCCAAGACACAAAACTTGTGTTGACACTGCAGTGCCGGGTGGATTGCCAGGAATAGTTTGGTATCCCTTTTGAAGGATTGATGGCTGTGATGGCCCTGTGGAAAAAAAGGCAGAAAAACCCCAGCAAAAATGCAAATCTCCATCAGAGAACCAAAGACTAATCCTCACTGCCCAGAGAAGCACTTAGCTGAATGTTTCATTGGTTTCTGTAGTATCAGAGGGGCTTGAAGGTGGCTACTTGATGCAAACAAAAGTCAGGATGTTTGGGGAATCTTACAATAGTTTAAAAAGGGCTCTCCCCATCTTTGTGCTCTGTCTCAGTTGTTAGCTCTGGTTCTTTAGCCCTCACAGCATAGACAGGGCCTGTACAAACCTTGAATTAACTAGGAATGATGTCTGCACACGCAGAAGACTTAATACTTCTGCAGAATAACACCAGGTAGGCTGAGCTGCAGTCAAGATTACAACAGGAATGTGTTTACTTGGTTTGCTTGCACCTGCCAGACGTAAAAGACAGTTTTCTCTCCATCAATTTGGTCAGTTTTAATGGCTCTGTAAAACTACTGAAATTTTAACAGTCATGAGGGGCATGAGAGAGAAACATGAGAGACATCTGTCATTCATGTTGAGTTACTTCCCAAAATGACCTGAGCTTCTGTGCGGGGTAGTGGTGAATATATACATAAAATTTATTCCAAAGCTTTAAATGCAGGTAGGTTTCTCTAAAACTTTATGAGCATTACTTGCCACTTGTGCTTCTGCTATCATCTGGCTCCATGTTCTGTGGACCTTACTTTCATTTTGGTTGGGAAATAAGGCTTGTGGTTAAGGTGGTTAAATTAAAAGGCATGAAAACCCAGTTTACTTCCCACAATCACCATTCACTGGCTTAGTGGATATCCAAGTTCCTCTAAACTCATTTATCCCATGCAGTAGCAGAGGGGATTGTTTATCTTCACCTCACAAAGGAAGGCTGTCTTTCATCTCCAAGATCACTGCCTTTGTAACACAAAATAACTGCAATTTCTTTTCCACCTTCTTCAGAGGCTTTTACTAATAGTGTATAAACATGTACCCTTGTACACCAGTGATGGTTTTAGAGGCTCACCCTTTGTCTGACCTGCAGAGAGGAGGAATCTGTGGTAGTCCTGCAAAGGGATCTCTTCACTCACAATCAATAGTCCATTAAATTTTTGATTCTGAGGTCCCCTGTCGAATCATCAATGATAACTGGGGAAGGCAGTTATTTCACATTTATTTTACAGCTATTTTAGCTGTGCACATCTTTTTCCTCCTGCCATCTCTTCATTCATAGGGATATTTTTGGTTTCTTGTCCTGGGAACAAACACATCAGCTCTTTACACATCTCCTAGTGGCTGTGGTTTTTTTTTTTGTTTTTTTGTTTTTTTTTTTTTTTTTTCCTTTTTTTTTTTTTTCTTTCTTTCTTTTTTTTTTTTTTAGGAAAATTGATTTTCTTTTTTAAAAGCATTGTTAAGGTCGTGTCAAGCTGCTATCTTGTACTTGTTATTTCACTAAATACAATCTCTGGGCCATACAAAATAGTCTAAAAGCTTTCTGGTAGCTGGAAAATGGGAACATTCTGAGTGTTTTTTCCAAAACCATTCTACTAATGGTACTGTTAGGTCTAGAAAATAATATCCATTTCCTTTTGCAAGAATCTGTGCTTACATAAAAGCCTTCTTCACTGATTCTTTTTCTTTCTTCTTTGTTGTTTTGTTGGTTTTTTTTTTACCCCAGAGGAAAGCCAGTGCTTCCGGGAGTTTTACAGTGAGACCTTGTACTCCTTGAACAATGCAGCAGAGATTTTAGGATGAGCGTGAATACGAACTACTCACCAAAAAACATCCCAGGTTCATCTGTTGCCTTGAGATTTTAATGGCATAAAGTCTCCTTCTTTTTGAGATGATTGCAAAATGTTGAAAAAAAATATTAACTCCACTTTGAGAAAGATAGGAACAGTAAATTTTTTTGCCTACATGTATGACAAATTCTACAGGAATAGTACTCTTCCTCTCTTTCTCCTTTTGAAGGTGAAATAAACAAACATGAATAGGAATTACCTCATCATCTGACATTTGGAGCAGGACACTGTTTCACAAGAGCAGACATTCCCTGTGCCAGACTGTGAGCTCAGTTTTGTGAAAAAAGAGCATGGTCATTGAGTCAGGAGAGTTGTTCTGGACTGGCTGGGACAGTCACAAACAGCAGTGCCACATGCTGCTTTTGTGAAGATCTGGGTATCTGTGCCCTCATAAACAGCATTTTACTTGGATACCCCACACCTGATGAACCAGCCACTATTTCTCCTCTCTCTCCTCCTGTCTCCCCCCCTCTGAAAAGACAGATCATGTCATTGATCTACTGATTCCCTCTGCTGAAGCTGACAGTGCACACTCTTTGGATTGAGGGAGCTCAGAATCAGCCCTCCCCTGCTCACCCCTCAAACACCTGAACCCAGCAGAAGTGTTTGGGGTGTTGGTTTTGGCTTGTTTTTATTTTTCCTCTGTGTTCAGCCTATAGTGAGAGTCAATGTTGCAGGTGTGATGGACAAACACACTTTCAGCAAGAGAAAGGAACAGAAAAAAAAGTGACTCACTGGCTGCTCCACAGCCCTGGATGGTGAAGGGGAAGGGAAAGAAGGCAAATATATCCTTTTTCTGAAAAAAGAAATAAATGGCCTACAAGATTCACCCATTCTGTGCAGGCAAGGTAAGGCCAGAATCAATATTGGCATTAGGCAACCCAACCAACTGTTCCTCATGGAACTGTGTTAGTTGAGGACTGGTAATGTATTACTTTATGGGTCGTTGGTCAGAGACAGACAAATGACATAAACTCACTGAGGGTCATCAGCAAACAGCAATGAGTTTATTATGGCTCCCCTTTTTATGGGGGGTTTGAATTTCCCAGGCTTAGATAGCTGTTTGGTTGGGATCTCTCTCTTCCCAGATCTCTGGCCAGCGGTGTTTCTGCATCTAGGCTTCAACAGCGTTGGCTGACATCTGTGAGTTCAAATCTATCCTATCATGGTTCACCCAGGGACTTGTTCTACTTCTTTTCTAGAATGAACCAGGTTAGCCAAAATGGGTTTGCTTTATGACCAGGTTTATCTTGTCCAGCAACAGACTGGCTGTACTGTGACAGTAATGTCAAAATGTTGAAACTTGTGAACACACCAATGTGCTGGAACCTGGTTTATTGTGACAGACTCTGTACTTGCTTATATCCTTGGGCTTCCAACAGCAGGAAAAAGAGCTTTGCAACATTTCCCCCCTCCTTTCCTGTGGTATTCAAAATTTTCCCTTCACTGTGGTTTATTCTGTCACAAAAACTCCCTAAAATGCCTATGTGTGTTCTGTTATTTGATGGTGATAGAACTGTGAGGAAAGAAAACAGCACCATCAGCCTTCAGCAGGCATCAGAGAGGAAACAAGAAGCAAATACATTATAAATACGTTGCAGAACTATTTGGACACTCCAGTGGTACCGAGGTTGGTATCTCTTATCTCTATCACATTTCTTCTACACCGCCACCAGTCTGAAGTGCAGCCTACCTACTTCTGTATCCAAGCCCTCCTCACAGCTCAGGTGAGATGTATTTTGTGCTGCAGGGACTTTGGCTGACTGACATTTAGATGAGAATGGGAAACACCTTCAATAAGGCATTTATGAAGCATTTAGCCCTTCACACAAAGAGAAGAAACTGGGCTATTTTTGTAGGAGAGGATGCAAAGCTCACTGTAGTAACTCTCTCTCACAGAAGTTTAGGTCTGAGTAACCCCACAAACTTTATTTGAATTTTATTTTTTTTCCTTAGAGTGACCTTTCTTTCACACAATGAGAGCCTTAGATGGGTGTTGCAACTCTTCTTGACCCTTTCCAGCAGGATTAAGTGTTCTCTTCATACAAAACTCAAACTGAGGCCAAAAACAAATGAGAGGAACACCACCCCTATGAGCTACCCATGATGCAAGGTTTCTATTCATTGTGATCTCAGAAATCCCTTTCCTTCAGATACAGCAGGTCTCTCAATGACGATCTTTCTTCAGTAGACAGATACTTCATCCACTGGCCTTGTAAGGGGTGAAGAAAGCTTCTCTGAACCTAATCTCATAACTGATCTTGACTGTAGATTGGTCATTGTTTTAAATTTACTATGGCCAACAATTTGACTGTAGCTGGGAAAAAAGACACTCTCTAGAATTTTCCATTTTCTTGTTCTACAAACCTTTTCCATGAGCCTGGCCTAAAGCCTGGTGAAACCCACAGAATTTTTCTGAGCAGAGGACAGATCACCCTAAGTTCAGGCATGTTTCTGCCCTGGACAGGCTGAATTTTAGGATCTCTCTGCTCACCTCAGGCCTGTGCAAAGGATTTGAGGATGAGGTAAGCCTGAGGGGCAGTCCCTAACCAGCATCACACCATGGAATACACCGATCCAAGTTCTGGGAAGAAGAGGTTCTGCTGCTGTGGCATTCACCCACAGATCACATTCTGTCAGCCTGCTGAACTGGCCCTTCATCCCTGCTCAGCTCTGGGTGTTGCAATTGCATCTGTCATTTGTTCTTTCAGCTAATTAGCATTGGTTTACTTCAGGTCTAATGACCTTTCCCAAGCTGTTGCAACCAGTAGTAGAAAACTCATTAAACCCAAACATTATTTTTACCACACACAAATTTATACACGCACACTGGTGTGCCTTCATGTAATAAAGCTTTCTGTTGCTGCTTGAATTAATTAATCCTTTTGTTTTTCTTTTATTATCATGTAGATAGAAACTACCATGTTATCTTCTCTCTGATTTAATTCAACCCATGATTAAAATATGAAACTAAGGGCAGAATAATCCATTCTGGCAATAGAAAGCCAGATGTTGGCTTCTTTTCTTCTTTTGAAAATGGAGCAATGGTTTCAAGTAACTCTCAAAGGATGTCATATTTTAGAGGGAGATATTTTTCCATCAAAATATTTCACTTTTGAAACCAAAATATATTAAGGAAAAAGACAGTAATTTTAATAAAACCTTCTGTAAATGTGTCTTTTGTTAAGGTGCATGGAAACAGCTTCTCTTTGACAACACAATTATTTTTTCTGTTGTTTTATGCTTAATTTTACAAGTATATATTTCTATGTATTTTTACAGTGTAATGCTATGGAGAGAGTCCAGCAATTAAATAAAATCAATTCATTAATTCAAGCAAAATAAAGCTATTTGATGAGATTTCAGAAAAAATTAAATCCTCAATCCAGATGCAGTTGCTCTGATTCTTCATTTGAAGAAACGTGCTGTGCCTTAAAAACATATTAAAGTCTCAGGGCTAGGTCCTGGAGAGCTTCCAGAGATACTGGATGCTATTTTTAAATTTGTTTCTTTCTTCTATACCTGAATGTTGTTTCACAGGACACACATTGATCTGAGCCCTGTAAATATTTAATGAGAAATAGCACAGCTTTTCAGAAAACCACACCCCTAGACAAAAAGCTGTTTCCTAGATGTCCATTGCTCTTGCATTTGAGCAGGACGTTGAACAGTTTTAAGAGTCAGCATTTTATCTTCTTCCCCCTACAAAACAGCGAAGAATTTTTATAGTGCAGGGTTTCAAAATAGTTTTTGTTTGTTTCTATGTGAACTCTGACTAATTCTACAAATTGAGGGAGTCATAGTCTTCTGAATACACTTGTATTGTGTTGAGGGATTATGGTAGACATGTCCCAAAAGTTCAAACAAATGTACATGTCAAGCCTCAGAGCTCTAGGAAAATAGATTTTATTATATATGCCACTAAATATTTAATCAGTATGACAATATAAACACATACCTTATTTTCTCAAATTTGCACTGCAGCACTGGCCCTTTCTTTAGAGAAGTGCAAATAGAAACCCTGTTTGTACCTTAACAAAATGTCATCATTCAGGGGAGAAATCACGCAGTGCAACTGCTAAAAATACATGCAACGTCCACCTCCCAGCCACATGCCGTGGCCTGATTTTCTCTCTCCAGCAGAATTATGCACCTGCTGACCCCTGTTTTCACAAAAATCCAGTGTGTCTGATTCAGACCCCAAGCCAAAGCAATCTGGGAGTTGAATCTGGGGAACTCAGCCCAACTTCCTTGAGTCTTCTCTGCCCTTAATCTGTAACCATCTCAGTGAAGAAAAATGAATAATTTCTGAGGTTTCAAGACCTCAGGAACACAGAGCTGCTGTACGGAGGCTACAGTTTCATCAGGGACACCAAAACCTGCAAAGAAGTCCCCAGTAGATCTTTCCAAGAAACACAACTCAGCCTGGAGAGTGGAAGGGCTGCTGAAAATGTTGATCCTGACCCAGACTTAGCTTCTGCCTCCACTGAGTGCCCTCTGCCCCTCCACAGCACCAACTCATGCACAGCCTTGAAAGCTGAAATGCTTTTATGAAGCTCAAAGGATGAAGGAGAATAAAACCAGGATTTTTTTTTTCAAAGGGGTAAAATGTTCAGTTGGGATTTAACTAGTTACTTCTGTCCCAGGGCTTGGCACACACGAGAAAGTTAAAGAAACAACAGTCAACAGGCTTTGTATGTCACCTTTTTTGTTTCATGTGAAAATCTGCTCCTATTTCTGCATGCTGAATGCACCAGACCACCTATCCTCTTCCATGAACAGAAGATAAATCTGTCACGCAGACAGCTGCTACAAAACACACAGGCTGCTTGTGTCTGGTTACAGAGATATCAGCTTCAGGCTTGAGCCTTACAAATCCTTTATCACTGCTGCTGCAAGCTCTTCATGGGGTTATTTTATCATCATGGCCAGTTAGAAAACAGCGACATTTGTACTTGTGGAATATGTATTGGGTTTATGAATGGAAATAGGTTAATAAGCAGAATTAGGTTTATTTACAAAGGAACTGCAGTGCTTAGGGGACATTGCTTTTCATTAAAATGTTTAGATCACCTCTTGTTTTGCTGGTTTGGTTTTATTTTTAGTATTGGTTTAAACATTAAGCTACTGTTTTATCCTGATAAGGAAAAGAAAAAAAAAAAACAATGACAGAATAAACATACTGAAACTTTTAACTGCTCTTGTTTGTAAGTCAAAGAGAGCCCTGGTGAGATGGGCTGCTCCATTCCTGCAGAGAAAACTTGTAAAAGGTGGAAAACCAGAGTTGTTCACTGGGACCTGGTGTCTGTAGCAGGCTGATGCTCACCTGTGCTGACTGTGGATCCCAGCAGGTGGATGCACATAGCTACAGCACCTTCCAGCAGGCAGCTGGCACCTCCAATAAATATTTTGCAGCAGTGCACAGATACAGAAATGACCAGAAAAAATGCACTGCATGTGCTGTGCCGAGATCTAATTTAACTCTCTGAGGCCAAGGGAAGTTCCACAGAGCCTGCTGAGGACAGGCAGGGCATGAAACAGCTTTTGATTCCTCCTTGACTCAGAGGAAAACTGAGGGCAGCCATTATGAACCGTGGAAAGGTCACTTATGAAAATGGATTTCCCCACTCCATCTCCCACTTTTCCTTGTTAGTCAGCCTGCTGCAAGCTCTTCCTCTAACCTCAGTAAAGATTCTTCCTCCGACCCAGGCCCCATATCACACTGGTGCCTGGCCAGCCCCACTGGCAGGAATATCCCCTGATAGGCTGCACTCAGCAGATCAGGGCTGTGAGGGAAGATGACAGCAATTGTACAGTGTCCCAAAATGTCCCAAAATTAGCAACCCAGCTGTGGTTTCCATGCTAAGGCCATTTCCATGGCAGAATTGGACTAGGGCAGGAGCTGGTCTATAAATCCAAACAGCATCTGCAATGAAAAATGTGTATAAATGTGTATAAATCAAGAAACAGAGGCATGTCTGCACCTGTTCGAATTGTCCATTCGCTTATTCCATACAGGATCTCTGTGATTCCTGGAAAACATACTAAGGTATTCATTTTGGGACTGGAGTTCCTGCTCTATGAATGTTTGGGTATGAATCTCATATAATTGAGAAACTGGCTACATTTTTGCCTAATCCTCCACTACCTTCTTTTTCTTGTGCAAGTAAAAAGAAGAAGCAACCAGATCTGGATTAATTTTACCACTCTGCTCCTCCGGCTTTCCTCCTTTCTCACTAAACCCACAGCCTCTGCATAGTTTTCAGGGCTGCTCTCTAGCACAGTCAAGCTCAAGGCATCCAGGGCAATTTGTGTTACAGGAATTACATGCCAAGGAATTCCATCTGTGAGGAACTGAGGCAGGCAGCAGCAAAGAAGGCATTCTGCAAGGGAGGGATTATAACCAGGATCAAAAATGTGCTTTTTACAGAGCACTCTTCTCATGCTTACGCTGTAGCAGGAACTGTGGATGTACTCCAGACATCTCCTCTAAGCACAATTGCTCTGTGCTCCCTTCTTGCACAGTTTTTTGCTGCAGAGCTGAACAGGTTTCATCACGGCAGGTGAAAATGAGCTCTAGGCTCTCGTGGATGAGTACAGTGACAGCAGCAGGGCATTAGGGGTGTCACTGAAACCTGCACTCAAGCCTGAGTGCTGGTCTCCTGTTCAGCTCCTGGGTGACAGTGGCCTCAGCCCTGTTCCTTTCTTGTCTTTTTGAGCCCTCTTTTGTCATTATCCAAACTGGATTTTGACTCTGCTCTTGTTGAATTCTATATTCAGACTTGACTGGCCAGCAGAATAGGGGGTGAAGTGCTTTGTGAGAAAAGAGAAGCTGCAAGAATCAGTGAATTTTAGTCAGTGATAAGGCTAACTTTGTTCCCCTCATACAGGCTGTGAATAAAATATTCTCAGATACCTGTCACCGTCAAAGATACCATCCCTGAAGAAACTGACCTGCAAATTAAGGCTGAGGAGTAAAACACAGCAGCTGTCGGGAGCCTTGTAGTCCATGGGACAGTGCATTATTTTCCTCAAGGAAGCAAACTTGAGGAAGCTTGTGACTCGAAGAAAGGATATCTCAGATATTTGCTTTTTTTTCTCAGAAAGTCATCAGATCATGGCAATGATATATTTTAAAAGTCTGTTTTGAACAACATGCTCACAGTATGCCACCATTGTTAGTCAAAGAAAGGAAAGAGATTTCTATATATCACTTGTAGGTAGGCTGTGGGTTTTTGTCAGCACCACCAGAGTTATTTTCAGACCACAACCACCAAGTCTAGTGCACCATTTTAGACAGACCCTCCAAATCCACAAAAAATGGCAGAACATCAGATTACAAATTCCATGGAGTTTCACCAACTGAAGATCTCATGCAAATTCTACATGTATTGCAGCCTGTTTATCTGTCCAAGATAGGTTACAGCTTGAAATAACCTTGCCAAGACTGTCAAGTATGTAATCTAAATATTTTGACCATGATGACTGGATTACTAACAAACATATCCTCACTTTCTAAGAGTTTCTTGAATTTAATTATCTTAAATATATGCTACAGGGAGTAATACTGCATTGCTAATGGAAGTTACATGAGGAACAATTTCTTTAGGACCCTCTTCATCTCATATTTCTAATATTCCAAATGGACATTGTTTTAATTTGTTGGAGACTCCATCTTGTGCTTTGTAATAGTAAACCTCGTGTAATTTTTGGTGGGGCCAAAAATCAAACAAAATTCCTCCCAATTTGATATGATAACTTAATCTTCTAAACCTCTGAGGGAAAAAGAGAAATGAAAAGAGAAAGAAAAATGTTTATGAAGTAAAAACTAAAAGCCTCCATATGGGAGCAATGATGCTGGAAAATGACATTGTTTTACCTAATCAATCACTCTTGTTACACACAACAGAAATGTTGACTCTGTGTAACAGAAAACTAACAGTTGCTTAGCTCATCACTGCATATTTTCCTAGTATCCAGTAAATATGATAGGTTGCCCTTCCAAATTTCTAGATATGTGGTAATGCATGCGCCAGAATGTATTCAATGCCATTTCTACCTGATAAGTAAGGTTGTTTGGAAGCACGGTTTTTCCAACAGTCCTAAAAGTTTATACCTTCTATATTTAGGTTTTTTTCTTAGTTTAGATAGACAGGTATCTGCTAGGGAAGATTGGAGTCTCCCTTGGGCTTGTAAGCCCCTCCCCCCCATCCAAATTATTATAAATTTGCAATTAAAAGGCTGTCAGGCAAAGATTTTGGGAATAGGTACAGCAGTTCTTTACTAGGGATATATAAAAAAAATACAAATGTTGTAGTACAGAAGAATAAGCAAGCAAACAAACAAGAAATCCTAGAAAACCCTGACAGAGACAGAAATACAACCTCATGCCCTGTTGGTTAGGCTGTTGGAAGCAGTCCAGAGTAAGTCCAACTGGAGTGGCAGATGTGGTTTTGTTGGAGTAGAGATGGTCCCCTCAAAAGAAGGGTCTAGTAATGGTGAGATGGGTCTGGTCTTCCTCCAGGGATCCGGTGGAAAACTGAATACCTGGTGGCACTTGTGGCTCCTTTTTATCTAGGTGAAGATGGTTCTCCTCCTCCTCCCTGTGTGGAGCATCTTACAAAAGTACGATGTAATGTGTCATGTCGTTGGTGAGCTTTAATGGTCCATTAGCAGAAGATATCCCCATGGGGGTAGTGGAACAATGAAGAGAGATAAGCAACACTCCACCATCTGATAAGTAACACTGACCCATTTGGGCAAAGATAAGCAACATTGCTCCACCCGGTTTCAACAGAGAGAATAGAATAACATGGTTAGGTTTTTTTCAGTTACAAAACCCAAGTCAGTTTTAAAAGCAGGAGTTTTCAATTTCATGGCTTAATTCACTTGTAAATCAGGTAGACATTCTGGCTATTTTGACCAACGGGACCTTGTAGCTACAGGCTCACTTGAGTCAGCTCAATATGTACTCTCAAATGAATATTTGTCACAATCAATGAACATTTCCTCAAGGCTAACATTCATCTCGAGCTGTGAATTTTCTTCCCAGAAGCAATATTTTCCAAGTCAGAAGTATGATTATAGCTGCAGAGTTCAGTGGTCCTTCATTCATCTTGTATAGGCAAGTGGAGGAAGAATTTGGCCAAAACTTGCAATAACTGGCTAATTACTATTTCAGTTGGGTCTGGTGGTTTAGATGGTTGTTGTGGTTGTTGTTGTTGTTTTGGTATTTTTAATTTGTTTGTCTTTATTTTGGGAAGGTTTTTTGGTTCTTGGGGTTTTTCATTGTTTTGTTTTGCTTTTTTTGGTTGTTGGGCCAGGGTGGGTTTTTTTCAATTTTTTTTAATTTTTTTTTTTAATTTAATCTTGACATTACATAGAATATTGTTGTGGCCTCCAGAGACAATATTAACTGTTAGCTTCACAACTCAAAGCTTCAAAAGACTGTGACCTGACTTCAAATGTCTGCAGATAAGCAAATGACATTTTCTAACCACCAGTCATTACCACTAATAACTTAATATTGTTGGGAAAATTGCCTGGTTATCTGGGTATTTTACTAAGGAGCTAGATACAAAAATTTGTGTCTGGATTAGCCCAGATTCTAGAAATCAATAAGCTACAGCAATATTTCTGCTCATTCTCCTTTAGAGGCTCAGATGGAAAAAATTAGCTGTTTTTTGAAAGCAGATGCTTGGGGAATTTTGTGTGAGCCTGTGTGGGGGGTAAATGTGTGGGTTTTGTTTGTTTTTTTCACTGATGTATAGGCAAATAGGAATATTGCACCAGTGTCTGCTGGAGAAAAGCAGACGATTTTTTTAATAATAGGCAGTTATGACTATATGTAGAGTTGATTTGAGGGTGTGTATCCAATTTTTTTTTCTTTCCCCCCCCCCCTTTTCTTCACTGATTTTCTTATCTGCATTTTTCTTTTGAAAATTCAGATGTGAATGTATGCAGAAAGACAAGGCAAAGAATATTTATATCAGAAAAAAGAAACAGCAAAATAAAGTTTGCTTCCTCTTGCCACATATCACATATCAAAAAGAAAGAAAATGCCATAAGAAGAAAATCACAAATGTTGGCTCATTTTGGAGGCTCCATTGCAAAGACCAGAGATCTGATTTTTTTTGTTTATATATGCCTTCTCCTCTGTAAACAGTCATTTTATTGATGTTTGCAATGACAGACTGGATCAAATAATGATAATAGCAGCTGGCTAGGTTTACATGAAATGTCATATACATTCACAGAAAACAAGGCAGTTCACTGTGACATTGTATTAATGAGCATGTTAAAAAAATATCAGAATAATTTCAATGAAAAATCTCTGCTTTTCATCTTGACTATTCATGTGTAATTGTATACAATTTTATTGTCTGTATATGTCTTGCTTTTAAAGAAGGCACTATATATCAAAAGTATTTGTATCATAATTTCAAGTGAAATTATAAAATTGTATAAAATATTGTAAGAAGATTTTTAATTCTTTACCAAGGCCTTTCTTTTCTGAAGCAATAGAGATCTAAAATACAATCCCAGCATTTTGTATTTTGGAAAGATGGCAACAAGCACATTAAAGTACAGCTAAATTTTGCCTCAAATATTAAAAAAACCCTAAAAGTGTGTATTATTGTTTTGGGGTTTATTCCATATATTTCCCCATCAACTCAATTACAATTCAATTCCCTTTCAATTACATTTTTAGCAGATGAATTAATAATGAAAAAGAAAAAGAAGATTTTTAAAGGTGAGTTCATTCTGAACTGAATGAACTGAATGAATATCTGAAATGGAAAAAAACCCCTGAATAAACTGATGTATTCAGATAGAAAACCCTTTGTCCAAAATCTCACAGCCATAAAACTCCCTCACAAATTTTGCTCAAACACTTCAAAACTCCACACAGCACAACAGCTTTGGCTCCCACTAAAAAACTTGAATGTTTTCAAACATTTGTGTATCATTCTTTAGACTATTTTCAAGAGATTAGAGTGATGAGCAGAATTTGTTTCACTCCCTAAATGAATGGGTTACAGCTTTGTGACAACCACAATCATTGGTTTGAAAGGACATGGAAGAGGCAGCTTTATCAATAGAATGAAATATAGGATGAACCTTTTGGTCATTTACTTTTACTCCTTTTAGTTATTTAAAGCTGACTCTTTTGTTTATAGACTGTTATGAAAACAATTCTACATTTCAAGTAGTCAGATTAAAAAAAAATCTTGGGAAGAAAGGAACAAACAAAAGTGTTGGTCAAAAATACATTAATTTTAAGTCTTAAAAATACGAAAATTCACTAAAAGAGATATTACTTACGCCACATCTTGTTACAAAGACAGCATTTCCATCAGACAACAGTTTAGGGGATGATTCAGAGCAGTTTCAGTTTGAAGAAGCATTTCAAAAGCTGAGTTGCATCTCCTCGGTTGGAAATCTCATGCAAACTTGCCTTGCTTTGTTGGGTTTTTTGTTTGTTTTTTTTTAATGAAACATGAAATCTGCAAGTAGCTCCTCTCTACCACTAAACACTTTGAAGAAAGTTCCGTATACACCTTCTTTCCCACCTGACCACCTTGCCCACATATAAAATTAGTTGGTTTTTTGTGTTTCCAAAAAACTACAAACATGACCAAACTGGTCTGCAAAGATTTAACTCTTGAGGAGGGTGAGAAACAACAGGAAAAAAAAGTCCTGTTGAAGGAACACCAGGACAGACACCAACTCGTGTGCCTATGGATCACCTGCACTCTAACCAAAGGGGTAGTGGCCACCTGGGGACATCGTGCGCCCTGAGCTGCCACAGGCAAAACCCCTAAATTGCAGAAGAAAAAAAAAAGCTGGACACACCAGCTGTAGACAACTGCAGGTCCCACAGGGCAAAAGCATTTGTCTGCTTTTGAACAAGATGGAGCAGAAATAGTAGCAAAGTAGCACTGGCTTATAGAAAATGCCCTTTTTTTATTTTTCTTTTTTTTTTTTTCTTTTTCTTTTTTTTCCCTTTTTTTTCATAATGAGCAAACATTAAAAATATTTAATATGAGCTCGTGGAAGTGGGAATACAGGTCTGGAAGTGGAAGGAACAAGAGGGGAAGGAAGGAAGGAAGGAAGGAAGGAAGGAAGGAAGGAAGGAAGGAAGGAAGGAAGGAAGGAAGGAAGGAAGGAAGGAAGGAAGGAAGGAAGGAAGGAAGGAAGGAAGGAAGGAAGGAAGGAAGGAAGGAAGGAAGGAAGGAAGGAAGGAAGGAAGGAAGGAAGGAAGGAAGGAAGGAAGGAAGGAAGGAAGGAAGGAAGGAAGGAAGGAAGGAAGGAAGGAAGGAAGGAAGGAAGGAAGGAAGGAAGGAAGGAAGGAAGGAAGGAAGGAAGGAAAGAAAGAAAGAAAGAAAACAAATAGGCAAAGGATGGAGAAAGCATGGATGCAAGCCTTTTACTGGAAAGGGCTGGATGGGGAAGCAAAATCGGTAGGTTTCTGGCACATTTTTGGATAATGCTCCTAGGAATAAGGACAGAACATTTGCCAGTTTGGTTTCCACACAGATATGAACCTGATTTGGAACACACCACTCGCTCTACCCGTTCCTGTGTTTTCTACATGCTGAAGAACAGCTTCAACAGCTCATTTCCTCAACACTGGTTGAAACCCTTTCAGCCTTCTTACTGGAACTAAGCCAGGAAAATGAATGTGGAACTGGAGAGTTGCATTCTGAAGCAGGCAGCAGAGGGAAATGTCCCTGACCATAGCAGGGGGGGAGTGATCATTAAGGTCCCGTCAGTCCAAACCATTCTATGATTCTATGAAAAAGGGAAGTAAACTGGTAAAGGACAAACAAATCATTACCCTTTAAAAACCAAAACCACAAATGCCACACACTCACATATTTTAATAACTGAATGATGATTATTTTAGGAATAATGTATATTCGTGATTTTCATGCCTGACTGGTAAAAAGAGCAAAGACTTTTTTTAACCCCACTCAAATTTATTTACAGGTCATGAACTCTGAAAATGTCATCAGCAGGCACTACACACTGGGATTTCCTCAAGGAAGAAGGAATACACAACATTTCCTCAGAGCTGCAATTTGTTTCACTTGGTACACAGCTAAACTTTACTGGAAATGAAACTCACCATCTATCCCTTAAAAGTGTCTTGTTTTTTAGAGGAGGCATTATTTGATTTCACATTTCTTTATCCATGAGGAAATTTTAGTCATTGTCAGGAGAATGGGAATAAATATTTCCCATAGGAAATACTTGAATACACCAGCAAGTTGCCATGTATTGGGGATGATTCAAGATTCTGAACTAACAGATGTTAACAGTGGAGAAGAGCTAAAGAATGGATGCTGAGCACTGAACTTGACAGAGAGGAAGATAATCTTGATTCATATTTTCCTGTAGGGAATTTTTAAAAGTTCTCCATCATGTAACTCCACACTCTTTTAATTCAATTACTTACTGTAATGTTTTCTCTAAAACTGTTAATAAAAAGCACAGATGTGAATCTTCATGTACGATGACATTTGTAAACTAGAAATATTTACATTTTTACATTTCAGAAGTGACAATGGGGAAAGAAAGCTGAACCTGTCCTTCCATATCTATCAACACATATGAAACAGGCACTTAATACCATTTTTAAATTTTTTTGACTAGTTGTTTTACTAGTGGTTAAGCAGGTGTGGGCCAGAAAAAAATGAAACACAGAAAGTCGTTGTCCTCGGCAAGAAGTGATTTTGTGTTAACAATGATGAGATTAACAGCAAGAGAATCAAAGGTGGAGCTTTTTGAAAGCTTGTCAGATTTTTGTTTCAAATAAGCAAAACAATGTGTGGGTGGCAAAAAAACCATCTCCTGCTACAGGCGAATTTGAGAAATTCACCTTTGGATTTAGAGATCAGTTACCCACACTTTTTTTGTTGCATCTCTAGTATTGTGATTGACTAAACAAGAGCAAGAGGCAGATAATCTGTTTGTGGATAAAGGATCCACTTGTGGCTTAAGTTAACAAGGAAATCCCAGGATATTACAAGCTGGTTTACACTCAGTGCCTACAAGCTCACCAGCTCTTCCACAGCTCAACTCCCCAGGTTCTGTCACAACATTAGGAAGGTCATGACATCACTGGTGTTCATGACATGCTTATTTAATTAAACAGAAGTAATCCTACCCTTAGACTCTACTGTATTTCAATTAATTTTTGTAATTCACAAAGGGAGTGCTGGAAGTATTTGCTAATGCTATGTTTCCTCAATGGAAATACTGAAAGTTTCCCAAACTGTTAACAGTGATTCATGGGATTGACACAGCTAATTATAAACTTAACCAGATTTCTCTAAAGCCAGTGGCTCAACATTTGTTTGAAGCTGGACGTAAGGTTCTGTGGTGATCTTTTTTTCTTCTGAAATTAATGACCCAACTTTAATCCATTTTCTCAATAGCTTTGCTAGAGGTTTGATATCTTTAGTTCCAGTTGTAGATGCAGCTGGTTCCTGAGGGCTCTTTAAAGTCCCTACACTTAAGTAATTCACTGGAACTCAACAGCAACATTAGTGGGTCTTAATTTTGGCAAGAATTATTCCTGAGACACCTTAACAATAAGCCAAATGATTTTCTAAAGAGCCAAGAAACTGGTGGTTATAGTACTCTGCATCAAGACAGTGTTGATGACACTCTGCATCAACTACCTGCAGAGTGGCAGCTATTCCATGCAGACCTGAGACTTGAGACTTCATGTCTGCTATCAGTACTCTCCACTCAGTATTGAATAGTTAATTAAATGGGGGTGATCTAAGAGTGCACTCACAGTAGCAGCTCAGTTTTTCTCCTTTAATCTTGTATCTCTGTTTCCTTGGGTGCAGCACAGGTACCAGGAAAAAAGTAAACTCATCCAGGTCTGGTTCCTAGGCAGCAGAACCAGTTTATTCAAATTAGAGCCACCACACTGCCCATCAACAGCCCTACACATAACAGACCTGAATTACCTTACACGTGGCACTTCTGTGTAGAATTTGCCCAGGCTGTTCCATGTTCAATACAGCAAAATGCTAATCAACACATTTAATTAATTAGCAACTATACATAGGGCCTGAAGCCTTAATTAACATTCCTCTCTGATTAAATTGTTACTGACGATTCCAAGTCTCAGGTGAAACTGAGTGTCGGAAGTTTTAGTGCTTGATCTTCCACCCCCCTGTCTCCCAGGACTTCAAAGTGAACACGAGGTCAATTTCTCAAATCCAGTGGAGCTTTGCCATGCCCTTCTTCTTCCCTGGCATTATCTCATGCAGTAGAAATCATACACTTAGAAGTTTTGCCTGTTTCCCAGTCCCTTGATATCACCATGCCACTGTGAGTTAGTTTCATAAAAGATTTAAGATCCTAGACCACTACTTTTCAAAGATAAAATGTCACTGGATTTATAAGTGTTCTGTTTCACAAACAAAGATAAGGAAAGAAAGCCTCAAATCAACTTGTGCAAACAATATTCATTGTAACTTCTTGCCATTCTGACTGTAAAAGTAATTTTCCTTTTCTTAAAAATGTCATTACTGTGACATACAGTTTGTATCTCCTGTTGTATTTTTGTAACCTATCTCCCAAATGGTTCAACCTCTGAGAAGGCAAGTAGCTATAAATCCACCTAAATCTGTATTTCTAACAGGCTGTTTCCTCAAAATCAACATGGTTTTACACAGTTAGAAATGAAAAAAGCCTTCTAAATCATGACAGAAAATTATATTGTATGCAGTATACCGCATCTTGCTAAAAGCTGAACATTACTTTTTAAAAAGCAGGTTAGATATAATACTGCCCAGCCACCTCATGTGATAAAAATTGTGTCCAAGTATTGGACAAACTGGAAAATTACCAGGCTGAGGTGATTTATAGTGATGAAAGAGGTCTTCAGTCCTTTGTTATCAGACAAACTTCTTTCTATCTAAAAGAGCATGAAGGCTTGATAGCTCACCTCTAGCTCTAAAATCCAAGAGATTAATGTATTTTGTTGCATAGTCACCTCCTTCAAGGGGATCAGCTTAGGATAAAACTCAACATACTTGGTCCCTGACATCAAACAATCAGAGAAGCTGAAGTAATAAAAACATCCAGAGTCTTCTCAGTTTTATGAAGCCATATACAACACAAAAGTCTAATTTCAGCTATACAAGCTGAAAAGATTTCCAGTACTAAAGTTTTCTTTTCTAAAAAATAAAAACCAAAAGCATATCTTTATCACTTAGATAAAATGTATAGAAAAATGATTGGATACTCACAGAAAATTAGTTACAGATATGCAAAGTTTTTGTATGATAATGTGTGTTGACTTAGAAAATGATGTATCATATAAAGAAAACTAATTTGGTACAGATATTAACTTCTGATGATTTGCAACTTGCTAATATTGAGATTTTCATTCTAGTCTTTGAAACTGTAAAAGGAAATGTTTCAAGATCTTGTAAATTTGCATAAGGTGTGGAAACAAATCTCCTCAACTTTGCTTATCTCTATCTCTAAGTCAATTGTCATTCACCTTTTAGCTTATCTTTGTTCTACATGTTTCTTTTCCATCTTTTTATAGGTCTTTACAGGTATCCAAGCTTAATATATTTCGTCAGCCTGCAATGGCAGCTCCGTATCAAAAGGAAAACAAGTGTGTAGGTTTAGTAATTAGTAAATTGCATCAGAGAGAGGGAAAGTAGCAACTTATTGCAAAAGCTGGCTGAAAAACAAGACCATGCCTCCCTCTTGATATGGTGTCAATGCAACTTACAATTGGAAAATAAATAAAGGGTTTATTTTCTCAGAATGTGTTTCATTTGTTTGTTTGTTTGTTTGTTTATTTTCTGGAAGAAGAAGGATTTTGAAAACCCAAGAACTTCTAGGAAAGGCAGGAGACTGAGTATGTTTTGTACACTAGTTTAAATCTTCCTGAGGGATAAAAATAGCCTTCAAGCAAGCACTCTCCTCCACCCTTGGGTAGACCATGAGGAGCACTTTTCACTGCTCACCTCCTGATTATGCTCTAGCATAAAACATGCTGTTTGGGAAGCAAATGTGGCAAAGGGGAGAGGACACGAAGTAGTTTCCCAAGGCAGGAGGGACAATGTGTGAAACGGATGGTTCCTCATCACCAGGAAATTCTAATGCTGTTTTGTGGCCTGCATTTGGCTAAGAATTGTGGTGTGAGGAGCAAAAGGAGCATTCATCCCGTTTTTCATCTGTGGCCTGCCACACAGCCAGAAGCTACTGCAGCCACTCTGCAAGCAAAGACAAGCCTGGATGCTGCTGCCTCCTTCATACAGACCTGAGATGTTTGACATTTGATATGAAAAAAATGCTGGGCTAAAGAGAGTCAAATGAGCTTTCCCCAGTTGGTTTGGGCTGGTTAACCTCTTGTTTACTTGAGGGCTCTGCAGTTCTCACTGCTCTGTTTGGGTAATACCCATCTATCAAGCATTCATGACTGATTTTTTAATACGGCTAGAGCTATTTGTCACGATTATCCACCAATTTCTAGGGCAGAATGCAGTGAAACACCTCTTAAAGTAAATATTTCTTTAAGAGGCTTGGGGTGCAAACCTAGACCTGTTTGACACGTTCAGGTAAAGCCTCTGTGTTGGTGAGGTTGATAGATGAGTCCTCAAAGAAGGGCACAGATCCCTGCCCCTCCTTTAGGAGCACTGCCTACATGATTGATAATTGAGTCAGTGTCACACTAAAGAGTTGCAGTAGCTACAGACCTTGGCTCAGAGAGGCTCATCCATCATTGACCAGGAGAATTTTGCTATCTATCTCTGGGTGTTTGAATGCAAAATACTCCTGCTTCTTTGCCCTGGTTAATTCTGACTGCAGCCAAGGGCAGGCAGTAACTGTTATCATCAGAAATTGATTTATGCTTGCCTAACAGAGTCACAGCTGGGTTAGGGCAGTGCTGGAAAACTTCCTAATGAGAAAGCACCTAAAAAAGCAGTGTCAAGAAGACACAGGAAGCATCAGCAGTTAAAGCAGGTGACTGAAATCAACAGAAGAGTTCTCCAGCCACTTGTGGCTGAGAAGAAACATTAAAGAAAGCAAAATATTGTGAGACTCCATCTATGGCAGTGTTGAAGTCACAGCACAACATGATAAAGGGGTGGCACCCCTGTACATGGTGTGGGGGCTGGAACTGAATGATCTCTATGGCTCCTTCCAACTCAAGGTGTTCTATGATTCCATGATAAGATCGCATATTCTTCATCCTCCTGTCTTGCTGGGGAGGGGGGTGGGGAATGATGTCACAGTGCGCAGCTGCAAAATATCAGGTAGCCTTATGCTATGCCACAGTCACCATGGGCAAGGTGGATACCCTCAAGGACAAGGAAAGAGAAAAAAAAAAATCTGATTCTCTGTTCTGTACCTTCCCTGTTGAGGTTGGTGGTTAAAGGCTACACATTTCCTATGGAATGACCACTGGGCTGAGGGATTTTTTTTTTTTTTTTTTTTTTTTTTTTTTTTTTTTTTTTTTTTTTTGGTCTGTCAGGAACTTTTATCTGTCCTGCTGCCATTTGTTGGCAAGCAAGCACCTTGCTTTGACAGGAGCAGGCACTGATGAGATGCCAAAACACATCCACAAATGCCTTCTTAGCTGAGTAAATATTTCTTTTGGACACTGTGATGCAGCAATAGGATGGGTCCCATCTGTGACACCATCCTTGCCTGTACATGAGCAAGTATGAGTTTAATCCAAGCCCTTGAGAGTCTTTTCAAATTCACACAATGTTTGAAAACAAGGAAATCTATGTGCCAGATCAACCAATCCAGAGTTTTCTGGAAGTCCCCAGGTTCCAGCCCTGAAAAGTTAATTTCCTTTTGCCCCTTAAGTCTCTCTTCCATGTTGCAACATGACCTGCATGCATATTCTCTGTTTTACCCTTTTATTTCTCTGTTCCTTTGCCACATATCTCAGATATTCCCCAGTTTATTACCAGGAAACCAACAGGTGTTTGACAGATGGCAATTTGCCTGGTATTAATTGCTGGGAAATTGCTCACTCAGAGATCTTATCCCTTCATATTCTACTCCTTATACTAATTGGCATTCTTGATAGGTGATATGGGAAGAATAATAATTAGATATAGACTGAGCATTTTGACTGATGGAATTTGCACAGCAAATACCTGAGCAGCAGCAATCACAACTGCTCAGGAGCTGGCAGGAAGTTCTGCACAGAGGTTGGTGCATCACGTTCAGAGAGACAGAATGCTGGTGAATTATTGTCTGCCTTCGCACAGCTTGGATATCCATGAAAGGCATAGATTTGGAAGGTGTTCATTAGTCCATTCTCCAGCAACTTTGGGAGAGGGAAGCTTACAAAGGCCTTGAAGAAAATAAGCAGGCCATTCCTGGAGGCAGGTGACAAGATTTTAGCAGCATGAGATCACAGCTCCCTGCACTTTTCTCTGGAGAGGAGCAGCCCTTGACATGCCCTAGGTGCTGTTTTGGTGCTGGCACTGCAAGGGCTCTGCAGGGGCCAGCCCCTGGAACCTGCTCTGGGCTGTGCCTGGCAATCCCCAGTGGTGTTTCCACCAGCAGTGACCAATTTCACAATCCCTGGTGCACATCTGCTCTGCTCACACAAGTCACCACGGGAGACTACAGCCAGGCCGGGCAACAGAAAAGGAACAAATGGGCCTGTTCAGGAAAACGAATGTTTCCCAACAAGAGCCATTTGAAATATTTAATCAGCAAAGATTAATATCTTTAATTTGTTATGGAAAAAAAACCCAGATAAATATTATTGTGCTGGGTAACTGTTTCAGACTTGTCTGTTGTGATTAATGAGTGATGTATAAATATCTGGAACTAGGCTGGCCTGTCAAGAGAAGGTTCCTGAGTGTTGGCCATTGGGAATTAAATCAAAATGGAAGTAGCAGGTATTTAAAGGTAACAACAATGTGAAAGTGCAATAGCCTCCAGGTCTGCAGGTTGAGAGATCTACCTCAGGTGTGCTGGTTCACACTTTCAAATCAGTGTCCTTTTTGTATATTCACACCCCTTTTGTTTTGACTTATTGTGACTCATTCACTGGGCAGCATTCCTGGCAGCAACAACACCAAAAAATCCCAAGCCAGTTGTGTGGTGTTTCAGTAAAACACCAGTCCACATCCAGAAATACTCTCCAAAGAAGGCTGGGAGCATGCCTCAGCTCATTTAAAAACAGAAACATGTGGTGTTATACACATGCTTTGTCCCCCATCAAAGCAGCTGACATGGTACAGGCTAGATATCAAATATTGGAACATGTTTACAAACAAATCACACAGGAACAAAAACAAAACAAAACAAACTAAAAACCCCAAAAACCAATCAAACAAAAAATCAATCTGAATGAAATACATGACCATTTGAAAACAAATGAAAGGACAAAGTTCTTCTAGCTACCGATCTCCAGAGGAACCACTTAGGGATGATAACAACCCTTCACGTTCTTTTTTGGGCTGGTCTTTTTTTTTCCTTCCCCTCTTTGCAGCCTTGAATCTGATGTGAGGAGCTGGTCTGAGTTCTGTAGTCATAGGCTCACTGCCAAAACAAGCAAGCAGTATGTTCACAAGATGTTATAATCTGCTGCAACAAGCAACCAATATTTCTTGCAGCAATTGGACCTAACAGAGGGTGAGGATATGACTTACTTTGTTCCTCCTTATTTGTTTTTAGTGTTCTTTTTTCCTCCTTTGTTTTGCTTCCACAAAAATATATTCCATGCACTATGAGAAACTGAGTATTCTTTATTTTTTTTTCAAAATTGATTTATATATAAAGACAGTTGAGGTGAAAATGCCTATTCTTCTTTAGACCACATACAAGCCACATTCTGAGACCACCACTGAGATGTCTGCTTGGATCTGACCTGTGCAGAAGTCTTTATGAGATGAGGACTTTTCTACTTGATAAGTCCTAACTTTGGCTCATATTTCATGTAGAAGCCTCTGGAGGACTCACTCAGTCTCAAAGGTGATGACAGAAGTCACATGGCTACTACTGAAAAACAAAAGAAATTGAAAACAAAACAGAAGTTTGAAGAGAAATTAATAATCCATCAGATAATGAAGTCCTATATCTGTGTGTGGTCCTGTGCCATGGAAGAGCCCAAAGTTTGACCTCTGTTATCTTAAAGGATTTAAACTAAAAACAGGCAAAAGAGAAATTCACAGTGAAGCAGATAGATGTGGAGATAAGCAGTTCCTTTCAGAAGAAATAAATCCATTTGCTTAACTTCTTGTGGTATCTCCATTTGGTCTCAGAAATTCTTACCTTCTTCTTGCATATACCCAGAATTCAACCTCACACCTTCTGTGGAGATCCATCTAAACTGGAGAGGAACCACTGACAGAAATACTGAGAGATGCATCCTCTCAGTGATAATGGGAGTGCTGCTGCATCTGAAGTTTCTGATCTGAGTGCTTTTCCATCTTTTTTTGTGGGTCCCTTAATCCCATCCTTCATAACAGCTTCATCTTGCCTGATCAACATGAACATTCCAGCCCAATGTTTGTGGTTGGCCTTTCTGAATTCCATCTTTTCATGAAAAAGAAGACCACAGAAAAGAGAAAACCTTTTTATCCAGGTTTTTGCTGCTCAGGACGTGGCCCCTGTGCCAGCATACGAGTGGCATGGCTTGTTCTCCCAACAAACTCAAGGAAAGTCAGTTTTTTTCCCTTCCTGCTCACTCTTTATTGAATTCACTTCTTGGACAAGAGCCATCAATATCTTCAGTGTGCAATAGTACAAGGACTAGATTTTATTCCAGACCTCAAGCCACAGAAAAATCTAAACATTAAGAGTGCCCAAGACCTTACAGAGTGAAGATTTATATATAACCCTGTATTTACTATTTCATACACACAGTGATTCAGAGTTGGTTTCTTCTCCAGCTCAGTTCGGTCTTTAACTTAAACAGAGTTTTCAAAGAACCTGGCTCCTGGCCTAATGCTAGTCCAGGGGAAATGAGACGATCACAGTGGTAATAATTTGTACGTTGGGCTTTAAGTCAGATGTGGTTGTTCTGTTCTCAGTTTATCTGTCCATATGGACTTTAAAAGAGGAGAAAGCAGTGTGGTAACAATTTGCTTGAAAAGGCCCCTGATTTCTTAGTCAGAAGGTTTAAGGGGATGGTTCAACTTTCATTTAAATTAAAAAAAAAAAAAAAAAAAAAAAGAAATTGCCAACCAGTGTGGTATTAATCACCTCTGACTGGATGCTGTATTGGTGGTGTGGACAGGCACATGCTTGTATTGCCAGGTCCAGTTTTCTTTCAATTCCCTTTTGATTGCATAAGTCAGGACCCGTCCTCCCTCCAGCCTGTGCTGGCAGCAGCAGGCTTTTCAGGGAAATACTCCCTTCTGTTTGACCTGAGGATTATGACATGGAAATTTTGCCAGATGAATAATCACACAATCCTCACCCATCCTGTGCCCAGTGTCAAACCTGGGTCAAAGTGCAGGTGCTGGGGAGGATGACCCAGGATGTGGGATGGGGCTTGGACAGTGAAAGGAGATCCTGATTTATTCCTCCTCCCTCTCAAGTTCTGCAGGGAGGAGTTCATCTGCTTTTAAAGGAGGAGAAGGGGCTTGGTCCTGCATGGCTGTGATTTGCCAGACTCAATTCTTTGTAGTGATGATGTGGTTCAAATGCAGTGTGATGTACTTGTGTTGGCTTTTTCAACACAAAAAGTTGGGGTGTTGCTCCACTTTAGTCTCTGAATCACAGAATATTCTGAGTTGGAAATTGAAAGAGGCTCAGAAGGATCATCAAGTCCAATTCTTAAATGAATGGCCCACACCATGCTGTGACCAATTCAGGCAAATCTCAAAGATCTTGAAGGAGAAACCAAGAATAACTGAACAATTAAGATGCAGTAATTCACTCCTTTACAACACTCTCTTGATTTTCAGCTATGAAAACACATTAAACTGACAGAATTGACCAAAATTCCTTTTTGTTTTTCTGATCAAGAAATTTAATAAAATGGTAATTCTGATTTGTTTTCTCCCTCCCAAAATTAACTTTGTTCCCATATCTTCTGTGTTCACTTTCCACATGCACTCATGCTCATTAGCTTTACAGTCACAAGCAGGCATAAAAGATTTTGCAAGGTCTAAATCTGCAAGAAGTTTAACAATATTTTAAAAACATCCTAATCACACACACCACTTTTCACCTTTTTGGGGATAATCATTGTTTCTTGAGGTACTTCACCCTCAGTCTTGGAAACTATTTCATATCTGGAAGTCATTTCCTCATTTTGTAATTATGTTTCCAGAGGAATTGTTGAGAATCTATTAAAATTCATAATTATCTTATTTTTTTAAAAATTTGGATATCCTTAATAATAAAACTCAGGAAGCGTTTTTTTAATATATTCCGTATCCCTTTCTCACACAGATTTTCTAAGGAACAGAAATTGCTGCTCCGCAAAGATCTCTGCTGACTTCTGTGGTTATTTGCTACCATATTGATGAGGTAAATATACAAGCACCATCAGGCTGCATTAAAATGATACTGAAAAAATTTAGTGATGATTTTGCCCCATGTTGTGGTTTCATTGACGTCTGCACAATTTGCTGAACAGCTGCACTGGGGTCCTCTTAAATAAGAGGGTTTTTTCCCCACTATAGTGGAGCTGAAGGTACAAACCCAAATATCAGACTTCCTGTGAAGAAACACCTGAAATGGCTTTGGGAATCCTTCCCTTTAGTATCAGAAGCACAGCTCTGACCCAACCAGTACCAGTAGTCAGAGAAGCTCATTAGGACAGGCAATTAAAGCAAAACATGTTTTTGCTTTCCATGCATGAAACAAAATCACATCCATGGAGTTAGTACTTTAAAGTACTAAAAATAGTGGTGACTTTATTTTTGCTTTGGTGCAGAGCATAATATTCTGATTTAGTCAGGGAAGAACCTGTATATTAAATGCAAATGCACAGAATATGAAGGAGAGTGGGTCAAACCCATGCTGCTTTTAAAGCTCATTTATGGATGTATAAAAACATATATGTTTTATGCATGTACATCATAAAAATGTCCTTCCTCCTCTCTTTGGCTTAGTTTTCCATACCTTTGTCTCCAAGTCTTTGAGGTTTTGTCCAGATTAAAGCATATGTGAGATTAAACAGACCTTGTGTTACAAGAACCTTGGATGCTGGATTGTTTCATTAAGAAATATAATCATTAGGGGGTTCAACCCCTGAGAAAATCACTGATCCATTGAAACACAAACTCATTTCAGCTAATCTAGCTGTTCTCTGAGCTTCACTGTTTTTCTTTTCCTTCAGTGAAAAAAAGAAAAAAATTGGAAGAATATATTTTCTTCTAAATAACAACTGAGAAAGAAGATGATTGCACCTGTCTCTAAGCTTCATGGGCAGCTCCTTTTTCTGATTGAATCCTATAGTTTAAAGAAATTGACTACTAGCCCCTTGAATGACCTGTCTTCCAAAACCTTTTCTTCTCTTGTAGAAGTTACTAAATCAGACAGATAAATATAATATAGAAGAAGTGAGGTCGGTGCTGATTAATCTACAGGCAGTAAAGCCACTGAACTAAAACCCAGTAACAAAAAGATTTTTCCAACACCACTCCCTGACATTCTCTGACAAAATCCTATCAAGAAAGCAGTTGCCAATATCTTTAACACTACCTCAGATTTAGTTCAGTATTTTGGTAATTTATTTTATGTTTGTCACTAGTGACGTGTAACTGATCATGTGGGGATGACTCATATGAGTACTTCCTCAGTGGATCAAATTACTACCCATTTTCATTCCATTTGCAAATTTCAGTGGAAGTTGTGAAAGGTATTAATTTTTGGAGGAAACCTGGGGATTCTTTTAAGGTTTTGCAGAACAGCTCCAACTTTGCACTAGCAGCAGGAGATGGAGGGCAGGACAAGGCTTCATGTGACAGCAAACCAACTGCTGTCACTTTCTATGAAAGATTGCAAGTGCTTCAAGGTTTTTTCATTTTCTCATTAGTGGTTACACCCTCCCCTATTAAAATATCAAGATTATTTTAGAATTAAAGAGGAGCTAGAAAATTTAGCAAAATTCTTTCAACAGTGGACTAAACTCAGAACCTGTCCTTTAAACTGAGTAGGTCAGGAGTCCTCCTCAGTCTGGAGACAGAAATGCCTCAGAATGTTGCTTTGATCCCAAAACACCAGAAACAAAGGTGGGAGGAAGTGTTTTGCTCTTGTGCTTCTTGTTTCCTAACCTGCCCAGGACTAGGAAGTATGGAAAGAGGTGTAGTGACAACAGACGCTTTAACAAGTCTGCAAAAGCTACTCCCTCCTTTCAGAAGTTTTCCCCTCCCTCCATCTCCTGACTATTTATGTACCTGGCAAGTCATTCCATCTCTTCACAGGCCCATTAGGCTTTGTAATACCTGAAATTAGTCACACTCACAGAATTATCTGGTGAAATGAACTCTACATGCTGAAATGTGGGGAGAAGAGGTTTCCAGGTTGAGGCTTAGATCATGACAAAAGGAAAACACATTTATTGGCAAGGATGAAGTGGCTGTGACATCAGAAAGGAATGAAGCATTGTAGCTGTCCAGTTTTATACTGTTTACCATAATGATATTCTCTGGACAGACACTTAGCTTTATTGAAATCTCTGGCACAATTTATCAAGTGACCACAATCTAAATAATGTCTTTTCTTATTGCTGCAATGACATGCAGAATTCACAGCTAATGCCTGTGATTTGTTATCATATGGGTGGATCTGGAAGTTTCTAAGGCTTCTCCTGTCTACAATTAATTTTTCCCATTGTGATAATCCCAATCCTCCCAAATACAAACAGTTTTGCACGTAATTAATTCCAAGCCCTGGAGTTTACAGGCATCTCACTGTGCATGAACTGAAGCACAAATGTAACTGTGGGGCTGGACCTGGGCGATTGATTCTTTGCCTAAAAATCCCTGACTCACTGCAGAGGAGCCCAGAGCGAGACGACTTTGGCCAAAGCACAAATATTTTGGCTGCGAATGTGGCTGGATGTCCCCCAGACTCCTTCTGCTCCCCTCTGCACTGCAGCCTAGACTTGGGACTTCCATGTATGATCTGCTAGGAAGGGGTGAGAGAGCATTAATGAGGTGGTATCACTCCTGAATATCTGGAGAGCAAAGCCCAGCCCCGATGAAAAAGTGGCAGGATTGGGGGAAAGCAAACAACCAGTAAATTATGGCAGCAGGACTAAGGAAAAAAGAAGTTATATTTTAATTGTTTATTTTATTTACTTTATCAAACCCTTGATTTTGGCCAAAAATTTCAAAAACAAACACCCCCTTCCCCCCCCCCCCCAAAAAAAAAAAAAACCAAAAACCAACAAACCCCAAAACAACAACCTAGAAATTAAATTTCTCTGTCTGGGGGCATGATTTTGATGTTGTTTCTTAAAACAGAAGGGTAACAGCAGTGAACCCCCCCATTTGATTAAAACACTGTGCTCAGTCTGAAAACTAAAATGAGACCATATCTCAGAACTGCGTTTAAGCATGATTTTCTCGGCCTTTTCTAGGCCTGCTAGTTACTGCTGTTTGCACTCCAGTTATTTACATCATGTCACTAATCAGATAATCACAATATTTCATAAGAACAAGAAACAAGACTTAGGCCCCACCTAATCCAGACAGGTGATGTCAGTGGATGTGGTAATCTCAGGCCATCATCCACCATTCATCTGAAAATTCAATTACCTAAGCCTACTACTTTGTCAGCTGGGTTTGTGCAACACATATCAAAACCTCGCTGGAAAACAGAATCCATATGTGATTGAGGACTGGAGTGCGGAAAATTGGGGATGTGGAAGGTGGATGGGCATGTTTGCAGGAGGAGGAAGGAAGCAGAGGATAAATGTAGGAGAGGGTGGCTGTGCTTGTGTTTGGATTCCAGGAAAGGTTTAGAGGTTTCTCTCTATCAGGTAAGTCAGGCAAAGATTTCTGCCAAGGGTGCCACCACTCTGAAAGGCAAGTGGTCACATTGTTGTCTTATATTCAGCAATGACAACAATCTCACTAGGAGAAATTCCACTTAATCCAGTCCTCCTCTTATTTGTTATTTCTTAAAAGTTAGGCAGTTTACATGGCCAGGGAAACCCACATAGCATCTGCTTAAATTTAGCTTGTGACCCCTCCCCACCCCTTTTTTTTTTTTTTTTTTTTTTTTTTTTTTTTTTTTTTTTTTTTTTTTTTTTTTTTTTTTTTTAATTATTATAATTTTAGCTAAGGACTGCAACGATGTTATTTTATGGGTTTTTTATTTTTTTTTAAAAAAAGAAAGTCTGCATGGTAGAGCCCAAAGTTCGAGGTCAATCCTGAATCTTTCTGCTGTGCAGTCGTAGGGCATAAGAGGTCCAGCCAAAGAAGTAGAATGCAAACGAGAAAACAGTGTGAAAACTTCAGCTGGGATTTTTAAGTGAGGTAGAGAAAGTAGCAGGAGAAATTGTGGGAATCAGACTGATGACTATTTTTAAGCACCAAATTATTTGAAGAATAAGGAATAATAGTACTAATTTGCATAAACTGAGTGATTTACATCACCATAGTAATGGACAGAAGGAACAGCACTTGCAGTGTCATTGTCTGTCTTATGTCTCTAACTTACCTGCTTTTCATTGCTGTAGAGGAGACTTGAAAATGAGCAACAGGGACTCCTAAATCTTTTCAAGTTTGGAGCAGTCCTCCCAAAGTTAGTGGAAATAGAAACTGTGCATCAATTAATGCTCCAGCTCACAGGGACCAGACCTCTGGTCTTCCTGCACTGCACAGCTATGAGAAATTTGCAAAAAGGCACTAAGGGACTTGCCAGAAAGCACTGATTTCCCAATGTGCTCAGCATTACAGCCTGGGAGTTGCATATCCTGTTCTATTATCAAAGCTTTAGTTCTGGGGTTTGCTTTGCATGGAAATTCTCAAATGAAGAAAACCTGAACCACTACCCAGCAATAAATCGGGTTAGATTTATACATTTTAGATGATTAATAGCCGAAAAAGAACTTCAGTCCAGCCAAAACTGTAATGATTTCTGTTTTACAGTCACTGATAAAGCTGACTTGAATCTTTTAGCAAAGGAATATTTCTTAGCACTTCCCTACAGGAAATATGATAAATCCCCCAAACACTCCACTTAATTTCCAGCAGGCACAAAAAAGGCTAAGTTTTTCCCAACACTGGAATGATCAGCTGTAAAGAAATGATTGGTCCCACTGAAAGCTGCCAGTGCAAGGATGGGATCAGTCATTCATCTGCCCTTCCTACTTTGTGCTCTGTGTGTAGGGAATACATCCCTCCTCTACCTGTGTTGGACAAGGGGGTTGTTTCAGATCACTCACAGATCCAAGACTGCCAGGACACCAGCATGTCTGTGAGTGGGTCAGCTCATCCTGAAACATTTTTAAACTGGGTAGGATGCTGCTCTCCCTGGAAATCTCGTGTCTATATCAAACATCTTGTGAGAGCAGGCGGATGGAAAATATTTGAGGCCTGTTTGAGAAATCTAACAACAAGGTATCCTGATAAGAGGATCTACTGCTCTGATGCAGGAGGAGATTCTTAAGATGTGAAATCTAGTAGATGCCTATTTATGTTGGAATGATTTGATTGCCTTGCAACTGGCTTCGGTGCCTTACAAAACACAGTAGATAGGTCTTGTCTCAGCTACAAAAATGAGTGTAGGCTCAGCTGGGATAACAATACATATTTTCAAATGCTTATTCATGTTTCCAACAGTTCAAACCCAGGCATTCTGGCAGTCATTACCTCTGCAGCTGTACCTTTCAAAATGTTAAAGCTTGGTAGAAATAGAAAAAAAAAAAAAAGAAAAGAAAAAAGAAAAGAAAAAAAAAAAAAAGGAGAAATATGGCAACAGCACCTGGATTTTATTTGCTCAGACTAGTGTTATTTCTTCACCTTCACCTTTGGACAGCATTTTACTCTTCTAAACAGGTGGAATTAACAGAAGAAACAAGATCCATGTCCAGATTATTAATACATATTGTAAGCTGTCATTCATTGTTTTTTAAATAACAAATAGTTACATGAAAATGCAACTGTCAAAAAAATTCCAATGATATATTGATATTTGATTTTTTTTTCTCCCTAACCTAACAAATATTTTGTGTATTTTTGTGGCATTTTATTCAAACTGCCTTTAGACAAAAGAAAAAAAAAAGGGGGGGGGGAGGGGGAAGGCTACAGAAGAATACTACTAAACAAGGTGCTACTAAAATCAATAATAATAACAACAGTAGTAATGCATTCCACAGTTATGATTGCTATGCCTGCACTGCTAAGTCTTGACATTTTCAGAAAGGAGGAGGAATGCAGATGAAATTTCTGGTGGGGCAGAGAGTGATTCTGGCACTGAAAGCATCTGGACTGACCTGAAATTTGAAGACACTTTGTTTAAAAACAGGAAAGGAACTGAAGGTTACAGTTCAGTTTCAGAGCTGTTGACTTTGCATGAAGAGCCCTCAGAAACAGATTCGGAAATGAGCTGCAAACAGCACAATTTCTGCTGTTTTCAGAGAGGCGTAGAGCATTTAAAATATGGTTCTGGGATCCTGTAAATTTCAGAGGGGCAGCGTGTGGCTGAGGAAGGAGCCCCTGGATGTGGCGATCTCAGGCCATCATCCACAACCCCATAGTCCTGTGAGACCCATGTTCAGCTGGGTTTTGAATGAGAATTTCCATGGATGGAGGCTCCACAGCTTCTCTGGGGAAGCTGCTCCCATGTCCAGCTGGGTGGTCAGGTGTTTTGCACTCGTGTGGAATTTTCTGTGTTACAGTTTGTGTCTGCTGCCTGTTGTCCTTCCCTAGACACCACTGAGAAGGATCAGGCTCTGCTTTGCACACTCCCACCTACTTTCACATGTGATTACACATGTAAGTTTACATTTTATCCCCTACCAAGACACAAAACCCCTTGTTGCTGCTCCTTCAACAAACGCCCACCAAAGGAGCAATATTTGAAGCTTTCCTGAGTATACTCAGTGAAGGAACACTTGCAGGAACAGATGGTTTTTATCATCCTGCTTCTGGCAGGCTTTCACAGTGGGTTTTTATCTCATGCACATGCTGGAATATCCCTGTGGATTGGTTTGTGTGGGCACAGTCAGCTTCCAATTGAAACAGCATGCAGCAGAAATGCAGAGGTCTTTTTCCTAGGAATGATGAGAAACGTCCTGTGGCAGTCTGTCTGGCTTTGTTCCAGGAAGATGTTTCCACTCACAGAGTTAACCAAAAATTAAAAAGTCATGTAATCATATGGTGAGAACAAAGATGACCCAGGTGCTTTAAAGTGCAGTTTTGGCAGAGGATATGGTTTTAATAAACAAATTTGGTTTTGTCCAACCATCTTTTTATTCTTTTTCTTTTTCTTTTTCTTTTTCTTTTTCTTTTTCTTTTTCTTTTTCTTTTTCTTTTTCTTTTTCTTTTTCTTTTTCTTTTTCTTTTTCTTTTTCTTTTTCTTTCCCTTTTTCTTTTTCTTTCCCTTTTTCTTTTTCTTTTTCTTTTTCTTTTTCTTTCCCTTTTTCTTTTTCTTTTTCTTTTTCTTTTTCTTTTTCTTTTTCTTTTTCTTTTTCTTTTTCTTTTTCTTTTTCTTTTTCTTTTTCTTTTTCTTTCCCTTTTTCTTTTTCTTTCCCTTTTTCTTTCCCTTTTTCTTTTTCTTTCCCTTTTTCTTTCCCTTTTTCTTTCCCTTTTTCTTTCCCTTTTTCTTTCCCCTTCCTTTCTCTGTCTCACTGATTTTTATTTGTTTTGTTTTGTTAGGTTTTTTCTTTTTTGGTGGGTTTGTGTTTTTTTTTTTTTTTGGGGGGGGGGGTTATTATTATTTTTTAATTTGTTTTTTCCTAGTAGGTCTTTCACATAGCAACCTCATTCAGATCTATGAAAAACTGAGTCTATGGAGAATAACAGTGAACAACTCAGCTCTGACAGGTGGACCCTTTTTTTTTTTCTTCCCAGAGGAAGGATCAGCTATATCTAAGAACACAATTAGTTCTTTACACTGATCTTCAAGGTCTCCAATACCAGAGAAATTACTGATTATTCTTGTATTTAGTACAGAGTTGGTTTTTTTTGGTAGCAGCAAAGCTGATGCTTGGCTCTGTGCACACAGTCACCCTGGCTATTTTTGGAAGAGGTCCTGCCTGGTCCCACAGCTCTTCTCTGATCCTTCTTTGGTCTGCATGAGCAGATCTTGCATACTGCCTCAAAAAAACCTTGATGCTCCTATTATTTTTACCTCTTTAGTCCTGCAGTACAATTTTGTAAAATTACAGTTGATAAAATTCCAGCTTGAGGCTGTGGTTAATGGCTTGCATGAAAGATTGAATGCAGTGTTAAAGAAGAAGATACTGCATGAATATTTTCACACCATTCCACGGGTCACAGCTTCCTCCTTCTCCAGGCTCGACCCCAGGTCTCCCATAGAAATCTCAGACATCAAATTTACCAAAATAAATAGTTTAATAGAGTGGTAGAGCAGCAAGTCTCTGACGTGCTGTGCTAAACAACCAATATCTCTCAAAAACTGGACACCTCCCAAATCTGAATTTCTCCTCTCCTTTAATTTGCTGTGAATTTTATTTGCCTGTGTCATCTTCTTTATATTCTTTTTGCCTGTTGGAAGCCAAGCACAGCAGCACTAACAACTCTTTCTCTCTTCAGCTAGGATGCCCAAACTCTGCTTAGTCTTGGGCATCACAAAGACACTTTGAGACTTTTAGGAAATAAACAGTCAAAATATATGGATTTACACCATCAGCACCCAAAATTTCAGCATCAGAAACCACTCTTACCGAGAAGGATGCTCACTGAATAACCTTCACACTTCCAGTCAATTATCAATTGAGAGCACCAATTGTGGCCTTGTTCATGGGTACCAATGGCAGTCTGCAGGTCACAAATACTTAAATTAAAAACTGTAAGTACCTCAAGCTTTAATTGCTGCTTCTGTTTTTATATCTACATTATGCAAAACACATCCAACACATGGCATTTGCAGGTCACAGCCAAACTGGGCTCAGTTTAAAACAAGCACATATTTTTTTAGAACTGACCTATTTTTAACACAGTTGCACAATAGATTGGTCCTTCTTTTCTTCATTAGTTAATGGGTTTATTGAAAACATATTTACAGAGGTTAAACCCCCCCCCCAAAACGAAACCAACCAACCAACCAAAAACCAAAAAAACCCCACCCAAAACCAAAAACCACCACCAACAAAAAAACCCCAACCAAAACCAAAAACAACAACAACAAACCACCAAAAACAACCCCAAACCAAAAAACAAACCCAAGAGATAATTTTCTTATCTGAGCTTTTGCAGAAGATATGATGATGAAAATCACATCTTTCACAAACAGATTAAAAAAAAAAAACCCCACCACTCATGGGATTAATCCCTTCAGTAAGGTATTTGCAGTTATACAGAACTAAATGGCATATATTAGAGGAGTAATCATGGCTAAACAGAGATCTCCTTGTAAAATCAAGTGTCCCAATATTCTCATTTTATGTTCATATGCTTAACAGTCATTATTATAGAGCAGATAGTGTATATGGTACCTGGTTCAGATTTAAGAACATACGTCTTCCAAGAAAAATTAACAGATCTGTTGCTTTAGCATGTCCCTTCTTTTCCTTTTTCTCCAATGATGAAAAATTTGCATCTTATTTTTTTAAAAAAGCAACAACATATGAGATTTTTCAGAAGCATTAATTTCTGGTTTTTTTGAATACTCAGAGCAGTTAATACATCCCAGGCAAGGATCAATTAGAGCAGAAATAAGAGATTTTCAATCGTTTGCCTTGTCCTAGTGATAATTTTTAGGTGCAAGGACTTGCACCAAAGCACTCAGTGAAGGGCGAAAATTTTATTCTGGGTGCACTAATTATGCAGGGCAAAGGCAAAACATACTGCTTCTGTACAAGCAAGCAAGAGCTTCAGGAAGAATTTTTCAGGATTCCTCAGAATGATCTGAAGCACTGATAGAAATGCAGGACAATTTCTGAAGGGCTTCAGAGATCAAAATGTTCTAGCAGAGATTAGAACATTCTAGAAAACACTCAAAGTTTAGCAGGACTTTAGTTTTCATGAAAAATTTTACTGCCAAAATAGCAGAATAACTGATATCAAAACAGTTCATGATATCTGGACATTGTATTTAAAATAGCACTAGAAATTGTCTGAAGTTGGGCATTTAGCTTATTTCTGTTTTTAAACTTGAGCTTTTTTCCCTTGTAGGTGACACTTTTATAGAATTAATAGTAGAAAAAAAGGGAAAATTACTTGATTCTTACATAAAAGCTAGGTGTAGGTAAAAGATAATTTTTTCAAAAACAAGTAATTTAATGTCCTTACAAATGAGACAGAAGAAATTTAAGCAGCAATAATCCAGTTACCTAAGAAATTCAAAGTTCTTAATGAGATAGAAGAAAAAAGTTTATTCCTTAACTTTAAGAATAGGAAATATTTTGTCTAAGTTTAGAAATTCTTGTTATTGTTGGTACAACAAAGTTTCCCTTTCTCAGTGCCTCTACAACACCATCATTGGTCCAACAAAGTCGCAAGGGAACCCTGATAATGAAGGGAAGTCGGCAAAGCAAACACAGATACAACCAATATGATTAATGCTACGTTTCTCTCTTTATTGTGTGAAGATGGCAGGTTTTATACACTTTATATAGTTTACAGTTACAGATGTATTCTCATTGGCACACAGCACAGGGAAGAATGCAAACACTTATTGTTTACCAACCCTTTAAGGTAGCTACTGTGTCCACATCAATTACTATATTTGCTAACTACTGTAAAACCCTTTTACCCTTGCTAACACCTTAAGTTATAATTCTAACTGTGACACACTCCTGGCACTGAATTTCTAGCTGTGCCACAAGCCTCTACCTGCCTCAGTGCCACGGCCTAGAGGCCTCAGCAATATGGCTCAGTCTGGATGATTCAACTACTGCTTATCTCCTACAGTCCACAGATATTATCCAATCCTGCAATCATGGTCATCAGTGCAAGAGCTTAAATTGGCACTGGAATGAAAGCAGCCAGAAAGTCAGAAACAAACCCAAATGAAACACGGGCACTCCTGTGCATTCATCAAGTGCTATAGTTTTCCACAGGTCCTTCAAATTAGTTAAAGAGATTTTTTTGACCATGTGTCTTTCCTTCCTGTCTATGATCGTGCAGTGTCATACCTCCCCACCTCCAGATGTATCTGTCTTTTACTTTGGCTAAGAAAGGCATTTTTGGACCTCAAAATAAAACTATTTTTTGCCTCAGAGCTGCCTCAGCCACCAACAGCATCCAAAGTCCCCACAGCACTGTGGACTATAATAGGCAACACTGACATTAATAATCTTACACAGAAGACCAAATACCAGTTTGGGTTCTTTTTTCCACAGCAATGTGGTTAATGTACCCTTTAAAGGAATTTTTGGTGGTTTTATGTTTGAGAAAATAAAGAGAGTTTTGACCAATGTCTGCCTGTGTCTCTGCAGAGCAGAGAATGTGGTTGTATGACTTAGAACACTAACTCTGCTTTCACCCTTCAAAATCAAGTCTTTCCAAGCTTTCCTATTATGTTTTTCTTATTAGTTTTATTGTTTTAATAGAAAAATTGAAGGCAGTAATAAAAATAACTTCCCTGTGATGTTTCATATTTGTTCTACTACTTTAAAATTCAGTTGATGAGGCGCTACTGAAACTTGCCCAGTCACTTGGCTTGGACCTCAGATGCATAAAATTTAAGTTTTGTGTCTACCACTGAGGGTTTTTTTCACAGCCAGGCATACTTTGGGTTTAGTATCTTAATAAACAAGATGCATTTCAAATCAGACTCATCATTTTTTACAGTGTGGGAGAAATGGAGCGGGGAGGACTCACTTCAGTTTAATGTAATATTTTGAGTCAACACAAAACATTTTTTGTTGTTTCGCCAAAACAAAATCATATTCAGCTGTGAGTCAAGCCAAGCCAGAACCTCCCAACTACTTTATACTGGCTGTTACACTGAAAAAAAATCATTAATCACTCAATGGTATGCTGCTATACCACAGGATGAGTGGTCATTTGTTTTTGTGCTTTTTTGGGTACAATGGGAGAGTACGTTGCTCCTCCATGTAATCTTCACTCTTTTTTGTTTGTTTGTTTATCTTTCTTTATGTAAGCACGATGTTATTGATACCTTCCCAAACCGGAGGCATCAGGATCACATGACACTGTCAAAAAGGTTTTTCTACATCCTGCCCTTCATTCCCTATTCAACCTAAATTAACAAAGGAAATGTTGCTCAAGGTATTTGCAGTTCTAGTTCAGGGCTCCTGCTTTTCTGTGCTTGACACTCAAATGTTTAACCCAGATTGTCAACCACTTCTGAGAATTTCTGAAGTTTTGCAGTGTAGCAGAAATCACACTTAAAAACCTCAAAAATTTTTTCTAATATTCATTTTCTGGCCTCAGACCAGCACTGGTCATTTCCATTTGTGATTGTGACTCCATAGTTCTAGGACTTTATGCCTGTTTTTCACAGGTGCAACTGATGATACTGAATGTGCAGTAGTGGAAAATCACATCTGGTGAATTCTGCATCATCTGCATAAAAGATGAAAGCAGAAAACTAAGTAATGAACCCTCATTTTTGGGTTAGCAGACTTGAAAGAGCAGAGTCACATTCTGATTTCTGGTATGCCAATGTGAAATAAAAGAGAACACACAGCCTTAAAACAGTATCATGGCATTTGTAGCAGATAAAAGTCACAATTCTTTGAGGTGAAGTTAGCATCCAGGGGAAAATTCAGGCTTAATTCACCACCTCCCCACAACATTAAACACCACTAGAATCAAACTGAATATCCCACCTCAATTAGAACTGGAAAACAATGTTTTTAATGAACATTCATGCAATTTGTTAAACTACTGCTACATTGCTTTACTTAAGGTTTACATTCACTTAGATTGCACTTGTTCTCTTGAAAACTTTTCCTTGCGTTTTCTGACCTGATTTCATGTTCTAGAATCCGATGCAAGAATAAGACATCCCAAAAATCAGAAACCAACCAAACCTGAAAAGCTACCTTTTCCATCTGCAAGCCTCAATTAGGAGCTGCTATGATATCTCCCCAGTGAGGACAGTCTGATATGGTCAGCTGAGAGACAAGTTCTAAAGACTTTATAATTGTCATAGCATGCTTTCTTTTTTGACTAATCTAGAGATTGAACATTATAGTTGATTAAAAAATGAAATGCAAAGAATTAAGAGGTTGATGGATGCAATATTCTCTGCAATTACTGAGTGATGAAAAACCAAAAGAAAACTAAGAAAAACCAGAAATTTAGGTTAGGTAAAAACATCTAAGGCCACACACATTCATCGTTCCTTTGGATGATCATACAATTAGCTTTCTGTGGATTTTGGGCTGGTTTTTTGTTTGTTTGTTTGTTTGTCTGTTTTTTGTTTTGTTTGCTTTTGGATGTTGTTTGTTTGAGGTTTTTATTATTGGTTTGGGGGTTTTATTGTTGGTCTGGGATTTTTGGTTGCTGGTTGGCTCATTGCCTTGTGGTTTTTGTTATCAGCTTTTGACTTCCACAAAACATCTCCACATGTGTGTGTGCTTTCCACTCCACTCCATTATTTTTCTGCACAACTATTTCCTTGTACTTTTCCTGATCCTTATGCTTGCATTTATCATTCCATCCTTTTTCCAAAGCTTTAGTTTCCTGTAGGATGGTTGCTTTGTTGTCTGACAAAACATTTCTGGAGCCTGATGTAGTAGCCTATACTTCTACTCTGTTGTAGTATAGAAAACTCTGTTGGCCACTTAGGATGCAGGGACAGCTCTTCAATGGGATGGATCTGTAGTAACTCTCACTTTAGAGGACTGCAAACACCAGTTGCTTTCCCCGAAGAGTGGAAAAAAACTGGAGACACATCTGAAGCCTTTTAGATATCAAGCATTGTTACTTGTCTTTTTTTAGCTTTTCACATTCTTGTTTCCCAGCACCACTTCCCTCCAGCATCCACACATATTATAGTGGGTTTTGCTCACACCAACAAGAAATTTAAAACTCTGGCTTTGACAAAGAAACACAACTTGACTTCTTGTCACTTTCAGATGTTACCCATGCCTTTTTCCTTTTTGGGAAAATCAGATTAATCCTATTGCTTATTAGATGGTGCTCACCTTCCCAGTCTTATGTGTCCCTCTTCCTCACAGTTGACAGTATCTAATGTCCTCTGCCCCCAACCCTGTCTGCAGTTTGGTCCTCCTCCACTCATACCATCAGGACCTCTGCCCCCTTTCCTCTTTTGGCTAAGGTTGGTGGGCAAGGGGGCACATCTGTGACGGGGATCATTTCAGGACAACCACTGTAGCAAAAGGAAATGCTGCCTCTTAAAGCTTCCCTCATCTCTTCCTTCTGGTGCCATTAGGTTAATGGTGAAAAAAGTGGAGGGATGTGAAAGCTTCCAGCTCCATCTCCAGCATCAGGATATGAAAAAAACAGGCTTGGCAATTCATTGCAACACATTTTTTCCCAGAAGTTGGCTGAAATCCTTGGGACTTCAGCTTTACTTGTTGTCACCATATGGTTTCCAGTTTCAGAAAAAAACCCTTCCTGTGGAGTTCCTGAGAGGTGGCAGTGTTGTTTCTGCTGGTCCTCCACACTTTACCCAGGGGAAGCAAACTGATATTCACCAGCTTGCTTTAGCTGTTGCAAGGAAGACAAGATCAATCATCCTGATGTGTATTTTGCCATTTTGTAGCTCACACTAAATTCTTCAAATGTAGTTTTCCCAACTAAAGAAATGCCATGGTGTCCACAGATCAGATAGACAAAGGGATATGAGGTTCTCCCATCACCACCAGTCTCTAGACCCCAGGAATGGTCCAGGAAGAGAAGATTTTATGATCATACCCTACCAATTCCATAAACAGAAGGCTTCATTTCATGCTGTTTTAAATCTGTCTCCTTTCCAGGGCAATAATTTTTGAGCAAAATAAAACCAAACCCAACAGATAGCCCAGACAAGAAAAAAAACAAAAACAAAAACAAAAAAACCAACAAACATTATCTCACTTAGTTTTGAGTCAGACTCTCCAGAGTCCTCAGGGAGCAGAAGAGCAAACAAGACTATGTTCAGAATGTTCCCTTTCATGAGCTGGGCTCAAATGCATGCATCAGTGTAAATAAAAACACACTCAAAACAAATCCAAAGACAAACCTATCCCCTGAATGCTAGGACACTGACTGAGGCTACAAGGGAGCCAGAAAAAAGCAGGAGAAAGTATTCTGGGGTGGAGGACACTCACGCTATGATGCAGAGACCACGAGGAGAAGTGCTTTGACCCTTGCCACAGGACTAATGTGGAAAATTGTAAGAAAAAACCCCAACTGACTCCCTTGCAAATTCTGGGGCTGACTAAAAATATTTTTCTTTGTGCAGGGAAAGCTAACCAGGCATGTTCTCTGTCTGGGTGTTTCAGTATTCCACACAAGTGACTTGCAGTCAGCATGTTCAGCTCTCACCTATCCCTGGAGAGGTTTCTAGGTCATGTTGGAAGTCGATGAGAAATGGCATTGGAAATTTCAGACCGGCTGAAAGAGCTGGTTTTGGCTTCCACTAGCTACGGATATTACATGGCTCAACAGGAAGGAAGAAGGTGTGGGGTATGATGTTCACAGTTTAGTCTCCACAGTCATAGCAGTTGCAGTAAATCCTTAAGTAGCTTCCCTTCCACCACTTAATCTGCTTTCATTCAATTTTATGAAATATCAGTAAGTGATAATTAATTTTAAGAGGTGTTTTGCTTTCCTCAGGATCATGGCATGCATGCAAATGCAGAAAATGGACTGCAACAGCCCTCCTGAATACGACATGGTTTGTTATGGAAAAACAATTAACAAGAAGCAATGAAATCCGATTTCTTTAATCCGTGCTATGATGAAAACTCCCCTGATGTGTACTTGTCTTTCTGGAAGCACTCAGGGCTGCCACTAATCCTTTGCATTCTTTAGAGAATGCTCATTGATTTAACTACCATCAAATGTAATTATGTTGTCCACAAGTATGTTTGCCATGCACTTACACTGATGTACCTTTGAGGCCATTGAGTAATTTCTCCTGAACATGGAAGGATAAGAAGAGATCATTTAAAGCTGTGTTTCTGCAGCCTCCTAGATGCCTTTGACCTCACTTTCTGCTGCACAGGTTTTATACTCACATGGAGGCAGGTCAAAACAAACCACTCTTCAGATCTCATAGGCCCCACATCTAAATTTAAAAATAAACATAATTGCACTAAAGGGCTGAGGATTTGAAATGTCAATCTTAATTCTGCTTAATTAGACCAAAACTTGATGTTGGTAATGTGTATCTGCCATCTAGTTTGCTTATGGGTGTTAGAGTAGAATAAATTAAAGCATCAGAGAATGGTTTGGTTTGGAAACAACCTTAAAGGTCTTCCTTTGCCATGGGCAGGAACATATCCCAGTAGACCAGGCTAATCAGGGCCCCATTCAAACTGGCCAGGGACACTACCAGGGATGGGGCAGCCTCAACTTCTCTGGACAATCTCTTCCAGTGCCTCACTGCCCTCACAGTACAGAAACTCTTCCTAACATCTAATCCAAACCTTCTCTCTTTTCATTTAAAACCATTTTGTCTCATTCTGACACTATCTGCCTTGTAAAATGTCCCTCTCCCTCCTCTTTATAAGCCCCCTTCTGGAGGGTACTGGAAAGCTGCAATGAGGTCTCCCTGAAGCCTTCTCTTCTCCAGGTTGAACCCCAACTATATTAGCCTGTTCTCACAGAAGAGGTGCTCCAGCTCTTTGGCTCATACCCACCCTTATATCCACCAGCAGAACCCCCAAATTCTTCTCCACAGGGTTGCTCTCAATTCTTCTCCCTTTCTCATGTCTGGGATTGCTCTGATTCGGGTGCAGCACTTTGCACTTAGACTTGAACTTCCTGTTTTTCTTGTTCACAGCTTCTATCTTGCAAACCAATAAGTAATAAATTTTGAAGGCCACCTTAATGTAAGAGTGAGAAAAATAATTCCTTTTTCTTTCTAAATTAAGTGCCAAAGATGCTTGGATTTCAAAAAGGCTGTAATCCTAACAGGAAGAAGGTTAAGGAAGATCTGCCCATAGCAGACTGGAAGCCCTCCTTCAGCTAGCTGCTGAATCAGAACAACTTTCCCACAGGTGATTGTTCAATTCCCTCACTATCAGCAACTCAGGAACAGATGGAATTGAATTCCAGCCTCTTGATAAGAGGAGAGTCCAGTCCCACTCTCTCCATGGTTTATCCTGGTGCAAGGAAATGAGAACCTGTTGCTACTATTGTTCACCTGACCACATAAATAGTGTGACTAGATTTGTTTGGGGCTATTTTGCACCTGCAAAGGACAACCCTGCCTCTCTGAGCGTTGAAGGCAAATAATCTCTCCACTCAGACATTAGGCACAGTGGATAATTGCAATATTGAAACCAAGGCCAGAGATCCAGGATGCCATGAAGTGATCATCCAAGGAGGAGCTGTGCTCCTTTGTCCTTCACTGCTGGCTGCAAAGTACTTCTTCGGTGACTTTTAGGATGAATCCACCATTGTGTTCAACCACTGACACATCCAGCAGGTAAACCCTACCAGACCAGTGCTCATGGGAAGACATCTCTTCAGGCCTTCTGCACAGTGTCTTGGACTAAGGATTCCTACCAGGGGCAAAATATTTAGAAATCCAGCTACACATTTTTACATATCACAACAGGCTCCACATAAATGTTGCAGCTCTGGAGCCTGTTTTTGTATTCTTTTCTAAAAACAGAGCAGGTGCTGCCTGTAAGATGAGGGTTCTCCAGTTTGAAACTGAAATCCCTTTAAATCTGAGTCTTCATGGCTCTTCCAAAAGCTCCTTGGGATGTCAGGATGATGTGTATTTTCAAGGCAACTGAAACATGTTTACTAGTTTATGGCATGATATACCTGTTGTCCAGGTAAATAAATTATTTTAATAACTGGCCCAGCTACTTTCCTGTACATTAAAGGAAGGCCTAAAGCTTATTTTTTTAATGAAGTCCATCATCATGTAAAGACAGCTATGACCCTCTTTCCATGTGGACATAACAGTCTGCTTTTTAGCATACAGTCATCCTATGCTGTTTGTTCTGACATAAATATGTCCTTACCACACTGAAATGTCATTTCAATCTCACAGTAGGGTCAAAAGAAAGCAAAATGATCTGTAAACCCAGGAATGATGAAATCTTGTTGTGCACTAACCCATCTTCTTTATCGGCATAGTAAAAACTAACGAAAAAATGGCACAAATTATTCTGATATTTCAATCCTTCTAACAGCAGCTTTTTGCTTTGCAATTATTGACCTGCCCAACTGTCACCAACAGAAATTATTTAAGTTTTTCAAAATGCCATTTAGATTTCACATCCATCCCTCTCCCATCTAGACTTTTCAAAAATGCTCTAAAATAAAGCAATATTTTGCCAAAATGGGAACCATATGATTTTCTCTGTAACGTAACCAGTAAAAATTGCAGGGATGGTGTATGTGGTCAGTGAAACAGTAAACAAGAAGAAGGAGGAATGTGTGCACATGAAAATAAAGAAACTGCAGAAAGGAGAAGAGATAAGGACTGAACTGGTGTACTTGTTCACCCTCTGCCAAGCAGAACCAGGAGGATCCAGGCACAATTCCAGCATGCAGCCTGGAAAGGCCCTCTGAAATTCCTGGTCATGTAGTTTTCTGGTGCCTTCATAATTACTTTGCGGAACAGAGACTGCTGGGACATCACAACAAGTCGCAACATCTTTGAGCAACCCATAATTTGCAACATTATAATGGTAATGCAGCTGTATGATGAAAAACTTTTGTGGACCCACTGGGAAGAACTGATTCATTGCTGAAGTCAGGCATTTTCATTAAAGTTTAGATCAGGAAAACAATGCGTGAGTAATTGCTTCACTCAATAGGAATAAGAGGTGAAACTGTTGCTGCAGAGAAATTTGATTGCTGAGTTACTGCCCAAAGCCTTTCATTCAGCAAATAAACACCAAATTATTTGCTCTTTACTATTAAGCTCGGGTTTCTGTTAGAAGTAATTAACTGTCCCCACAGAACTGAAAAAATTAGAGTAGGGAGCAAGTTGTCAGATGGACCTAAAGCTGTAAACTAACCTAACTTCCACGAAGGTGCCTGTTTACACCTAAGCTTTACATAAAAGGAAAGAAAGCTAATTCAAAGTGTCTGTTTTCAGAAATGCAGTGTAACTGCACACTGTGCCCCGACTGCAGCTCCTGTGAGGCACCTCAATAATATCTCCAACTCTGAAGACTTCAGCCAAGCCTTTACAGGACTGGGATTTTCAATATTATGTACAAAGGTGCACACAAAAATTAAATTCATGCAGAAAAAAAACCCAACCAAAAACATATAACACCACATGAAGTTAAAAATTGTTCAGGGGCCTACAGCATGCAAAAAGAAACATGTCTCTAAGATCTGATCTGTACCTCATTCAGCTCCCACGTTGCCTGAGGATGCAGCGAGAATTATGAACCTTGATGTTTCATTAAAAGATTAGCAGCGCTATCAACTGGCTGCACTGGAGGGCAAATGAAAGCTGAGATATTCCATGATGCTGAGATAAAAGCACAACTCTCCTGTGTCCCATGAGTAGTTGTGCTCCACGGCCTCTTCCACCAGGAGAAAGGGAATTTTTGCAGTGGAAACCCAGTGTCTGATCAACACCTGACACTAATGATGCCTTAGGATTCTAGCTTTTCTATTTTTCACATACTTGCAATCCTGCAATTCTTTAGTGTATGACTCTAAACTCCATATGGAGTGTCAGCCACTGCTTTCCCTTTTTGGTCAGACAGAACAATTCCTCTCTAGGCCTGGGAATCAAAGACACACCACTGTCCCAGGCCCTGAGAAATGTAAACAAAAGTGAGTTGGGGGGGAGCAAATCTGGGGTAAATGACTTCATTACCTGAAGCTGTAATTGGAACATTAACCCTCAATATGCAAATGAACCACCAAACTTATTAAAGTGTGAAAACCGTGACCCATTGTCCATTTTGGGTGCAACCCCTGGAGGGCTTTGTCTGCCCTAAATGTACCTGAAGACCCTTCAATAAATATAACCACTTTTTTTTTTTTCCTTAATTTTGTCTGGCCTCTGTTTTTAGGTAGTCCACACAAGGCATCACTAACACCCCTCTGGGGCAAACTGGAGGGCACACAGCAGTCTGAATTCTCAGTTTCTGCCACACTGGTGAGCGGGGGAGGGGAAGAGGAGCTGGCCCAGTAGAAGAGGAGACCCTGAAGGAAGTGGAGCTGTGGCTGGATGATCTGCATGTTGAGAAGCCAAAGCTGTCCTGCAGGAGTCTTTTCAGCTGGCACCAGATAAAGCAGCCCTGTAGCTATTCTGACTTTCACTGGAGGGGTGGCTCTGAGCCAGGTGCTGGGTCTGAAGAGGCCTGAACCCAACAAGTTGAGTATTAAGCCCTTCATGCTAAAGAGGAAAGCACAGCAAAGGTGCTCATCCAAGTTCAACTCAGAATACTGGGCCATAAAATTAGCTCTGTATAGCACTTAGCTAAAACAGAATACCTGAGGGATTATAAATCTTTTCCCTTGAATTGCAGCGTGTTGGCATGGACAGCAAATGCTGTTGTGGAAGAGTTCTTTCATTGCATGACAATTGAAATGAATGTTGTGGAAGCATTTACACATTTCCTTGCATGTTACCATTCCATTTGCTTTGATAAGATGCAGGCAAAATAGCTTTCATAACTAAAAATCCTTTTCACTTGTGTTTTATATAAGACCTGTAAAATTGAAAGTACAATATGTTTCCTCACTCCAATCAATCTCTCTTATACATGGCTGTGGATAGAAATACCCAGAAACACCTGGTTTACTGTCCTGGGTTCTCTCATTTAAGCTGATATCTTGCCACCATTTTCTACCAGATTAATTTTTTTTTTTTTAAATACACATACACATGTACAAGTATGTTAGTATAAATAAACTTAAATATATAAGATTGCCTGAAATTCCAATATCAATTTGGAATAAAATTAAAATACACAAGATACTTTTTCTTTGTTTACCTATATCAGGGTTTATTACAAGAAACAATAAGAATCATTAATATATTTTTAGGGGTAAACCATTACTAGAATTAGTACAGACATTTGTTTTGGGCTTTTAGGAACTAATTTAGTACCCTATTTACTAATAAAACTGTGAATTTGATAAATTTTTTGATGAGTGTCAAAATGGGGCTCAGGAATGAGCTGAGAGCCTCTCTCCTTCTGGCTGGGTTGATCTGAAATTTATCTCAAAGAATTTAACCACACTATAAATAGAACTAGTCAAACTTCTTCTTCTGAATAGTCATCCTGATGGGAGACAGCTGCCTTTTTTTTTTTAAGAGAAAATATTTTCATAAATGTATTTACATTTTTAAAAATGAATATAGGGAGTGATTTGGATAGCAAAAAGTATGTTGGAAAGAAAAAAATGAAAACTTACTTGCTTTCATCTCCATTCTTCATGCTGAAGAGATGATCCTCTCCCACCTAATTCTAATCATAGTGTGAAACACATTTACAGCCGCCTTCAGTTCATTCCCAAAGCCCACAAAAACCCTCCAAAAATTAAATACACCAAGAGGACCTTTCCACCTTGTCCTCCTTTTTTGTCAGGCCACACATTAGAAACAAAAAAGTATAATTACTTTTTAGTTTTAACCTAAAAGTCAGCTGGTACTTTGCACACAGAAGATTATCCCGTGGGGAAAATTTTCTTCTGAGGGAAAGAAATCTTTGTGGGGTACAACCAAAACCCAGTTCTTCAGCACTGCTGGTATATGATTTCCCATGGAGCTGGCAGCAAACCCTTTCTCTGCTTCTCAAATATACAGAATGCATTTTTCAGTAACCCATTTTTCAGATTTTGGGCTCGCAGAGAGACACAAAAAATATCAGTCCATATTACAGAACTGATTTTTCTTTTTAATTGTCATCATAAGAAAAGATGACATGGTCAGTATACTTCATTAATGGACTATTTCACACTGTTTAGAAATCTGTCTTCCCTCTAACAATGAGCTCAAGACAACAAATTCATATAGGCACCAGGATTTTGTATAATCCAGAAAATTAGGGTGAAATGAAAAAAAAAATCCACCCAAACCAAAAGAAAACAAAAACCTGCTTCAGAGATATTCTGAACATAAAAAGTCATCTGTAAATTTAAAGATGAAAGAATATCACTTATGACTAACTGAGCTTTGAAAGCCAGACTTTTCAGGTAAAAAATTGCAACAACTTTATTATAAAATTCTTCTTCAATTAGACATAAATAAGTAAGTAAGTGGTAATTTTGAGACTACCAAAACTCCAGAATACTCAGTAGGTCATGGATCACAATTTTTCTCTCGTTGCCATCAACATTCTGCTGTAGAAACAGATATTAAAGACATCATAACTCATCAAGTACTGCTTGTTTGAGAGAAGAAAAATGCCCTCACCTATGTTTGACTTCTATTTGGAGGTACAAGTTCTCCTTGAGAGCTGGCAAAGTGAATGTCCTAAAATCATTCCTGCAAAATCCATACATGTCAAATCTCAAGAAAAATACAGTGAGATAGTTTCCTTAACTTTTGAGGCTTGGTGGCACTTGGAAGTGAAATACCAAACCCAGCTTCTGAACTAACCTAATGTCTTGTCTGAACACAGTGTAGAAGATAACTGCATCCTTGAAACCCATCATTAATATGGTAATTTAGCCTTTTGTTTTCTCCTGTGAGAAGGACACTTAAATCAGCCTCCATTTTAACAAATACATTGATCATTTTGAATTTTTTTCAAAGATGGGGTGTGTTTAGTGCCTGATCTGCAACATATTCATTCCAGCACTTTTCCAGCACTTTTCCATCCTTCTTCCCCTGTCCTTCCTGAGGTCAACTGGTCATGTGGTACTTCTGCTTCCATACCAAAGCAAGAATTTCACAAAAATGAGATCAAAAACCTTTGTAGAGGAAGAGGTGTCTATAAAAATTGTGAAAAGGTGGCCTGAATGTTGTGGGATCTGTGGAGCTTGATGGGATGTACAGTTCAGTCCAGAAGAGAAAAATGGAAGGATGGAGCAACCCAGACTTAAATCCCATGAGGCACTCTAATACAAAACATCCAAGAACCAATTTGCTTGCCTGTTAAGATAATTTATCCCTTGACTAAAGAGTTATAAAAATTATATCTTATTTTTAAAAATGATATTAAGGACAAGGCTCCTTTTTTAAAGTTTGGGTTGGTTTTTTTAAAATAAAATTAACTTTCCTCTGCTCAAAGAGCATTAAAAATAGTGCTCCATGAAGAGTTTCCTTTCTAGTTCAGTGTTCAAAGTAAAAAAGAGCAGAAAACCAAAGATTAGCTTGATCCAAATTAAAAAAAAAAAAACAAACAAAAAACTCATCCTTCCTTGAAATTAATACTTGCCAAAAACCATTCTTTACTTAATAAACATTTTGTTAAATTCCAGGAAATAAAAACTTAATTTTGGCAAATCTAGCCTTACTTTCTTAGAAGTTAAAAAACCCACTTTACTTCCTGTAACAAAATCCTCCTGTAAACCTGATGAGTTTTATAATGGAATTATCAAAGGAAATGTTTTTATCTTCCTGATGAACCTTCCTCCCACATCAACCCTCCACTCAAATTCTTTCCTCAGTTTCATCCAGCTTCATAAATGTTGTTACTGGGAAATTACAGTTTTGGAGAGTAAGAAAGAAGGTATGGGAAGGAAAGACAGAAAAAGCAATTAATAACAGAAATATTTACATAGTTTACAATATTTATGAACTCAACCAGTGATATTTTGCACTGCCAATGAATGCTAGCTACTTATGAGAAAATGACTATTAAGATAATTCTCCAATGTCTCTTGAAGTTAACCTAAAGACTCCAAATGATTTCGAAAGCTAAGTACTGGATCAGGCTCTCTGGCATCTGGAGTTGGAAAGATTCAGTGCTCTTTTTGCCAGTTCTGACAAAAGTTATTTGAATCAAATGTTGTACATCCAAGTGGACAGCAAATAACTGATCAGGAGGGGAAAAAAAAAAAAAAAAAAAAAAGGATAGGTTTTCATTTAAATTGTATTGCTTAACTTGTCTCCACAGATTTATATCATTCTTCATTTTTCCAAGTCGGCATTTATATTTGTTCAAATAGTGAGTGCATCCACTCACTATTTCAGAGTTTTGGAAAGAATCAGAAACAGAATGGGTTTTTTTTTTAATATTTAGAAACTTGCAAATCCAAAGACGTCACAAGCTACCCCAGCTCTCTTTAGTTTTTCTCTCTTTATTTCCAGCAACACTGTCATGATGACAAACATTAAGTCTGCCGCAATCTCTGCTAAAGCTCAGAACAAAACCGTGGGACTGAACCACAGAAGAGAAAACAGTTCAATGCTACCTGATCTCCAGTGCATCATTAGCAGTTTTCTCAATATTTGAAGAATGAAAGTGACTATTTTTGTTTATATTAAACACACTGAGCCCTGTGAGAAACAGGTAGCAGGCATCTGCTTTAATTTCAAGGACAAAAAAGAGTTTTTGCAGTGCAAAAGATCTCAGTGCCCTTTGGGGGTGAAGACAAAATTTGGACTTCACTCATGTCCACAGGCATATGAAACTGCCCCGTTTGTGATCACACCAAAGATGCATATGCTGCCCATCAAAGCCAGAAACACTCTGAGAAGCGTCACCGCACCAATTCTACATTCTTTTTTCATTCCCAGCATCTCACAGGACTGCTCTGAACAGCCAGATGGGAGATGCGGAAGATTTAAGCAAAGGCTCAGAAATTTCAAAAGAAACCAAATAAGCCACGAAGGCAAGCACAAGGTTTTACTGGCTGGGATTGACTGGGACACTTGTACAACTTTGATCAGGGGTGTGTATAGTTTTATATAGGCTTCATGTTTGACAAGAGTTTGGCCCTGACAGGTCTGAAACCCTGCATGACCACAGTGAATTTTAGCATTAGTCATGAAACAGAGTAGTTTGCCATAAAGCATTATCAAGTTGATGTGGCTTAGGGTTTTTTGGCGGGGAGGAGCATCTTGATCTTTCTGAAAATTGGTGATAAATTTATCCTGGGGTTTTTTTTCAGCTCAAATCTTCTCACCTTCAATCCCCCTGATTAAGCAGCTGTCTTTGAAAACAGTTGAAGATCATACGTCCACAAGCACGTGATGCTGCTGGTGAAGGGCATCAGACAGCATGGGGACTTCTTTCTGCTGTTGCACACACTTCAGATAAAGAAATGAAGAGAAAGTTTTCAAAACATTTGGTAGCAGCAGCCTCATTTTCTTTACTGGATTCTTTTAGCAAAGGGATTTAAACAGCACTATAAGCTATCCAATGTTTTGGGGATGTCTGGGTGCTGCCCTGAGCCAGAGAGAAGGAGCACACCTGGAAGGCTGCAGAGCTCTTTCCTTGCTGTCCTGAGCCCTCTACTCATGGCTTTGCTGACGGTCAGCCCAGTGAAAGTTGCCCCCAAAGGCTGAGTGAGCACTGTTCCAAGCTCACTTGGGAAGTGTTGGGAAGCCTCTGAAGGTGGACAACATGGGCAGAGCTGCCAGCTGACCCACAGCAAAAACATGGGGTCAGTTCCTCCCATGGCAGGGAGCTGTTTGAGCAGTTTTCCCCAGCTTTGTGTGCTTTGTGTACTCCCCAAAGTAGTACTTGTGTACTCCCCTCAGGGCTGCAGATGCTCCTTCAGTCTCCCAAGGCCTGTATTCAATGGGATGTTTGCTTATCCTTCACACCCTGAAGCATTAAACGTACTCCAAGACACTTGAACTCCTACGTGCCTTCTGCAGAGCATCCTCAGTATGGCTGTTTATGGAGCCAGCAAAACTTAGCTTCCTCACCACCATCTTCCTCTCACCTTCTGGTGGGCTGGTGGAATGCCAGGAATACCTGAACTGGAAATGGGAGCTGCGACAGACGGCATGGCCTGAGTGAGCAGTGTAGGCTTGGATTCCTACCAGGAGGTGGAGCAGTGCCAGCACCCAAAAGCTGAAATCACAGTCAAGCGATATTTGTGCCGCAGCCAGAGGGAAAGTGGGGAAACAGTTGCCTCGCTGGCTCCTAGTTTCCCCTGGCTGCATCAAGAGGAGAAGGGCTGAGACCCACCGTCTGAACTGAGTGGAGCTGTAGCCCTCTCCTACTGTACTGTGGGAGCTGGCTTTGCATCTTTGGTGGAAAAATGCCAGTTTTCCCTCACCACTGTGTGCTGCTGAGGAGCTTCTCAGGAGGGAACCCCTACAACCATGTCAGCACCTGCTGGGACAGGAAAATGCTCTTAATTACAGGCTCTAGGGGCTGACACTAAGTCACCCAAAGAAACAGAAGGAGGGAGCATGTTAGAAAACCCAGCATGCACTGGGGAAAAAATGTCCAGACTTGGACAGGATTAGGGGCAGGTTTAGCAGCAGGGTTGGTGAATCACCGTACAATTTCCATTCCAAAGCATGTTTAAACATTAGATAAAGTTTGCTAGTAGCGCACATGCCAGTAGCTGTTCAGTGCAGTGAAGTGGGAAAGTGGCAGCTTCACAAGCACCAACAAAAATACAGCCAACCCAGGGAACTGATCCTGTCTCCCTTTCTCATGCAGAAACCTGTCATGCAAGAAGCCTCTGTGCTGTCACAAAGGCTGCCCTGAACTGGCACCTGGAAAAGCACCATGGTACTGAGTTAGTGAAAAACTAACTTAGGGTTATTATGTCCTGCTGTCATGGCACAAGGAAAAGATTTCCCACTCAGAAGTGATAGAGCTGCAGAGCTGTAGCAGAAGAAGTTCACTCATAACTGGATGCTCAGTCTGGATTCATACACCACTTGCTGGGTTTTTTTTTTTTGTTGTTGTTGTTGCTGTTGTGTTTTTGTTTTTGTTTGTTTTGGGTTTTTTGTTTTGGTTTTTGGGGTGTTTTTTTGTTTAGTTTTTTTTGTTGTTTTGTTTTGTTTTGTTTTTCTTTTCAGCTCTGTAGGCTGTGAGGGAGGGAAGGCAGAGTAGAGGGGAGGAGAGGTCAAAGATCCTAGCAATGGTGAGTCACCAAGGCCTGATACTTATTTAGTGCAGAGCATGAATGTAATTACTGCAGAGGCAATAGCTGCTGTGAAACAGCGTGCGACAGTGTGCTTTTCATCGAGCTCAGCAGGGTGAGCAGTAAAAGCTCAGCTGGGGAATATGGTTATGCACTGACCTGCTGCCTCCTCTTTCTTCATGCTGCAGAGGAGAAGAAGCACAGCCTGGCACCGACAGGATAGTTGGATGTCTGCATGTCTTTCTGCTCATCTGCCTCCCCAAATCCTGAGAGGCAAGCCTCAAAAAACCAAACAAAACCAACCAATCAACCAACCAAAAAAACAACTAAACAAAACAAAAAACCCTCACACAAACAAAAAACTGCTCGTAATCCAGTACAATCTAATAACCAAGAATTAAAGTACTTCTCTTTTCCTTTGACCTGACTTGCTCAGAATCCAATTGTTCTTGTCCTGAAAGCAGATGCCATCAACCAGTGCCAGCACTGTTTTCTGATGAGCCTGCTGCCCTTTCTCCCAGGGCTGGCAGGCTGACGCTGTTGGGAGACATATGGTAACATGAACACCACTGAAACAGCCTTTGTGACCCACAGGTGTACAAACATCACACATATACATATCCACAAGAAATAGAAAGACTGCTTTCTCTCAGGACTGGTTAACACTGTTGCCTAGAGCCTGGTTTTCAAATAAACAGAGCATTTGTTTTTGTAGCTGGAAGTGTAAAGCGAGCCACAAAAGGACCAGGCATAAGACTCCCTTTCTTGCTGGGTCACAAAATATCTGTGCTCTTTGCGTGTTTGGCAGCAGATGCTGACATGGTGACTATTGAATAGAGAGATCAAAGGATATCGCACAAACACATGACATCCTCAAGAGAAAATAGGAAAAAAACCCCCTACCTCCCTTCTGCTTCACTCACATCTGTCTGCAGGACCAAATAGGCTTCCAGCCCCTGACAATGCCTGTGTCAGCATCCTTCTTTAAATTATGAGCACCACCACCTCTCTAGTCAATGCCAAGACCTGTCAACTTTAGAAATAAAACTCTTCTGTGAAAGAACTCACTGTTTTATTACTTCTTTGCCTGCTGTGACAGAATTTCCCTTCCCATTTACACAGTTTCTCATGAGCAGGTCAAGGTGAGGGGGTGCCCCACTCCAGTTCCTCTGGTCTCTGCACTTTTCACATTCTGGACCTCAAGATATGTCTCAAATATTAATCAGTGTATTAATCAGAGTATCACTCTCTGAAAAGTTATGCAGTAAAGAGAATGATGTTTGAGAGGGAACACCTGGATGCAGACAAAATGGATACTGCACTAGTACACTTAGACAGTTCTCCCCAATTCTGTCCTATAACCACAGCAATAAGAACAAAGAATTTGTCCTTTTGATCCTTGTGTGTTCAGGTAACTCAAAGCATCTTCTGAGGCTCCTCCTGAGTTAACTAAGCTTAGGTTAACTACATTAACTTGCCTTTAGCAATTCTTTCCAAGCTGAAATAACTCCAGATGTTCAAACCAGGCACAGAATTTATTTAGAGTGTGATCCAAGGGTGATGCTTTCAAAGTGCTCTTAGATTTGTATTAGTACCCTATAAAGAGAAAAACTCAATCATCAGCTTCTTAGAAATCCATGCTATGGTGTAGGATATATGTGCTGACTGTATTCAGACATTAAAATTTTTAGCAAGCTCCAAAGAGATCTCGGGGATCCTCTTGCCTTGCCAAGAGCCTCACCCAGCCATTTCTGCATGAGGCATATAACTTCTACGTGAGCTATACTGTATCTTATTTTAAAAGATACTGATCTTGATTTAAAGACTGGAAAATTCCCCCGTGCCTCTAAGGTAAGTTATTCTAATAGTTAATTATGCTTTCCAAAAAGGAAAAAAAAATCCAGTGATGGAACACATACAAAACCAAATCAAACTGAACTAAAACAAAACCAAAAACCCTTTATTACTTTTCTAAATCTGGCTAGCTTCAGCTTTCAAGTGTTGCCTCGCATTCCGGCATTTACTGGTTTAAGACCATTTTGTGTCGGAAATCTCTTCCCCATGTAGGTACTTGCATGATATAATTATGTCAGCTCTTCATGTTTCTGGATGGAGGAAGTAGATTCAGCTCCTTAAATTTTCTCACTGTAATTCAGATTTTTTCCCAGCCTCAAATAGTTCCTGAAACTCTTTCTTGCACCCACTCAGATTTTCCAAAATCCACTGGGCTGTAGGATTAGGAACAGTATTCTAGTGTTCCTCTTGTTTTACAGTCCCAATCCACCTCCCCACATCCATTGGATGCAAAGATCATATTTTCTTGCTTGATTACAACATCACCCTGGAAACACCTGTTCACAAGTGTTACCTGCCATATCTCAGCTCCATCAGGAATTAATCATTTCCAAGTTCCAGCAGTCCCTGTTAAAATTCCACACATCACTTTCCTGTTTACCTTTTTGGCTCTGTTTTATTTGGCTATGTGGAAAGATTCTCTGATTGTGAGAATCTGTCAACCTGAAGAAGTCACATGGGTCTCCACAGTATAATTCTCTTAGTTCTTGTCACCTGAAGGTTATTGAAGGAGTTATTTTGCTTTTAATTTGTTGTTATTCTTTTTATCTAACAATATTAATCAGCAACATCTGTTTTCTGTTAAATATGTATTTCCTTGCCATATGTATTATTAGCACTTTTAAACAAGGAACAGACCAGAATGCAAGTTCAAGGAAAAGTTATATATTTAATAAAAAGCTTCTTTCCATTTTTCCTTTTTCTTTTTTTGTTTGTTTTTGTTTGTTTGTTTGTTTCCCTTCATGAATTATTTGGTAGTTGTTGGTGGTAAAATAAAAGTATTTTACCAAATAGTGTCACATGCTATGTCTCTGGGGAGTTCAAAATTTTGGCCAGGCTAGTAACAAATGAGCTGATTTGGATAAGATATAAAACAGAAGGATTGATCTTCTTTATTTTCTGACCACAACAGGACTGAGTACCAAATTGAGTATATTCGTGAGCATGTGAAAGCTTGATTGAAAAACAGCTATAATCCTTCTTACCAATTCTAATGACACATATTTAAAACCTCTAAACCTCTTTTTAGCCTATCTCTGAGCTTCGTATCTAGATTAAATGAAAATAAGAGTTCTAGCACACTCTATCATTGCTTTTCCTCATATAGCTGATTTCAGAGTTAAGATTGAACTCAACCATAACAGAGCTTCAACAAGACACTGAAACCCCTCTGCCACCTGGAATTACGCTCCATGAAAAGTAACAGGAGAACATTTCAATCCACAAAATAGCATCGCTTATCATCCAATGCCACCAGCCTTCACAGGGAAATATACTACAATGGTTTCAGAACATTTATCCTCAAAATCTCCCCCAACTTCAAGAATTTAGTTCTCACCCAGATGAAAACAGCAGAAGATCTTTGAAACCCCAGATTTAAAGCATCTGAGGATATGGATACTCAATATCCTTGAAGTGAAAACAAAGCAAAATAGGGTCACTTTGTTTTTTGCACTTATCTTCTGGTTTTAATGCCTCCATTTCCACAGAGTTGTTTAATTGAAAATTGCTTCTCAACTTCACACTGCAAGAACTGGTGAAGACATGTGCCCACTCAATGAACAGCTTTCCTGCTTTTTAGTGCCCAGAAGTTTCCATCCCAGAACTCCTGTGCAAAAGGCCTCTAAAGGAAGAGAGAGAAATGCCTGTTAGAGTGATCTGAAACTGCAGCATCCACTCTCACTGGACTCCCAAAATAATGTTCTCTTGGCTGAGGTCCTAAGAGCCTGGACAGAAATCATTGCAGAAATCAGAGGAGCAGTGCTAAGTGATTGCAAAAATCAGTGTGGCAAGAAGAAGAGCTGATCACAGGAAACAAGTCCCTACCCCTTGCCTAAACATGTTGGGTGCTGAGTCTCAGTACCATTTCTGCCCATTTTTATTATTGAAAAAATTCTTGATCTCAGAAAGACTTGTTGGGTTGCTGGCTTGGAAACCAGAGCAGTTATGAGCCATGTGTAGCTTTTTCTGCAAAATGACCACATATGGAAAATGACCAGATGATGACCAACACTGACCTTTCTTCATGGAGCTGTTTTTCAGAGTGGTCAAGTGTATCACAATAGGAGGAAACTTTTGGACCTTCTGCACAAAACCCTAAGAAATAAATTGCTTGGCATCCTTGGAAACATGCATCTCAATGGAATTTGGCAGGAAACTAGAGGAATAACCTTGTTCTATCTATATATGCAAAAAAACCCTCTTCTGCAAATATGTTTCATAAAATTAAATCATGGTATAACTTTAGCAGTTTCTTTTTGTGTTGATTAGAGAAGAAATTTTATTTGCAGGCATGTGGAGTTTTGAAACATTCCAGACGATCGAGACTTCAGTCTCAATAAATACACATAATGTCTCTAGCACCATTTGCAATATATGAGATAAAGCAGGTATTTTAAAATAGTCATCTTGAAGTGAAAATTAAAAGTGTGATACAAAATGTGAAGCTCTACTGAGGAAGGACTTGGAAACCAAGTTTATCTCTGTTCAAATATTTATAGAATTGGAATCAATAAATTCTATTTTCTCTCCCCTTCTAACAATGTGATTAAAGGAAGAAAGAAACCTCCCATGAAATAACACCTTCAAGGTTGTTTTTCAAGGTTCACTCAGTCTTTCAGAAGTGAAAAGCTTTGCAATACACAAAACAATTTTTCTGGGGCCGTTTCTGGAACACCAGACAATCAGAATGGTTCATCCATCCAATACAGATTTCTGTGAGGTACTGTGAAAAATGAGGTTCACTTTTTAGAAAAATTTATAAGTTTAATAAAAAATAGACAATTAGGAGACAGAAAAGCAAAAGTTTCCAGCTGGGGTGCCTCACCAGAAAGCACACCCACTCCTTCAAAATCCTTACTTTTAAGGATTAACCTTTTACCTATGCATTTTTCAAACATTCCTTTGAATCCAGATGTTCCCTTGGTTTTTGGCCCCCCTTCCTTCAAAACTTGCTCTGTTGTGCCAAATTAACATTTTTTTAGATGAAGTTCTTGTTGGCGCCTGGTAGTCTTTCTGATACGAGGAGATCAATGAATTCTTTCTTGTTGCTTTTTGTTCCACCGCTGTCTCGATCTTAATGAATTCAGGAATGTAGGAGCATTCTCTCTCCATATCTTCTGGTTTGGTCAGTTTAGATATTACAAAGAGAAAAACCTAGTCTTTTTACTGTTAACACTATGTTACAACCAGAAAATACATTCATCGCCTTTCTAAACTCTATTGATAAAACATAATATCGTACAGTCTTCTCACATTATACATATAGTATTAATTTTAATACTTGTGAAAGCCAACTATATAATATGTATTTATAACAGGTACAAAACAAAATAAATATGCCTGACAGAGATACTATCAACCTTAGACACTTTCTGATGTTATGTGTCCTTTTTCTTACACATTGTGTGTGAAAAAAGAATATTATACTAAGACTAAGCGCATGTTTACACTTACCCAACATTCTTCATGGACGCAGTTGAATTATGGCTAATTCCATTAGGACTGTACTCACTGTTCACACATCCCTCTTGTTTCAGCAATTTTTCTTTATGACTCTTCTTTGTCAGTAAAAAGTGAGGCCTCATGACCTAATTTGATTCTTGGAACAGTAGATAGCCATACCATCCCGATAATTCAAAATGTCGCCTTGTCAAAACCCTTTCCTTTTTTCCCCCAAACTCTTAAGAGGTTCCTCAGTGGCTGTCAAGGCAGAAAAAAAACCTCTTAAATGAGTTAAGACCAGAGTGTGTGTGGACATCTCAGCATGGGGGTTACTCATGCATGATGCTATATAAACATGGTGAATGTTGAAGGATCATTGGCAGCCTCCCAGGCAGGCGGAACAAGGGATGCAATACCAAAAGCCAGGCACCACCCAATTCATCCAGAATGCTCGGGGTTGGATTTCTTTCTATTTTACATACAGATTCTCTGCCCCTGCCCTCCCCCCCCCCCCGCCCCCAAGTTGCTAGGAGACTAACTACTGGGTACTTCCGGATACTTAAGAAAAACAAAAGAAGTGGCTAAGGTGGGGAGAGGAGTGTAGCATCTGACTAGATTTTATTTTATTTTATTTTATTTTATTTTATTTTATTTTATTTTATTTTATTTTATTTTATTTTATTTTATTTTATTTTATTTTATTTTATTTTATTTTATTATTTTTTTATTTTTTTAAAATTATTTTACCTCTGGGAGTTTCTCTCAGAGGGGGAAGAATCCACAAGCTCTAGAGGCAGGTAAAGGACGGGGCTGGGGGCAGCCGCTCTCTCTCGTGCTCGGCATCGGAAGGAGGAGGGTCAAGCTGTTGCTTACTGCGGGCAGAATTCACTGTCACCCCTGGAGCCCAGTCCTAGGGGTCTGCTGCCTTCTGCTCGTGTGCCCAGCAATCCTGAGCTGGCCTTTTCCTGCCCTGCTGGGAGCCAGGCCGCCGCTGTCCCGGCCCCGCCGCTTCTCCGGCCCTGCCCTGTGTCTCTGCTGCGCTGTAGCCCCGCACCCCCTGCCCTGGCGGGACATGCCCACAGCTCCAGCTGTCACCGAGGAGCTTCTGATACATCTCATCCACCAGCCCGGGATTTCTGCTCACTCCTGCCCTTCCGGCTTGGTGCTCCTCAGGCCTGCAGAGGCACGGGGATCAGACTGCCCCAGGGTTTTGTGAAGCAAAGCCTCTCCTCCATCCTTTCCCGTCTCGGCCGTGAAGGCCGTCACGAGGTTCCTGGTTTCTGTTTTGATGTTAATGCCATAGTTATTGTTGTTTGTTTGCCTTGTTACACATGCTAGTAAAGACTGTTATTCCTACCCTCATATCTTTGGCTGAGAGCCCCTTCGTTTCAGAACTGTAATAATTCAGATGGGGGTTTACCTTCTTCATTCCAAGGGAAGCTCCTTCCTTCCCTAGCTGACACTTCTCTTTCAAACCAAGACAAAGAAATACCTTCTTTTCCTGCTATCATTTCTTATCAAAGAATGTTTGCCTTTAACTTAGATGTATGTGAAGGTAGCCTTTTGTTCTGCTCCTGTGAAATAACCCTCATCCTAGGGCACGTTTTTGGTGGAACAAGATCTAGATGAAGCCTTGAATAAAACACTGGCCATATTTGGCTCAAAATATTTTATTTTAAGACATGGCTTCAGCATGTTAATGCAAACAGAAATCAGATGTAAAGCAAGAGGATGGGTCTTGTATGAAGATCAGGGTACCTGAGGGAAGATGGAATTACTTGTGTTTGAGGAAGAGCTGTTTGAACAGGTGATCCTTGAGATAAAATGGTTTCAAGCATCATCTACTCCTTCTGCCAGAGAATTTGACAATTATGCTGTGGCCTGTGCCAGACCAAAGAAGCCAACAGAGTCCAAAGATGAATGCAGCCCAAAGTTTCCCAAAGAACAGATATCAAAAGGATTTTGTTCTAAGGTGAACTCATGTTGCAGATTAGTGTGGCTGACTTGCATAGTACGAAAGAGAGAAACCAGCATAGTTTCTGCCAGCTGTTCTTCCAAACTCTTTGCAAACCCATGATTTTAATCTAACATTCATCCATAACTTTACAGTCCCATAAATCAATCACCAAGGCTCATTAATAACAGTGAGTATATGGCAGGTATTTATGCAAGCTGCACTAAAAATTAGTATTTTCCACATGCTGCATTTGCAGCCATAGACACAGCTATGCAAACTTTTCACCAAGAAATATTTTTGCCTTAAAAATATTTTGAAGATATGGACATTCTTTCTGAAGTTTAAAGATTTCAAATGGGATATGACCATGCAAATATAATAGAACCAAAACTATTTGGGGAAAAAAGAATAGATGGTATCAGAATTTTGATATATTTTTTCCAATTTAAATTGTATTGTGTTTTTGCTTTATTTATACAGGCACATAATGTTTGTGCACATAAATAAACACATGCATACATTAATATTTATATATTAATATATGTGTATTTGTGTGTTTATATATACCTACATGTATACGTACACACATTGTAGATAAACACCTTCATTAAATCATAGCATGAACTATATTATTGGAAAAATATTTTAATTGTTTTATCCTGATTTTTGAATCACTGAAAACATTCCAATGCTTTTTATTTTTTAGAATAAAAGCATAAGAAATGCAAAGTGTGGTGGAAGTCTGGTGAGGAATGCACAAGCACTTAAATCTAGTCTTGCTTTTATTGCAGCTCTCATGACATAGACAAGATTAAGCAGTTATCATTTATATAAATCATTTGCAGCCAATAAACCTTAGGAGTATTTATTATTTCACACAGCAAAAGCTCTGTGTTGTCTTACAGCCAGCATGTCACCATTCTGCTTTTACTAGAGGTTTTCCTCAAAATCTACCAACAGCTGAAATCCTTTAAGCCCAAAACACACAGAGAGTGTTTAGTTTCAGCTGAAGGAAACACACAGGCAGGAAGTCATAGAACTTGGATGGTAATATTTTCCTGATCCACCCAAATACCCAAACAGCCACGTGTTGTGCAAGAAATGGGAATACCTCAGTAATTATTAGGAATACTTAGGTTCAAGGACTTCCCTTCAGCTGAGGCACTGCTGGGACCAACTTCAGTGTATTTTGAAAAGGATTAAACAGGAGAAAAAGAAGCATGGAAAGAAAAAAAATATAAAATTAGACCTCACTCTGCAGAAGAAAAAGAATGGGACATTACTCCATGATCAACATGATCAAGGTGAGCCATTTATTGCAAAAATAAATGTCTCTTTTATACAGTTTTGAGCCTTAATCACGCATTACATGGTACTTCATGATTGGTTATGCCTTAAAAGCTCATGTTAGGTCTTTAGCTTTTATTGGTTGATTGTTTTAGCATACACAGCAGATTACACATTCCTTTTTCTGGTTTTCATCCAGTTTCTCCCATCCTAGAGTTGTGAGCCATTTCTTGTTCTTCTTCATACGTGATGACTTCTGCATCTTTTGTTCTTCTTTATATGTGACTTTTGCCGCCCTTGAAATGGTTACAGACTTATTCTTCCAAATAAGCTGGATTGCTTACATGCCCTATTTTTGGAGAAACTCATCCTCCACAAATCCCCTTTCTCTTTTTTGAGCAATCCAGACTTATATTACAGCATTTTCAGCTAGCTTAACTACACATTTTAATATACATGGTAATACTACAAGAATTATTACAAATACAGTCATGATCACAACTCCCATTTTTACAAATTCAAGTAGCTAACCAGTAATACCTAAGTTTGTTAACCATGAGGTGACTGGAGATGTATTAACTGTTAGCTTTTTCATGTTTTTCTTTAGCTGACTTAAGCTTTTGTGAATGGATTCAGAATGATTGGAAAGATTCAAGCAACACATTCCCTCAAAATCTTTACATCTATGGCGTTCTGCTAGCAACAGGAAGTCTATCACAGCATGGTTTTGTAAAACTGCATGTCTAATACTCTCTACATCAGTGGCCAATTCACTTAACATTTTGGAGGTCAGATTTGGAGGTCGATGGTCAATTCACAAAAATTTGGAGGTCAGGTCAGTGACTGTATTAGCAGCTTAAGTCATCATTGGTAATCTCACACAATGTGAGTACCCACTGAATATCACCTACCAGCTTTTGTACATCATTGAGTGTACAAATTTCAGTTTTCAATTCTAGTTTCTGTGGTCTGACTCTGCTTCCAGAAGTCTAGCCATGGTACCTCTATGGTTCTTGCTTCTGAAGTTTTCTGGGGCTATTTTTAGACCTTTAGTCTCTAGTGTCTCAGTCAACTCTTTAAGTATTGGTAGATTTGCCATTTCGTGACCAGCAATTAAGATATCATCCATGTAATGATATATAAGTAATTGTGGATATTTTTGCCTAATTGACTGCAATGCCCATGCTGCAATGTGCCCATCTGACACATCGTGGGGAAGTTTTGCATTCCTTGCAGTAAAACTACCCAATGATAGTTTTACACGTTCCGCCTTGTTGATTGGTGGTACAGAGAAGGCAAATCTTTCAGCATCATCTTTGTGCAAGGGTATAAACGACCTTTCAAATCAATTATTAACAATTCCCAGTTTTCAGGGATCACTGGAGGTGACGGCAATCCTGGCTGTAGAGCACCCATTTCTTTCATTACTGCATTAATTGCTCTTAGATCTTGTAACAATCTCCACTTTCTACTCTTTGTTAGAATTGTAAAAATTGGGGTATTCTGTGCACTAGTTGAAGGAACAATGCGACTTGCTGATAATTGTTCTGCAACTAACTCTAACTTTGAGCAGTTTTTGCTCTGTAAGTGGAAAAGAAAAAGAATATAAAATTACACCTTACTCCATTCAAGTGCTGGAACTTCAGCTTAATTCTAAATATAAAAATCATTACGTTGCATAGAAATAGGATCTTTTTAAGCATAAATTTAAACATAGGCAGAGCTGTCTGTTAGGCTTAGGATGATAAACCACAAACATCTCATTTAAAAACTATTTTTTTCTCTGTGGATTTAAATAGTAAATATGGAATACATACTTGGTTCCTACAACCTTTTGTTTGGTCTCAGATGATTGCCAATTACCTGCACTGATATCAAACACGGACTAGAACACTTAATTCAGGAATGCAATTTTCCCAGGGATTTTCATGGAAACCAAATGTGTGACATATGTGTGATGGATCCTCATTAGAGCACTAATGGAAATTTGCTTTTTAGCTGCCATTGTTTCACTCATATTGCGAAAAGACAGTTGTCTTCTCTTTGGCATTATTTAATTATTTAGTGTGCTTCAGAAATATAATTTCTCAAAAGCAGAAACAAGCTTCTAACAGCAGAAAGATCTGGTTGGTCCAATAGCATTTACCGTGTTCTTTAGCTAAAGAAGTCTCTATTTGTTATACCAGTGCCTGTAGTAAAGTGGGTGAACTTTATCTTCCTGTGCTTGGTCATTGAATCAAATGAACTTTTTCAGATTTTTTTTTTTCAGGTGGACTAGAAAAGTTTGCAGCCACATCTCAAGTCAGAGTAAAATGACTGGTGCAGAGATACTTTCTGTGCTGGTTTTGCATTAATTGACATTTGGTGAGGAAGGAAGAAGCCGCCCGTGGAAATAATTTTTCTAAGAGAAGCTACAAGCAGTTTCCTCCGTGCCTGACAAAACCAATCAGTGGCTAGTTTGAATACTGACAACCTGTTAAGCCAATTAAAGAGCTGAATATGGCTCTGTGAGATTCACATTTTTAAGACAAACAAGCCCAGGAAAAGTCTCTTCTTCCAGCCTAGGAACTGGTAATAGGCTGGCCCATACCCCTCTGTGTGGCCAGGCTGGGCTGGGTGGGCCCTGCTGAGGGGCTGGACCCCTTCCTGGGAATCCAGCAGGGCCCCACCCTGGCCAGGCCCTGACAGCTGTTAACATCTGGCCACCCAGCTGGTTCCCTCCCCAGCAGTGCAGTCAGGCCGACCTGTGACTGGAATTAAACACGTATGGGGCTGAGACCGGCCAGGTCCTGGCACAGCCCCAGAGCGGCCTGAATCCACCACCATCACTGCTTCCACCATCACCACCACTGCAGGCCTGGGCAAGATGTCAACTCTTTCATTTCACAGATGGAACTTACAGGACATTGATCCTCTCTCAAGTGAGAGAAAAGGACAGAGTGAAGACACGCAGAGAGACAACATGAAGACACCAAGGTCTGTGAAGAAGGATCTAGTTTCCAGATGGGAGGAGAATGAGAAGATGCCTTAGTCTTAGGCTGAAATTCTTTTGCAAGGCCATGGTGATGGACTGTTGATACACTAGAATATTCCTTTAATTCATTAAGACAGTATGGGGAGAGGGAGTGTTCAAATTGCAGACACGAGCAAAGGCATTTGTGCTGAAGCAAGTGAATGTTGAAGTAGCTGTGATTTTATGAGAAGCTTGAACAGAGAGAGAGATGACAGTGATGAAGACCCTTTGCCCCCAGGGAAAGAAGAAGATGGCCTTTGTTCCCAGAGATGTTCTCAGGGATAGACGAAGAGAACCTTTGCTTTTGAACAGCTCATCCTTAAAATAATACCCCATAAATTCACAGGGCCCATGAACGCAGCTGTGGAAAGGCTGCATGAGATGGGAGGGACGTCCCGATTGCAGATTTCAGGGCAGCTACTATTCGTGGAAATTGAAGCCATGAGAGAACTGTTTTCTTCTGGAGAAGTCTCCGTGGCATGGCAAAAGAGACTCCTCTCCCTAAGAGAATTGAAGAAAGACTATTTCAGAGGTGATCAACTGACCTAAGTCCCAGGTGTTGTTTCAATATGTTGTCAGTGGAAAAGAAGAGAAGGTTGTGGGGGGAGGAAAAGTGTTTTGAAGGTTTTATTCTGATTCTTATTATTTTTTTTCTTTTCTTTCAGTTCTGTTTTTCTTTATACCCTTTAAAGTTTGAGCCTGCTTTGCTCTTCTTCTAATCCTATCTCACAGCAGAAAAGGAGTAAATAATTCTAGTGGGTGCCTTGGCATTTAGTCAACATTTGACCCACCACATTAATTGGTGTATTGACTGGGACATATTAAATTGGTGAACCAAAACCACTACACTAAATTGGTGTTTCTGCCTGGTTCGAACCTGAAACCGCCATACTTTCGTTTTATTTTTTCCAGCTTGGGAGAAAAGTAACTAGATACAATCCCCCAAAATAAACATTTATCCATGAATTTTTTAATGCACTGATACTAACAATTTCTATTCCATTTCAATAACATTTATGTCCTAAAAATAATTGAATATTGAATTAAAAAGAACAAAAATAATTGAGGTAGATCATCTCAAGTTTACAACAAAGAGGGAGAGATCCAGAGATTTTATCCACAATCCATTGTCTGTATTTTTTACTTTTCATATTTTTATTTTAATCGGTATTTATTTTCTCGATAATTTGCATTTGGTTTTATTGATCATCCAGTTCTATGTTCTAGAAGAACATCCAGTTTACATGCTTCCTTACCTCAGAACATGTACACACCTACTACTAAAAAATACTGTCTTATGGCAAGTTAATTTTTGTATTCAAATACTGTAGGTGGCTTTATTTGTGTTTTAACATAGAGAAAGCACTGGAAGAGGAGCTCTTCTAGTTTTGTTTCTATCCAGTAAAAAGGAATGGGTTGAAATTTTACAGATTAGGCAGAGACGGAAGTCTTTAATTAATATCTTTACTGCATCATTTTTCAAGATAAATTGGATCTCATCAGCTGCCTAACACCATATCAGCACTGAGAGTTAAAATCTTTGATGTGGAAAGGCCTCAGACATATTCGGCTAATAAATTTCTATCCAAGACAGAAAGGTTACTTTTCTACAAGAAAACTAGAATGTGTAAGATCCTATTTTCTGGATTATCTCATGTCATTTGACAACAAGTATTATATTAAAGTCTCATATCTTCCAAAGTAGGGCAGACCCCTTGGAAGATGTTGATTGTCTTCTGATAACTCTCTAAGCATATCTGCAAATGCTTTGGGAGCTATTCCTGACTAAAAATATGGAGGGGCCTGTTGACACATTTAAACTATACAGATAACATTCTTCCACCACCTAGGTACAACCCCTCGTGCTGCTCAGCTTTTGACTGGAGCCATTTCAGACTCTTAAACTTTATATTTTTTAAGTTCTTGATCCATGCTGCCTTCCAGAGTCTTTTGACCACCTCATTCAGGAACTAATCATTCCTTTTTTTTTTCCCCCCATCAAAAAAAAGCGAAAGGACTGGAAGCAGCACATACAAATCTCATCTTAAAATAGTCTGGAGAGTCTAAATGAGAATTTACTTGAATGAAAGGCCCACAAGATTAAATTTGAACCTAAAAAAACCCCCCTAAACCCCAAACAAATAATGTGACAAATAATGGAGTAATATACACCAGTGCCTAAAAGAAACCAAAGAAATGCCTGAACAGCAAACATGGGTTTGTCAAGCAGAAATCATTGTAGATAATCAAATTTCTTTTGATGATTAAATAATGGCATTTGTGCATTGGGGAGAAATAATAGCTATAAAATATCTTGTACCCAAAGAATGCTACTGACATAATTTCATGTGATTATTTTTGATGTACTTGAGGACTGGAACATGAATGGTCGAATGAGTAAAACAGCTTGGAAAGAGCACCCGGATATCTATTATGCACAGTTCATTTTCAGAATGATTTGAAGCATGACAAAACATTCTTTGGGTGGCCACCTCATCCTTGATCCTGTCTTATGTCTGCAGAAACAATGAGGGTGGAAGAGTATGAAGTTTATAAAATCTGACGGTGACAAAACAGGAATGAAACGAAACAACATTGATAAACAGCATAGTCAATATTCTGAAATGATCCAATGAGAGCAAGTGTGATACTGTCAAGGGCAAGATGGGGAGCAAACTGACACAGCAGCAGCCCTTCAACTATACACCAAGGCTGGCTGATTTGAAAAGCTGGACACAAACCGGAATTGTCAGAGCTTTGGGTGAAAAAAGGCACTGAGAGATTTGAGTGTGACTTGATTCCACAAGATATGGAAAGTAACATGCCTTCTGTTTTACCCAGCAAATACCTATCCAGTATGTGTTTAAAAAAATATGCGTGCTAAGAGTTAAAAATGCAGAAGAGGGCAATGGAATTGGAAAAAAAATAAAAAAATCACAAACAGAAAAATAAACCTATAGCGAATGATTCAAAAACTGGCATAGTTTAGCCTGAAAAATGGCATTAAAAAAGGGAGTTATGGGAAAGCAGACATGAGGATCCTCTTTCAGGAAACAAGGAGAATGCATCTCATAGATAATGTATGCAGTCTCCATCCCCTGTGGTCTTAAAAACCAGATTAAACAAATAACTTTATGAAATGACACAGTTATGGACGATTTGACTTTGACGTAGGGGTTGGACTACTTTACATCTAGAAGTGCTTTCCAGACCTATTTTTCAATGACTGTATGAAGTATTTGAGCACTATTCAAGAGAAATAGTGGATTGTTTACAAAGTCATCCTTATTCTGTAAAAGCTGATGAAAATCTATAACTGGAAGAATTAATGTACTTGTAATGAGTTTTGTGTGTGAAATCCGTGAGGGGAAAGTAGACACTTCAAATCAGAGTTGTGTATTCCTTGTTATGCTTCAACATTGAGCCTTTCACGAAACAGTTTTCTGGAAGGATACTAGTTGTCCTGGAAAAAATTTCTGTAGAATTTACTGACTCTAAATCTAATCCATGTTTGTCTTCATTGCCTGCACTAATTCACATGTTTTCACTCCATCCCTCTAACATAATTTCAGACTCAAGGTTATACCAATCCCCTAAAGCTATTAATCAGTTCCCAACTGCACTTAATCCATGCCAAACAAAAACAAAACTATGTACCTACAATAACTTTTTGAACCCTACCTCTTCCCTTTTATAAAAGATTTTGAAAAAGAAATTAGTGGAGACTTCTCTTCAAACATCTTCTCAAGCATTAAAAAAGCTACAGGGAAATCTGTGCAAAACCTTTCCAAATCTGTAGAAATAGTTCTTTTCATGCAATTTAAAACAATTAAATAATCTTCCAGCTGTGACATAGCTAAGATTTATAGTTGAAAATGAATATTCAAAGACAGCATCAACTAATAAATTTATAACAAGGAAGTAAAAGTGATATCAAGTAACAAAAACACCCTGTCAGATATCAAAATGTTCTCAGGAATTTCTTTAGAAAGCAGTTTTTACTTTATAAGTACAAAACTCTATGTCCCTTTTAGTGGGTTCAGATGTCACTTTGAGTTGTGTGAAATGTTCGTTAATAATTTTTATGCGGATCTGAGGAAACAGAAGAAAATGTTGAAAGCTCTACACATGGAAAAAGCAATACCTGCACAGAAATATTGGAAAAAATAATGAACTCCAGTGCAAGGCTCATCCCATATACTTTGGATGGTTGAAGGCATTTTACTTTGGTAGATAAATGAAAAACAACCTGGAAAACTGCAAAAATGAGAGGTCAATGGACAAATCATTGTAATCTTGCAATATCAGAGATAAGGGAAGTTGCAAAATAATACTCCTCCTGATTTCTTTAGAAGCAGAATTCTCTATATTTGCATGATACAGAGCAGAAGTTTTATTTTCCATATCTTTGCCATCCCTTGAACTGAAACATGTAAAAAAGCAACTTGCTAATCATCACAGTACAAATTGTGAAGTTAATACTTGATAACTTACAATAAATGTTAATGGAAATAAACTGAAATAAAAACAGATCCTTAACACTAATTTTTCTCCAAAAGGGCAGATCTTATCTCAGCTGAAGCCCACATACAATTCCTATTTTCTTACACAATTCCTTGGAAAAGATCCATAAAATGAAGCATAATATTTTATCAAATTAGTTTTGCCAGTCACATCTGTGGCTAACTTCAAACTGTTCTGAATCCTTCATGAGGTATTTACAGATGGAAACAGAAGAATACCTCCTTTGGATCAAAATACTACAAGAACGACATGAGAAGTATAACCTACATGACACCGAGTAGTTTTACAGGAAAATGAATTTCAATTTACAAGGTTTCAAGAGGGCATGAAAACATGTAAACCCTCTGCCACAGTTTAATTCTGTCATATTTTATGAGAAATTGTAGATAGGCAGACAGGCAGAGAGACACTTAGTTGTGAAAAGCGTGGCTATTACCATCAACCCATTACATCATTTCCACCTTTGCCAGGTAGACATTGCTCCATTTATATTTGGAAAATTGCTGCCACACTAGGGATATGACAACACAACAACACTCTGTCACAGACAGCCACACCTAGCAGGGTTTTAGTCTAGCCACCACCACCAGATGTGAAAATGACAATCAGTTTACAACAGGACTCTTAATAATATCCTGTTTGGGGATGGATTTTTTGGTTAGCACCAAAAGTTACACTGGCAGTTATTTTATTTCACATGTGCCAGCTTGATTAAATCTAATACGAGTGGTTTTTATTGACTTTAACCAAAATCCCATTTGATTATTCATAAATATTTTGTGGAACACTATCATCTGGTCCATCTTCAGATCATTCAAAGCAGCAGAGCTTTAGTTAACAGAAATTCCTTGTTTTGCACTCAGGCTTTGGAACTGGCTGAAGGATTCATAGGAGTGGACATCTGCTCTCTGTCAGTCACACATCTGAGAGAGGGAACAACTATAAATTAATCTATCCAGAATTGTCTGTAAATCATGATTCCTCAATCCTCCAACCATTTCAAAAGGTAACATGTGACAAATATATGATTTCTTCTATTTTCTTTGTCCTTCTCCATTCCTCTTCCAACTGCAAACCATAATCTGGCTTGTGGGAGACCTGCCCTTGCTAGCTAGGGGCAGGCAGATATGGTGAGGTTCCTGGTGGTACATGGAGAAAAATAATCTAGTCAGAGCTCAAACCTCATTTCAGCTGAAGACTTGTTTTTCTCATTTGCAAAGCATTTCTCCAAAGCATTTAAAATCTTTTCAGATGCTTCCTCTCTGCTGTCACTAGATTGTAGGATTGGTATGTGCATAACTCACAGTTAGCGCACACTTGAGGGAAGTTTTTACTAGACCAGCTCAGATAGGTGAAACCAGAGCACCACAAAGGCACAGGTTTGAGAACTTGGCCTTTATACCATCTATTTTAAATGTTTACTGCTAATTTATATTAACTAATTTCATATCTTGGCCTTAGCACTATATTCTTGAAGCTGCAGCATGCTATCTCATTTATTCCACAGAAAGCACTTGTGACTAGAGAACTTTCCAGTGCTTTCAGATCACATTCCCAAATGTGTGCCATAACCGAATGAAACTGATGCTGAGCTAAGTGATTCTTGAGGTCTTGTCTACAAAGATGTGTCTGAAAATGCATACGTGACTGCTATCGCCATCAGAAATTCCTAAAGAGTGACAGAATATCACCCAGTACTGCAGTTATGGAGTTTGCTGCCAAAGCTTTCAAAATTTTGTATCAGTACACAAGTGTATGTGCAGAAATAAATATATGTATGTATGAATATATACAGGACTGACTAACTGGGAATGTGGAATGTGTTTGCGAACTTGGAGACAGGACTGGTCTCTTGTAGCTCTGCTCTGTAAACTACAGAGGTGGATTTATTCCCTAACTCTGAACAGGAGGATTTAGTAGACAGTGTGAAAATTGACTTTATACTCCTACAGTACCTTGCACTCTAAAGCAGGTTTTTCAATCTTGATTTAACCTCCCCACCCATGGCAGGACAAATAACATAGAACTTGTCCCTTGCAAGGTTTCTGCTGATAGCAGGAGTGGCTCGTGTCCCAAAGTGGAGAAGATTGATGCCTCATTCCCGGATAAAAGCTCAGCAAAGGGAAAGGTGTCTCAAGTAAGTGGTTGCTTTAAGCACGAACGAGAGCCTGGGCTCTGGTCTCCTCAATCTTCCCACAGGCTGGGCCAAACTATCCTTCTTTCTTTATTTGATGACTTAATTCCCAAGGTGAAATTTCCAGTCCCTCAACTCTATCAATACCTTGGACTTACACTAGTGCAAGGGGGAGCAGCATATGCATCTCTCCTGCCTCTCTCCACCCAGACCCACCCTCCAACTGCAGTGGAAAACTGGGCTTCCTTTCAAAAACTTTGTCCACTTGTTGATATTGACTAAGGAGAAGGGAGTGAACTGTCTCCTCTTCCAAGCAGCTGTAAGCCTTAATTGGGGTCAGTGAGCAATAATTCACATAGTTTGCCTGTTTAAATTGCAAAAATAATTCAGCCACTCCATCCAATAGCAAACAGGGCAAGGGAGAGGGAAAGTCTTCTAAACAAACCACAGTGTAGTGCAAGAAAGATTTTTTTGAGACCTGTTTGGAAAGAGTGCTAATAACCACACATTCAAAAATGTGTTGACATCACTCACAGCAATGGGCAGTGGCCCAAGGTTTACCCCAGAGACAGCAGCTTGTTCTAATCAAGAGCAGAACAGCAGTGCAGAAAACAATGAGAAACATTCCCTCCTGTAGAATACAGATCCAAGCTCACTTATGAGCCATAACCACTGTGCAGGAATATTTGCTGTGAGAGGAACTGTTGTGCAGTGACCTGCAGGGAAGGCATTTTGTGCAGAGAACAAAGCAGAACAAAATGCTGTTGTGAGTAGGTCTAATGGGGTTTATCTTCCTTGCAAATCTCAAGCAGGCTGACTCCAGGCCTGCTGCATGTGCTGTACAAATAGCCTGCAAAATATTTTTTGCGTAGGGATTTTCTTTTATTTCCCCTGTTTTTTTACAATATGGACCGTGATGGAGCTATTTGATTTGGAGACATAACTCTGCAAAATGCATGCTGAAATGTAAACAGTCACTAAAGTCCTGGAAAGACAAATGTGGGTACACCTCAGGTTTATCTGCTGGGTGGACTTTCTCTGTGTGTCACATTTCGGTGTATCACATAAAATAATAATCCATTTTTACCTGGAAAATGAACTGTATTTATAACCTCAGACATTAAAAAATGTATCAGTTTTCTAAAGACCCCTAAAGTTCATCAGAAGATATAAAAGGACAAAGGGTTTAAAAAACACTACAATTGGAGGATGTAGTGTAAAACCTGAAACAGAGACGAGATTTTGATTTGCAATGAAGGGATGGGAAGAGACAGACATGCTTATTGACTGCTAAGATGCCAACACTGCATAAATAATTTGCATAAATAATATGCATAATAAATAATCCATAATTTCGCTTGGAGAAATTTTTGTGTGGGGAATTCAAAGTCAGAGTCTGTTTTCCTGTTCTAATCATCCCACTGAAAAAAATTTCCTTTCTATTTTTATTTTTTTGCCTTCTCTACACAAAGTGCTATAAAAAGCAATAGTGAGAATACAGGTTCTAAATGTTTTTGGGAAGGGAAGGGAAAAAAGAAACATCTGAAGACATTGCAGCAGAAGACATTTCATCAGGGTACCCTCTTCTCCTTCTGTTGAATCTTTGCATTGTTCATGGGCTCTTTAGTCCACTGAAGATCGTGAATCAGCACATACTGGTTATACTTATTTATCAATATCTGTGTTGTTGTCTTTGCCAGTTAATAATGACATTACCTTGAACAACATGCTCATCTATGCGATTGAAATAAATCCTCATCGTGACACTTGTCCTTACCCCTTGGCTACTTAGGGACATAATTTGAAGTTATCAAAGACATTTCTGTGGAAACAGTTAAAGTGGAACCCCTCCACAGCAGTAGGGCTGTAAACCAAAGTCACTGGGGTGGACAGTTGCACAGGGAGGTAAATGAAGTTGCCAATTCCCTGCCAGCAGCTTGGCAAGGGAGCATTCCCCTTGGAGAGCAACTGGTCCGGGACTTGTGACACACAGGAATGATCTCTGTGTTGGAAAATTCTGAGGCACAAATGTCTGAGAACTGACAGGTCACTAGGCAGAGCTGTAATTATTAATTTATCTGCTTTTCTGCCATCTCCCTAGCAGATAGCACCTTCTGTTGGCACAAAAATGGTGTGTGTTTTCCTGCTTTTTGATTAAACCAAGGAGGCAGACTACTGTGTGTGAGAGGAAAAAAAAAAGACAAACACACACGCAAAACAAACAAAAATCCAAACCATTCCTTACTTCATCAGGAAGAAGCAAGCACATCCCTGACTGTTTGCCAGGAGCTGAGTGTGACAGCACAGGCACCTCTTGGAACATCCGTGGATCTTCCAGGATCAGGAAAGCAGCCAGTGACTTAGGCAGGGATTTTCTACAGGAGATAGAAACACCCAGCAAAGGGGTCCAGGCCAGGGCTACATGAAGGAAGACGACAAGCCAATGAAGGGGAACTTGGTCTGGTTTCTCAAGTTGTATAGTATAAGCCACAGGATTGTGGTCCAGTTGGTAAATGTGCAAGTTATACTGGGTGTGGACCAACATCAATGTTTTACTTAGATTGGGAGGGATTTCCCTGACTTCTAGAAATAGCCATGTCCCTTTATTGCAAAACAATAAAACACAGCTCAACATGTGCTGAGACCACAGGTTGAGTCAGTCAGATGCCAGTGAGGAAACTCACCCTGAAATGAAATGCAGCCATCCACTCTTTCCTCAGCAGCATCACTGAGGTGCTAAACTGGTCTCAGACCAGACAAAAAGCTTTGAGAGGTATCTGAAGCAAACAAACAAACAAACAAACAAACAAATAAACAAAGAAAAAAAGGAAAGACACCTGAAATCTCCCAAAGAAGCACTGAAATTGAGCTACTTCTAAAAAAACGCAAACATTTAATTGAAAGAAAAAAATAGACGCATTAAATACTTTTGACGTTTAGAAACATCGATTTGGAACAGAACGTCTCGTTTTCCATTATTGAGTCAGAACATTTAGTTTCTCAGATCAAGATGCTGAAGAAGGTAGAAGCTCTACAAATCTTTAACATTTCTGTTGCAATTAAAAGTGATCTTTTTCTTTCAGCATGATTTTGCCAAAAATACAAATTGGTTCATTTCTGAGTCTTCTGTAAGGGTTTCAGTACAGATTTGGAAAAATCTGATGCTGTTACAGTGTTCATATTACCCTACCTAGATCGTGATGGTCATTCACAAAAAAAGAGTTCTTAGAATAGCCATTTTCTTCAAGTCCTGTTTTCTCCACCTCATTTTTTTAATTACAGGTTATGCTATGCCAGGATCGTCAAACTGTTATTTGAATGCGTTAGTAGGCAAAAAAGAATTTATTTTGACAAATGAAAGTTAGGGCAAATTCAGCTAATTTGGAGGTATCAGGGTGAAATGTTCCCATATTTATCCATTCAACCTACAAAATGAAAACTCCTGGCTGTCATCCTGAAAACCATTGGTCTTCTCTCCCTTTCAAAGCTGTGAGGTAAAGAAAGCAGGAGCTTATTCATCTATATATTCTGCTAAAAAATTGTTTGAACCAGGTTTGTCTGCTAAAATAATTGTAGAAATACTCCATTCATTAGCAGAGTATTATGCTTTTTACTAGAGAGATTGTAGCCAAGCGCTGTAGCCACAACATCATGTAAGTAAATCACTACACATTAATTTGACAGACCCTTGTTTCTTGTACATGTTTCTTATGCAGCCTTATATAGGGAGCAGTAAGTATTTTATTTAGAGCAGTTCCTAACCTGCACCTGTCTAGCATCCTAATAAACCTGAAACTGTATTTTACTTCCTCAGTAAATTAGGAATTTAGTGTAGATTTTATTCTTCTGGAGTGTATGTCCATTTCTTCTAATTTTTGCATTGTAGTGTATATACAACAAAATGCACATCCAAACAGAAAGGAAAAAATGAGCTTAATTAAGCTTAATGATACAGGTGACTGTGAAATTAAACTAGGACCCACTAAATTTACTAAAACTATGCTGTCTTTGTTTTCCATAACAGTGCTTTGCAGGATGAAATACTGCCTGTGCACACAATCACTGTCCTTCAGGACTAATCATATGAAGACAGTTAGTTGAATTAGCTGAACTTTGGATGTGTCAGAGACACATAATAGTTTTTTCTATACAATGTGAAGTGCAGTTTTCTGGGAATATTGGATGGCTGATGATCAAACTTAATGGATCAAATTTAACAATGGCTAAAAATATGACATATTATTGCACCTTGCTAATTTAGTATAACACTCTTTTTCACTGAGAATGTTGTAGTTTACTAATTGGCTTTCACCCAGACTTTGCTGAACCATTGCATGAAGAACAAAATAAAATGAGAAGAAACAATTACAATTAAGGTTAGAAATCGGGAAAGCACAAGAGACAAGAGAGACTGGAAAATTTTGGGAAATGTTAAACAATTTCCTTTCATGCAGACCTTTACCTGAACCATTCCTTCTTGAAGAGTGAGTCTGCTGAAAGTAATATGCACTGGATGTGGAGTTTGCATTTAATTTCCACTCATTAGAATATCGAATTGCCTGAAATAAGTAGTAACAACTCTCCTGGTTGAGGAGAATGTTGCCAGATCTCCACTCAGGTCATCTAATTGTCCCTGGGTTAGGGTTTTGCAGAGTGGCCTTGGAGGAGCCTGTCTTCCTGCTGTGACAAACTGCACCCTCATTCTGCAGAAGCTGTATCATGCTCCTGAGGAGCTCAGAACAGATGCTGTCCTGTGGAACAGGGACAGTTCTAGCAGGGGATTGCTGGAAATGAGCATTGCTCTGCAACCAGAGGAGTTGATTTATCTCCAGATCAAGGCAAATACTGCAAAAGCATTTTCATGGCTTGTGCTGGTTAAATCTGACAAGCTTATCTGCATTATTGCAGTTTAATCCGTGGCAGTGTTTGTATTTCAAAGGGAAAGATGGGATGGAAGAAGAAGGAAGGAACTGATTCAGCACAGCACTCAAGCAGCTGCAATTATACTGATCACAAACATTGGGTTAAGCTTGTACCAATTATTTTGCTGATGGGAATGAAAGATTCACAAATAACCTTTTATTGCAGAGAAGAGGTTTCCACTTGCATCTCCTGGATCAGATGAGTAAGGAGAATTGTGTGCTGATATGATCTCATGTGCTGAAGCACAGACTTTCAGCTGGCAACAATTGCCACATGGCAATTTTACCAACAATCTGAATAAAGAGAAGTTTATAACCGCTGAAAACCCACCCATAACTTCAATAAAGTATTTAGCTGTCAAAATTTCTGCTGAGAGAAACATACAAAAGCATAAAGGTGAAAGATGGCAGGCAGAGAAAGACCCAAGCAGATGATAACCATGTGGCAGGATGCCAAACCCCAACATTCTCTCTGCATCATAGCAATGTGTGGAGAGATTCCTGTACTAAAACACTTTGCAAACATTGCAGTGAAAAGTGAGAAACAAAACCCAGTGATTCTGGTAGACAATACGGTACCAAATTTGGGAACTGCTTCTAAGAGACAGAGGTTAGAATGACACCTGTCTCTTTGGAACTCTGAGTTTGACTTCCATCTTTCATTTCTCCACTTACAGTGGGAAACATCTTCTTTCCTTTCCTCACATGGAATTTTTGACATGAAGAATTCTCTTAAGTGTGGCACTTGGTGTCTTGATTGTTGTGGGAAAATAAAATTTCAGCTTATGATCACTGAAGTCCTTGGACTCAGTTTCTGGTCCCTAAAATTTTAATGATTGCCTTTAGATTGTAAATGCTTTTCTTAGACAAATAAGCACAGCAGCTTCACAAGCTGGGGGATCTCTTCTTAAATTCCATTTCACGAATTAACAGTCTTTATAATTGCCCCTAAAATCATGAGCACTGGACCACCTGTGAATAAAGGCCACAAACTGCACCCCTACCAGCTTCCCTGCAGCCTGTGATGCTAAGAAAACAGAGAAGGCAGAGGCAAAACCATGAAGGAGTCATGTAACAATTTCTATTATTGATTTTTAATTCTTTCACTGAGTTTTACAACTGGTTCTGGCATCAGTGCAAGATATCTCTAGCGACTTCCATTTTTTCAAGACAAAACAGCTTATGTGTAAGTGTAGTGGGTATTTAGCTGCTTTCATTTTAGTGAAGTAAAACAAAACTGGAATTGGGGCAATTATTAAAGAAATTTATTAAATAAACACTATGGAATGTAAACAGATGTATGAAATAAGTTATCATGTTTTCCTTATTAATAAGTAATTGAAAATTCATATATATCATGGAGTTGGAACATTTAAAAAATAGATAAGAGAGATCCCCCCCCCCCCCCTTTTTTTTTAACAAGTAAAAGGTAAACTCAAGATTCAGAATAGCAGAATCAGCACCAGAGGCACAATGACAAATTACAGGATTGGTCCATTATCTGTAGGAATGCACAAATTAGGGTTCCCATCTTTTCATCTTTGCAGTAGCTTTGCAGTCATTAACATGCATTATCTACCAAAAGAGATCTCACAGTCAGGTTGAGACTCTGGCTTCAGTTAGATTGTCTTACCAGGCACCAAATGCCTGGTGGTGCTTACCTAAATAAATGACTTTCCACAAATTCATGTGATGAAAGAATAACGTATTTGTGGCCAAAATCCATGTGGTCCATTAAGGACCTGAGTCGTATTAATTCAAAAGGACATGAGAGTCTCAGGGTGCTTTCCTGTACCATTTTATCATCTTCAGGTCTGCAATTCCTTTGCTACCTTTACCAGTACTGAAAATACACTACTGACCTCGTTATCCTGGTTTTATAAAAGCTGGATCATGAACAGAGAGATGGAAATACTACAAGAGCTTCATTGTACTTATTGTAATAAATGGAGCCTGTCTAGATAGGTACAGGAAAAATTAGTACCTGAACTCATTTCAGAGAGTTCAGCTTTTCATATTTAGTACATCTGACCCTAAAAATCTCATCTCTATTAAAAATAAGAACCTGCTAGACTTTGGTGTGTTAGTAAGACATATCCCATGCACACATTTACCCACAACCATACGTACGTATCTGTCCAAGGATTGCAGCATGATTAATCTTATTTATACAGATTGAATATTAAGGACAAAAAACCTGGATGTCTTAATTTGCAAGGAACCAAAACTTTCCCAATCTGGCAATCTTCTGGCAAACTAGGAAATGCTGACACGCTGAAGTGAGAACTGGAATTGCATCCTGACAGCCAGGCACCACCAAACCTTTCCTTATGCCATGACATATTTCACAACCATTCGAAGGCTGTGGCCCCCTATCTCTGTGACATCTTCACCACCTTAGTTTCAAAGCAGAAGCAAGGCCAGGGAAGCCCAGTTTATCAATTTCAGTGCTGTTTTCTCTCTGTGCAGCACCTATCAGCCCACTGCACTGTAACTTGCCTCCAGCTGGCATTGCAGTGCAGCAATAGGAACACACACATGCATCAGTTCTTTGCTGAACTGGGCTTGAGCCAGGACCAAACTCTCATAAATGGGAATTTTTCTGTCCAGTTCCTCTTGCCAGCACCAAGACAGCCCTGCTTCAATTTGTTACAATATATTTGGCTGCTTCCATTCCCCTGGTGCCTCCAGTAGGGAAAGAAACAGGAAATAACTGATTAGAAAGCACCATGGAGAAGAGCCCTTCTTTCCACTGGGATACAATAATCTACAGGATCATTGCTTCTGTTGGAGAGGTTCTGAAACTTCATTTGGCCCACACATCTTCAGTAGCTGATCATTCCCTTTACACAAACTGCTGGCATGAAACAAAGTGTGGCACTCACCTCAGTGCTGTAACATTACTTAAGTGAAAAGTCAACACTACAGGAAGAAGGAGACAAGGAAGCATCAGCTGTTGAAAGAACAAGGCATAACAGGTTAGTGAAGGTGTTGCCCTATAAATGTTAAAGACCTCTAGCACTGCAAACCACCCCCGGTGGGCTGCAGACCTTGCCATGGTATCCTGAGCAGTGTTTCTTGCCTTGATGTAAAATTAGGCATCTGTGGGCCAAGCTGAAAAAACAAACCATGTCTTTCATGGTGCATGCCCCTTTGCCAGTGAAAAGGAAAGCCACAGAAATGTTGTGCTGGGATGGGTGGTCACACAAATTCCAGTGTGCTGAGGTTACCTGTTGGAGCTGCAGCAAGAGGGCATCACCTGCACAGTGGTGGTCCAATCCCACAGAGGTACTACAACCTGGTCCTGCTGCCCTCACACCAGGGGCACTGAACAAAGTGTCTGTAGGGACAAAGTAAAGAGAGGTCAAAGCAGTCAAATTCAGCAAAAAAAGAAAAAAAGGAAAAGACTATCACAAGGAGAGAAACAAAAGAAAGAAATAAAGTAGTTCCCGCATTTCTGTTTCAGGTCTTGAATTTACAGTGATGTCATGTAAAAACAGAAGGAAAACAGATAATTTAGCACCTTTTTAAAAACTGGTGGTCACAAGGAGGAGTTTGCTCCAATAAGACAGGTAACATATAGCCTGAGATATTCACCCAATGCGTACAGTAAATTTCAGAGGAGATCTGAGGTTTAAAGAGTAAAATGTGTGTATCGGGGTCTTGTAGTCATTGTTGAGCCTCACAGAGAGGCTCTTTAGCCCTGTGTCTTTGTCTCTGACATCTGTCTGAGAAAAAGTTCAAGCTGTTTTGGAAGAGATTCTCCATTAAAATGGCATTTCCAGGTGTGTGGAAATCAGGAGAGTCTGTTACCTTGCCTGACATTGTTATGCGATTAACTGTGTTAAATCATCATGGTTTGAAAGGCCTCCTTTTAAGAAACAAACTCTACTTCCATCATGAGTACATAAATCTCTGATTATTTATTTATTTGTCCCAGATGTTTCTTTTGGGAGGCTTTCTTCCTCATATATTTTGTTATTCTCCAGGAAAACCTGAATCTGAGAGCCCTTGGTAGGTAGTACCAAGGGATCCAAACAGATGAAGGTCATGCAGTCACACCCAGGCACGGCAGAAAGAACTGGTTTTTGCTGCAGCAGAGCCCTCCTGGCTCCTTCCTCATCCTTGCAGAGCTGTGGCCACAGAATAATCACTATCATCACCCCTCCCTTCTGTCCTTCCTCTGCCTCTCCTCCTCCAACCCTGCACCCCTGAGAGAGCATCCAGGGCCTGAGTTTCGGTCCTGTTTCACCAGCTCTTTGTTAACCTCTGCTGTTAATCACTTGGAGGAAAAAAATTAAATTCCTTTGTGAAACCTCTTGGAAATGCTTGGCACTCAGTGAGTCCCTCGCATTCACTGTTGTTTTCTTCCTGAAGAGATTTGTGATGCTGCTATGACTTTTCTGTAAGCTGGAAGCAAATGCTTATCTCTATTCCTAGAAGGAAAAAAAAATTCCTTAGTAGATTTAGGAGGTTTTAAGAAACAATTTTCCAGAAATAATTTTCCATTTTCAACTGATTAACAGTGATGCAAAGCTGGAAACAACAGCCCAAGTTGTCCTAGGACCCACTTTAGGCCTGTGAAGGCCTCTGTGTAACAGGTGGGCACCTGCAGTGATTGCTGTTTATTTATGTATTTTTTAGAAGTATTTGTGTATACAACCTCCTCAGACCCCATCCTGAGATGGGAAGGGATTAGTCTTGTTCATCTTTGCCATCTCACAGGGTTCAGTCTTATGTATCCTGTCACCACCTTCTTTCCACAGGCCATGTCTTCCCTGTTCCCCCTTCCATCCCCGAAGGGAAATAAAAATGTTCCATCCTTTTTTTTTTTGCCTGACTGCAGTAAAGTGGCCCGGCAAGCACCTGAAAGCCCCTTCACCCTAGTGTAAAAGAGCTCTCAGGGAAATGCAGAAAGTGGCTGGATGAAGCCATTAGCCAAGGAGCACAGTGTGCAGGAATCAATAGGTCTGTGCCTCAAACATGATGGGCACAATTTGCCTCAGAGGAACCATAGAAATTCCTTCTCATTGTCAGCGTTTTTTGCTGGATTTTAGTTCTTGGGTGGTCGGGTTTTTTGTTTGTTTTGCTTTTGGTTTTGGGATTTTTTTTGTTTCTTGTTTGTTTCTCTCTTTAGGTTTGTTTTTAATTAATTTTTTTGGTTCTTAGGTTGACTTTTTGGTTGCTTTTTGTTGATTTTTAAAATTGTTTTGAGGGAAGTTGGTTTGATTTTCTTGGAGGGTTTTAAAGTTAATTTTTGGTGTTGTTTTGTTTCTTTGGGATTTTTTTGTTTTGTTTTTGTTTCGTTTTGATATTTTTGGGGGGTTTGTTTGATTGGGGCTTTGAGTTTTTGGGGTTTTTTTGTTTGGGTTTTTTGGTTTGCAGTTTGATTTTTTTGCTTGTTTGTGGGGTTTTCTGTTTGTTTTGTTTTGTTGGGGTTTTTTTCTTTTTTGTTTATTTGTTTTAGTGGTTTGTTGTTGTTGTTGTTGTTGTTGTTGTGTTTGGATTTTTTTTTTTTTAACTCCAGGACTAACTCTCCATTTCACTGTGATTTGCTGACAGTGATGCTCTGTGTCACTGCACCTGCCCACTGTTGTGAAACCCAGGCTGTGCAAGCATTGTGGGATGGCAGTAAATGGAACAGCACAAGACCTGCGGGCAGTTTCAAAGCAGAAACTTGTTGCAGCAAATGTAGGGACATGACCAAATTTCTGCCTGGTTTTCTTCTCTTGTTTGTTGCTCTCTGGAAATTCATTCTCCAAGGACAGAGCTGACATGTCAAACAGCTATCAACAACATGGGAGGGTGTGAAAATTCAAAGTCTGGTTCAAAACTGGCTGAAGTCTCCCTATGACACTGGGAATTGTAATGCTGGGTCCATAATGTGCAGCACTGCATTTATTTCTGAAACTAACAGAAACCCTTTGCTAGAGGCTGAAAATTCATGTCTCCTGAACATTTGGGGAAGGATTTGCAGAGCTAAAACTTGAGGCAAGCACATATAAAATTTGATAACTTGCTGTTTATTACTTCTGGTCAGTATTCAAAGAGACAATAACAAATAGTTTCAGAACAAGACAATGAATTTCTATAAAAATATATAAATATTATTAACGTAGTAAATAAATATTTAGAAGGCGACAAGCAATTCCAAGACACAAAGAAGCAGTAAAGCACTGAGGTTGCTGAAGTCGCTCATCAGACTGCTCTGATCAGTTGCTCTGAACTTCAAATAAACCTGAAAATAGTCATCTTCATGTTCTTCCAGATGCAAATAAACTGTCCCCTGATTTCTGGTCAGAACTCAGAACACTAAGCCTCAGATTATTTTCTTTCACCACCTTTTTTTTTTTTTTTTTTTTTTTCTTTTTTTTTTCCTTTTTTTTTCTTTTTTTTTTTTTTTTTTTTTTCCTTTTTTTTTCTTTTTTTTTTTTTCTTTTTTTTTTTCTTTTTTTTTTTTTCTTTCCCCAAAGGGAAGAGATGGAAGGAGAGTCATTGGTGGGAGCAGCTTGACGCTCTCCTGTAATTTACACAGTTATCTTGTTGCCCTCCACCCCAGCTCTGAAGAATGAGACTTGGCAGGTTACCTCCCTTTAATAATAATATCACTACCTCCTCCTACCTGCCAGGAACAACTTCCCTTTTCTACAAGAGGATGCTCACAGCCATTTTGACAAGTTTCTGGAGGAAGAAGAAACATATGGGAAAGCAAAGTGGGTCATGAAGCTCCTGAGCTGCAGACAGGCAGTGGATGGGGGACATTCAGGGTATTATCAAGTGTGTTGTCCCCTGTGCATCCACCACTGCCCATTGTGAGATGCAGAATACCAGGTGGAAGGGTCTTTTTTCCAGTTCCAGTACAGTCAACATATCCAGCACTGACTGGAAGAGCTTCTCAACTTTCAACCTCTCCCTCCTCCCACCTGGTTCTTCTACTGGCTCAGCTGTTTGTAGCGAAACATGAATGCAGTTTTTTGGTAACTGGGTTCACACTGTATCATTTTCATGTTACCAGGTCTCATTGCTGGATTTTCCCTATTACTTTCTAGCCATGGTTTTCCATGCTTTCCACAAAAGTCAGTAAGGTTTCCCCAAGGTACTGCTCTTATTTAGCATCCTCTAGAGGCTGCAGGTGACAGTTGCTGGTGAAGGAGTGTGGGTGACAACCTAGTAAAAGTTAAATTCATGTCTATACTTGGTGCTGCAAGAAAAGCCAGCATGAGTTTCAACCCCAACCACTGAGAATGCCATCACCAATTTAATATTTTGAGGATGTTCTAACAACTGACCTCAGGACATAGATATCAGACCAAATGGACTGTCTCCTGTCACTTCAGACAGCCCTGCCATCAGCCCCAGAGAGTTCAGTCTAGCTATGACTTTGCCCATATTGTCCCAAAGATTTTCTGGAAGGCAGGTGCTTTGCTGACTTTATAGAGGGACTGAGGGAAAAGAGAGAGAAAGTGTAACAAAAAAGGATGGTTTACTCTGTATCTTTGAAAGTGTTCATCAGAATATCTTATTTTGGTGCTATGGTTGCTTTTTACGAGGTCACTTGAAAAATAGCTGTTGCAGAAGAATGAAATTCCTTCTGATTAGTCTTGTGCAGAGGCAACAAGTGAAGAAAAGGAGGTAGGAACAAACCAAAAGGGAAGAGCACCTGCAGAAAGGATTACCTCTCCTCCAGCTTTTGATGAGTTTCACACTCTGTATGGAAGGTGGCTGTATCACTATGGAGCATAAAGGAACAGGGAGGGAATTGAAATGACAATGCCCTGAGTAAAAGGATGTTGCATTAGCAACTTGATTTCAACTGGCCTGTTAGCAACTCCAGTTTTGGTTTGAAACAGAAATCTTTAGTGGTTTTAGGAGCAAAATCCAATCCACTAGAAGCTTGGGCAGTTTGCTGATTCCCTTCTTAATCTCTTCCATGCAGAGAATGACCATGTTTTCACAGGGCTGTTTATCACTGTCCTGGGTTGAAGTATATTCTATCACCAGCTTCATGAACTGTTGAAACCAGGTGAGGCGGTGCTCCCTGCCTCCCCCACTCTGGATTATCTTCTGTTAATGGGCCCATCAGCACCTTTGCTACACAGCTCACAGATAACCCCCTCCTGGACTATCTCCTGTTAATGGGCCCATCAGGCCTTATCACATGACTCACCATCCCATTGTGGGATGCTCCGCCCAGAGGGAGAAACCAAGCATTCCAGCCTGGATATAAGCTGAGACTCTGAACACCAGAGCAGTGTTTACCTACTGGACTCCCAGAGGACAAAAACTACTGCTGGATATTCAGACCCATTATTTCTACAGGATTACGGCTTCAACAGAACCACTCTGCTTGAACTGCTACCACCATAGGGTGTCAGGTTGTATTTTGTCTTTGTCATTGTTCTTGTATTACTGCATTTATTTATTTCTTTTAATTTTTTCCCTATCAAATTATAATTCTGACTTACGATCTCCCACTGGTTTGATTTCAGACTAGTACAATCACATACACACTGGCTATCCAACTAAACCAATTAATGATGAAGGAGACTTTCAGCACAATGGGTAAGTGGAAAGGGTTGAGTTTCCCCTTTTTCCTTCACAGGTTCTTCATGGACTGGTTTTAACAAGCACCAGAAACAGCACAACAAATAAGAAACTGTTACCTATAGATGCAACCCAGGTTAATGTTTTATTTTCTTCACACTTTTAGTTGTGGCTGTGCCTCTCAAAGCATATCTATAGAACAGAAACCCTTTATAACCTCCTGGATAGGAAAAGAGCATGACCCAACCATCCTACTTGCATCTGAAATCTCAGAAGTGCTGAGGAGTATAGAGTGAAACCTTTCCTATGACTTACAGTTGCCAGGGTTGATGATCTCTGTGGCTAAAGGCAGGGACTTCAGAGGCAAAAGATCTGTGGGCTCTCTGCCTACCACAGGCTCTCATTCTCCACCTGACACTATAGACTAAGAACCTTCCTGTTCCTCAATTTCTACATTTCTCCCTGTAGTTCAGCAACACCAGCATCGTTACCACCAAACCTTTGAGATCCCTGGATAAAAGCTTACCCATCAAAGGGCACAATTATCTTATTAAACAGTAACTGCACTGTGTAAATTATTAATAATAACAACAACAACAATAATAATATATTTATCTCCTGCAAAAGAAGTTTACTTTAAAGCAGCATTTTTGATCTGCTAGATGTAATTACTAAACAAGATCCTACATGCCCTCATTCCCCAAAATGGACCTTCCTTCTGCAATTATGCAATCCAGTTCCAGGCAAAATTCCCCATAAGGAGAGGATGGAGCAGAGGGAGTCAAACCCCTGCATGGAGTAAGAATAGAATTATCTTTAGAAATCCTGTTGAAAATAACAGGACCACAGATGTCCCATGTTTGCTTGTCATCAACCTATCTGAACACAAACTGAGAACTTCAGCCCAGAGGTCAGGAAAACTCAGTGCTAAACATATTTGAAGCAAGCATGGAAGTAGCCACAGAGCCAGACTGTTGTCATGTATTCTTGCCTCATTTTCTGGGTAAAACAGGAGATTGTAGCTCCCTCAGCTTTACACAGCTCATCAGATCAGAGGTTCTTGCTTTCTTTACTCCCATGCACAGCCTGTCCTTGCTGTGCTGCAGGTGTGAGCTGTAAGTTCTGTTTAGGGCCGTCTGCAGAAAAAGCACGGTTGGGCATCAATCCCATCCTGGAAACTGTTTGGATTAAGGAAACCCAAACAAAACAGATTTAATGATGACTGCTGCACTTTCCTACACAGTAGAGTCTTGTTCAGAAAAACAAGATGGGGAATGTGCCAATCACTGTTTAACACTGTTTATTTATGAAGACATCACAATCCTCCATGCTCACACCAATGGCCCAGGCAAAGGTTTGTGTCATGAGCCCAAAGCCCCCAAGAATTTTTGTTCTTTGGTTGTTTGCAAACAAAAAGCAACCTGGGTTTACTGTCTGCTCTTTGTCCCTTCAAGACACAGAGACTTCTTGGTTGGTCTTGTGCTTTGCAAAAAACAGGCAAAACACAGAGGTCAGAAGACTAAGTGTTCTCCCTGCTCATCAGTATGAGGGTGGCTCTTCCGTAAGCGAGTAGTGACAAGATGATCTAAAGCAGTTGTGTAAAAATCTGTAGTCTGTACTGTGTGTGCCCTCAAGGGCATCTGTCTAGAACAAGAAATGCCAAATATTTCCCTAAGGTGACAGGTTGCCCCTTTGGCCTCAGAGGAGGCAGCTACTTGAGAGTAACAGAATCATAAAAAATAGTTAATGTTGGAAAAGTCTTCTAAGATCATTGAGTCTACTAACCCAGTGCTACCATGCTCATTGTTAAACCATGTGTCCAGGTGCTATGTCCACCACTGCCCTAGGAAGCCGGTTGTAAAGTCTGCACACCCTTTTGATAAAGCCATTTTCCCTAATATCCAATTTAAATCTGCCCTAGTGCAACTTGAGGCCATTTCCTCTCGTCCTGTCACTTGTTGCCTCAAAGAGACCAACTCCAACCTGGCTAGTCTCTCCTATCAGGGAGTTGTGCAGAGCCAGAAGGTCCCTGCTGAACCTCATTTTCTCCAGGCTGAGCTCCTTTCCCAGCTCACTCAGCTGCTCCTGGGACTACAGACCCTTCTCCAGGTCAGGTGACAAAGCTAATCCTGGTGAGCACTTCTGGTATGGCAAGTGAATATTTTCCAATTTAACATATTGATCCTGTTAGAACAGGAAGCAAATGAGGGAAGTAATTTTCCTGTAGTGTCACAGACTGGAGAAGACTGTGGCTGCAAGGGCAGAATTCAGAGAGGTGTGAAATCAGGATGTGAAATACAGCATTTGATTGTGCTGAGGTACTCTGCCTTCCAGCTGTGTTGTGCTCCCAACCATGGCATGAGAGAGAAGAAAATGCAAATTGGGCTATTCTATTCTGTCTCTGATACATAAGTCAGAGGTGAAGTGAGCTGTATGTTTTTAAGAGGCCAAATAACCCAAAAAGCATGTTGGAAGTGCAATCTGCAGTATGTTATGCCAGGTCACACTTACCTGTGATACTAAATCAATTACAAGACCAAAAGCCATCCTTTCATGTGCAAAGATATGTTTTATGTAGATGAGGCAGAATGAAGGCTGGGACTCTTTAGACCCTGTATGGTGTAATGTCTGCTTTATTAATAAAAGAAGAAGAAGATGAAAGGAAAAGAAAGAACATTTTTATTTCTTTCATTTTTTGCTTCCCTGATTTGAAAGCAGAGAGGTGAATAAACATCACAGCTGATAAAATCTCAAAGAACAACACTTGTCAAACCATAGATGATTTTGTGATTTCATTACTGTTAGTTTCTTTTCCCTTCCCTCAGAGACAGAGCAGTCTTAACAACATATCTTTACTCTTCAGAATAAATATCTACATTTTAATATTAGATACAGGCGGGCTGTAAACCTTCCTTTTGCAGTTCTTGCGTAGTAACTCTTGCTGTATGTTCCCTGGAAAAACAGGATGGCCTTACTCTGAGAGCAGCAATCAGGAGCTTGTGGCAAGGAGATGGGAGTTGGCATTTCTTAGAGAGCTCTACAACACACTTGAGGAAAGGAGGTTTACCCTAGAAATGAATTTTATTTACACTGGCTCAGAGAGAAAGGCACCGCCAGGGAGATACAAGCATGGCAGTTTTTCTGCCTAAAAATTCCTTTTACAGTTTGAACGTAAAACAAGAATAAAGTGCATGCACGAGTAACACGATATGCAAGAGAAGAAGAAAAAAATGCAGTAATTACAGCAATGAGGACAAAACACCAGGCTGTGGTTCACTGAGGATGGAGCCAGCATTGTTCCTGCAAGCAGCAGGCCCTCCTCGTGCCTTCACCCACTTGCTTCCACCCCAGGTTGCCCCACACTGGCCACCAGCCAAGCCAGCAAAAAACAATGACACAAAGGTTTTGTTTTCAGAAGAAACAAGTTTGTGTTTTGGCTGGCCATGTAAGCACATAAACAGCTGGAATGGCGTCCTTTGGCAGTGGTGCCAAACTTAAACTGTGCACGGAATTTCACAGGCTCCCAGAGAGGAGCTCTGGGAAGGATTAGCAGAAACTCTGCAGTGCCTTGTGTTGTGAGGGGGCTGATTTGGTCACTGGTATCCAGGCTGCCAAAGCAGATGCTGTTTCCATGTTGAGGGAAGGAATCACTGGAGGTTTACACATGGACAGTTTCCATCGTGTGTCTCTAGCACGGGAAGGGGGATGACCCTTTTGACACTCCTATGGAGGTACGAGTGTGTTTTCCCATCACTCTCCACATTCAGTGGGAAAGACATCAGATTATAAGACGAGTTAATGGAGAGTGAGTCAGGGAACAGGGCTCAGAGCTCCTTCAAGCACAGCACACTGGGGGTTTGCTCAGGTGGTCTGGAGCACACAGAATATGTGCTACCACATCTTTTGCTCATTGAAGTCCTCTGGCTCTTGTTTCAAGTCTAGCAGAAACTGCTTTGAAACCTAAGTCCAAGCTGTACCCAACCTGAGCACACAGCAAACCCCAGTCCCTCTGCAGATCAATAGCACTCACAAGCTCTACTCCTGTACCAAGGCTGAGACCCTGCACTGTAGGAATTGCCCCTCCCTTTCCTGGGCATCATCCTGAATTGGTGAGGTCAGTTCACTTCTCCCCATCCAGGATTCAGGAGGCAATTACCCATCCCATGTGACGAACCCTGCCAACACTCAGCTCATCAGAGTCCAGCTCATCCCAGTCTCAGAGGTGCTGAATGCCTTTCTGGGTGGAAGTGGGACAGGAAGTCTAAAATCATACCTCACCATCCATTTGGGAGTTGGGGTATTATGAAAACTGATTTGTAATGAAAAGTAATTTGCTTCACTTTTGTCACCCCAGAACTTCCTGTCTGGCTGTGTGCACGTGTGTACATCAGACTGATGTTATCCCCCTCCCTGGTCTCCCACAAAGCAGTGAGGAAGCTGAAGACAATGGATGAAAAAGTGAAAACTGTGTCCTTGGATGGTTAAAACCAAGGCAATATTTCTCTGACCTACATCTTACCTGAGTAATGTGAATCCAGTGTAATCAGTTGGAGATTACTGCTATCATTTGATGTCTGCAGAGTTAGGTTTGTTCTGTCGTACTGGTTTTGGTTGTTCTCTTAGTCATTCTTCTGAAAGATTTTGCCCAACAACTAAAAACACAGGGAAATTTTCACAGGAGTTCTGTGTCCAGTTCTCTTTGTTGCCTTTCAAAAACGTTTATAATCCCTTGTTTTTCTCACCTTATCTCTCCTCTAGACTTTTACTATCAAGTCTATATGGAATTATTCTCAGTGGGACTGGTTTTCATTGAAAAAACAATGGAAATCAGTATACATCCATTAATAGTAAAACTGAGAGGATTTCCTGCAGAATGATACCACTATTAAATCTTTGTGACTTTTCATTTCTGGTATTTGAATTCTTCTCTAAGAGAATGCATGAAGCTGTGGCACAGAGTAGGTAGAGCAAATTCAGAGAGAAAGGATTAAAAAGCCTGAGAAAAAAAATAATGTTGAGATGTAGCTGCTTCTTTATAATAATGATGTTTGTGATTTTAGTTTGCCTAAGTTTTTAATGGATTTTTTTTTTCCGATTTACAATCAATGAGAAACTAGTACTCAAAATCAATAAAGGGAGAGGGAAACTGGTGGATTTGTGACAATAGAGATACAAGATTCTCTAATGGAGACAGCTGATTTCAGCTTTATTCACACTGTTATCACAGCACTTCTCAGTTTATACCTGAAGGTCTTTAGAGTCTGATAGAGATTTGTGCAGTTGAGTGTTGAGTGTCAATGAGGAAACAGTGCTGAAAGTCTTGCCAAAGTCAAGATAGACAATAATGACTGCTTTCCCTGCTTACATCAAGCCAGCTATCTCATCCTACAAGGCAATCTTCAGGCATTGTTTCCCTTTTGTAAATCCATAGATTGATAGTGACTGTTCTCAACCAGCTTTTTCTACTTAATCAGTTCCAAGACTGTTGCCTTGACCAGCTTGTATTTCTCCAGACCCTCCTTCTTGCCCCTCTTGCAAAGAACAGGGATGTTTTCTTTCTTCCAGTCTCCATGAACCTAGCCCAGTTTCCAAGACCTACTGAAGATAACTGCCAGTGATCTCACATTTACATCAGCCAGCTCCCTCAGCACCCCTGGGTGTGTCCCTCCAGGATATGAGATTCATGTACTGGGATATCAGAGCATACATATTAGATTCATATTTAAGTACTTTTTTTTTTCTGATACATGTAATTTTTAAGCTAGACTGTGTCTGCAGAAGGTGCTGTAATACTCGACTAAGTGAAAACAGAACTGCTTTAATGACGCTGACCTTTCAATATACTGAGTCACCAGGACTCTTGTGTCAGCCTCAGATACATCCTCTACAAGTAACTTCCCTGGAATGATGGTGTCAGATGAGGAAAGAGAAATGGGCCAAAAGCTATTGGAAGAAAAACTTGCTATTGTGTAAACAGACGTTTACAGACGGGATGGGAGGGGATGGGAGGGGAGGGGAGGGGATGGGAGGGGAGGGGAGGGGAGGGGAGGGGAGGGGAGGGGAGGGGAGGGGAGGGGAGGGGAGGGGAGGGGAGGGGAGGGGAGGGGAGGGGAGGGGAGGGGAGGGGAGGGGAGGGGAGGGGAGGGGAGGGGAGGGGAGGGGAGGGGAGGGGAGGGGAGGGGAGGGGAGGGGAGGGGAGGGGAGGGAGGAGGGGAGGGGAGGGGAGGGGAGGGGAGGGAGAGGAGAGGAGAGGAGAGGAGAGGAGAGGAGAGGAGAGGAGAGGAGAGGAGAGGAGAGGAGAGGAGAGGAGAGGAGAGGAGAGGAGAGGAGAGGAGAGGAGAGGAGAGGAGAGGAGAGGAGAGGAGAGGAGAGGAGAGGAGAGGAGAGGAGAGGAGAGGAGAGGAGAGGAGAGGAGAGGAGAGGAGAGGAGAGGAGAGGAGAGGAAGAAATAAAGAAGGAAAGAAGGAAGGGAGGAAGGGAGGAAAGGAGGAAGGGAGGGAAGGAGGGAAGGAGGGAAGGAAGGAGGGAAGGAGGGAAGGAGGGAAGGAGGGGAGGAAGGAGGGGAGGAAGGAGGGAAGGAGGGAAGGAGGGAAGGAGGGAAGGAAGGAAGGAAGGAAGGAAGGAAGGAAGGAAGGAAGGAAGGAAGGAAGGAAGGAAGGAAGGAAGGAAGGAAGGAAGGAAGGAAGGAAGGAAGGAAGGAAGGAAGGAAGGAAGGAAGGAAGGAAGGAAGGAAGGAAGGAAGGAAGGAAGGAAGGAAGGAAGGAAGGAAGGAAGGAAGGAAGAAAGAAAGAAAGAAAGAAAGAAAGAAAGAAAGAAAGAAAGAAAGAAAGAAAGAAAGAAAGAAAGAAAGAAAGGAAAGAAAGAAAGAAAGAAAGAAAGAAAGAAAGAAAGAAAGAAAGAAAGAAAGAAAGAAAGAAAGAAAGAAAGAGTGCTGCAGGGTCTTACAGGGAAAATGTGAATTTCTAATTCTTCCCTGATATTTTCTTTTCATAATCACACTCTCTGATAACAGAGTTCCACAGGTTTTGAGGGTTCTCCTGCTATCACATTCAACTCTGAGACTTCTGGAGTGTCCCAGGGAGGAAGGGGCTGGGATTGCAAAGGAACGAGTAGCCATACGTTCCAGCTGGGCAGCAGCCAGGATTTCAAAATCAAACTGAGCAGCACAAAGAATAATTTCTAAAAATGAGGAAATGTGGGTGCTTCCTTGGGGGCCTTAAGAAAAGTTGAGCTCTTTTGACACAAGTCCAGTATGCAATTACAAGACACCTCATGGAATCAGCTGTCTTCTTAATCCCTTTAGGTTCCTCAGAAGAAAGAGGGAAAATGTTTTAAATTATGCCCTTCAGTTTGCAAGTCATTGACTTTGTACATTTCTGGGGAGGAGTACAAGGGTTTGTTTCTTGCTATGGCAAAGAGTTAGATAAAGTTTCAGGTGACTACTAATAGATTTCACAAGTTTTTCGTGGTTACCAACCTCCATCAGGTCTGTCCCACATCATCCTGCATTAAAAGCATCCCTAAGTAGCTGCACTTTGGGTGTTTCTCTCAAATTAACCTGGTCCCAGTAGGTCAAAGCACACAGATCCAAATGCTGCTATGATTTTAATTTTCCTAAGCTAACTACAATTTATGGGTATTGAACTTTTTTCAGGACATAGTTATAACTAAAATAGCCCAGCACTAGAAGGAAGTTGGAAACAAAGATCCACCCAGCTGGGAGCAGTCTGTTTGCTTCCTAAAATAAAGACCAAAGCAAGAACAAGAGAATTTCCTCAGTTTTTCTCAGACAGAAGATTTCCAAATCACTATTCCAGCACTCACTGGGTCAGTAACAGTACATATACAGTTATAAGATCTGTTTCTCAGCATCCATGCTAATAAAAAAGATTATTTTTTCAGACATATTCTGAATTTTCCGAGTTTGTTAAGCCCTCTGACATCCTACAGAGGAAAAACTAATGCAATTTTTATTTTGTGAAAATGAAAACTTATTCAAAATGCTAACCCAAAGGATATTTAAGAGCCTGAAATACACATAGAGTCTAAGTAGAGTGGGACACTTTGAAAAAGGATAATGTTGGGTAGAGGTGATAGACACCTATAAAATAATGAACAATGCAATGAAGCTGAGAGGGTTAGGATTTCATCTGTAACACAGTGGAGGAGTTGTGGGACACACAGTGATTCCATGCAGCCCACAAAGTGTATAAGGCAGTAATTTTAAAATAAAGACTGAAACGGAAAAAGAAGCATGATTTCATTTATCTCCTCCAAGGCAGGAAATGTGGAATCCATTGCCACACAGCGCAGCAGAGACTGATAGGATAAAAAGCTTCCAAAAGGATTTTTACAAGTGCATAGATGTTAGTACCGGAGTTGGCCTGGAGATTTCTAGATCTGTTAAACCTCCAGACCTGGAAGATTACTGCATGCAGGAGTGAAAGGATCATGCAGCATATTCACAAAAAAAAAGTAAGTGCTGTAAGAGACAGACGTTCTGTCTGGTCCAGCTGAGCAAGCCTGGGAAAGGAAGCAGACACCAAATGGTAATAAGTATTGGCAGCAGCAAGTTTCTCTTCTATAATTCATATTTCCTCAGCATGGCAGTTCCCAGGCCTGGAGGTGCAGTAATTCTATCAGAACCACCACCACCAGTGTGTAAGCTGCTTTCCTTCTGTTCTGTGTTTGCCTCCACTTGGTGCCACACTGAAAAGGTCTATCCTGGGTTGTGGAGTCTATCCTAGGAGTGTGGCCCTGTCTGTGCTTTATTTTGCTTTATCTTTTCCTCTGACGTCTGACATGGACAGATAACTGGCATGGAGGGGAAAACCCCCATATCTCCTTGCCAGGTTTAAATGTTGGGATTGCTCTCAGGGGGCTGATTCAAAACTCAGCAAAGTCAACAGCAAAAAACTCCTTCACTTTCCGGGGGCCTGTGGTGAGTTTACTAGACAGGAGATCCCAGTAGACATACCCCACAGACAGATGGACAGGGGGGCATGAGATGATTAGTAAGAACGTTTCAGTTTCCCTGTTAAGCAATGACTCAATAAAAGCAGTTTTCATAAATATTTCACAACAACGAGTAGATGTTACCCTGGTGGTTACACATTCAAAACAGCTCCACAGGCATCAGCAGATAAAACTATTTGGCTGAGTGAATGGAGCTACAAACCAAAACAAACAGACCATGGCTTCAAGCAACAGCCACAATCTTGCCATTAATTCATAGTTTTTCGTAATAAAGTAATAAAGCAACCCCAGAAAATCCATGTGAAGGCACCTGCCAGCTTCATCAGCAAATATCCTTCCAGACTGTGATTGCAGGGCAAGGCTTTCCCTGTGCGATTGAGCAGTCTGTGGATAACCCAGTGGCTTCCATTCATTGGGGTCAGGTATGGGGTGGTTCAGGGTCATTGTCCCTTATTTGAGCCCATAGACTTCAAGAACCAAGAGATATTGGGGTCACTTCTTGCTTTTCAGTGGTAGTAGGTAAAGAAGCCTGTGTCAGAGGCCCTCTGGAGGAGTGCAGGGATGCTTAAGACATGTCCAAGCTGAAGTGATGGACACTGGCATGCAGCACTTGTCAAGACAGCAGCAAATGCACACAAAAACCAATCCTCACTGCTGGTCCCTGGTACCTGGCTTTAGACATCTTTAACATCACAAATTGGTCAGCAAAAGTTTGGGACTGGGGTCTGCAGCCCCTTCATTCTTAGATGTTGCATCTGGTGGTGACCATAACTCAAGTATCTACTCTCTCAACTGTTCACTCTCAAAAAAAAAAAAAAATTAAATAAATTTCATCTTTATCAGACAAATGATGTTTGAGGGGTTTTTCTTTGGTTGAGTTTTGGGGGTTTTTGTTTTGTTTCATTCTTTTTTTTTTTTTTTTTTTTTTTTTAAGAGCCCAGGACTTGTCAAATTCTCCAGTAAATTTGCTGTCTGTGTAGCAAAAGGATTTGTTACCAGAGCGAGTTTCTTTTTTTTCTTTATTTTCTTTTTTTCCCTTACTGTCTTTTATTTTATTTTTATGAAGTATTCATGTTTATTTCTATGCTCTGGGGGGAAGCTCAAGCCATTTGGCTGTTTAGGATAGCCATGGTCAAACCAAACAGTCCTGCATCTGTGATGGGGGAAAGAGGCATCTATTTACAGTGCTGGGGATGTAAACTTGGAAATATGCTTTTTATTTTTATTTTTAACCTGGAAGGCAGCTAAGTATGGCTGCAGACATTTCTCCATTTAGACTGTGGGTCTTTCCAGTAATTATGGCCCAAACCCAAGTCCTACTGACGTCAATGGGATTCTGTCCACTGACTTCAAGGGGAGCTAGACCAGGCCTAGCCTTGAGGAACACAGCCAAGGCAAGAGAAAGCCTTCTGCTTTCCCACCCAAGGAAAAACACTATGAATTTACAGGATCTTAGCAAACACTCTGAATTATTCCTTCTCCTCCCACCTGCTGCTTTGGGATAACTTTAGGGTCTATTGACTCCCCTTCAAATTCTCTCACCGCTCCATGAATGTACCTCACCTGCCACACCTCCCACTCCTCAAAGCCTGTTACAAAACCCTTGAATGCAAAACCCCTAGAGCTGTGCTAAAATTGGACAGGATGCTGTCTGCCCTTCTGTGGCATCCATGCCTCTGCTGCCTTGTCTTTCCTTTTCAGCTTTTTACTCTGAAAAGTTTCTGAGGCCAAGATAAAAAAAGAAAGATAAAATAATTAAAGGGACCCACTGCTTACCATCTCATTTTCTAGTGTTTATAATTTTTCAGAAGTGTTTGCTCTACTCATAAGAGATAAAGCTTACAGGTACTTGGTGCCTAAGCTGGTTTCTTTGTTGACATGGGGTCAGTTTTCCTAAGAGCCGCAGCAGGGAGGGAGGATCTGCAACAGGGCAAGGCAAGGGAGGCAGTGCAATAGAAGTCATTCACTTTCTTCTCACCAGGTAGCAGCCCAGCCCAATTAGCCCTGGGACATAGCACTAATTACCCTGGGCAAGGTGCCACACCAGCGTGCATCACTGTGTACTGCTCTGTGAGCAACATCTTGCTGAGACCTCTAACAGGCTGCCAGGAGAGGTGAGCCTTGGCTCTGGAGGCAAAAGGGTTAATGGTAAGGCTGATCCTCAGGCCTGACAGCTCAGTGGAGCTGAGGATTTGGGATTTGAAGGAAATGTAGAAGGGGTGAGGGAGAAGAGAAAGGCTAGATACAGGAGAGAGTTGAAGCAACCTTGGTTTTTGTAGGAGTTGTGTCTCTTGCCTGTTGTGTCTTCCTGCTGCAGGAAATGGGGCTTGAGATGAGAAGATTCCTTTTGGCAAGACTAATTTGAAGACCTTGGCAGAGCTTTGGGGAGCCATCACGGCCTTCCAGCTGGCTGCTGCCTCCTTGCTCCAAGCACCACTTTCCAGACCCAGCAATTAACCTCCTGACACCATCAAAGCAAGCACACTGGTCAGCCCAGCCAAAGCCAGATAGAGGGACATCCTGTCGTCCTGAGGACCCTGCTGGTCTTCAAACTTGCTGAGAAGAGGACTTCTGTAAGGAAAAGCCACATACAGAAAGGGACAAAGTGGGATTGCAGATTTTACAACATTGATAAAAGCCTGGGAAATCTGGCAGTCTATGATAAGCCCATGCAAGCCTTCTTCGATTTGAAAGGCTTCGAAGTAAAACCATCTGCTAATCATGAGACAGGCAGTAGTAAAAGTACCTGCATCATTTCACCAAAAATTCAGCAAAAGATAATCCAACAATGAGAAAAATGTATTATTCTAAGTTTGTTATTTCTTTCTCCTTTATCTGCCTGAGAAAGTCATCATCTCACGAGAAACAAACACACCAATGTGAAAGCAAGAGAAAAAATTTATTTTTTACTATTTATTGGACCCATCGAATCTTCCACCACTGAAGATCAGCTGAGAAGTTCAACTGTATAGACAGTGAAATGTGGGACAGATGAAATTCTCTAAGAGGTTGTGGAGGGTTGGGGTCACGAAGGCCAAGATGAAGTTGGAACTGAACCTGGAAAGGGGGTAAGAGTAACAGGACATTCTACAGCTTCATTGTACAGTAAAGAAAGGTCACAGAAGGTGTTTTCCCCCACTCTAAACAACACTCCAAACTGATGACAGGGGATGGGGAGAAGCCTGAGGTACCCAACAGCATTTTTGCCTCAGTCTCCAATGGCAACCTCTCCTCCCAGCCCTCCTGAGTGGGTGGAGAGCAGGATGGACACTGGGGGAGCAAAAGCTCTGCCACTGAAAGGAAAGATCCTGCTCAGGACCAGCTGAGGAACCTGGACGTGCTCAGCTCTATGGGACCTGATGGGATGGAGCCCAGAGTCCTGAGAGAATTGGCTGCTGGAGTTGCTAAGCCACTGTCCATAATACTGGGAAAGTCCTGGCAGTCAGGTGAGATCCCAGGTGACTGAAAGGAGGGAAATACTGCACCTATCTTCAAAATGGGGGGAAAGGAAGACCCTGGGAATACCCAGCTGTCAACCTCTGTGGAGCATAGGGAGATACCATATTGATCATCTGGGAAATCAGATGGCAGGGACTTTCTAACAGTTCTGTGTGAGGCTGGGTACAGCTTGGACCATTTGAGAAGATTTGATGTCAACCTCTGCAAACACACTGGTAGAAAATGCTTTCCAAAGAAGGCAGCACAAATCAGTGGACATGCCTTAAAGAATATTCCACTCATTGTGTGGTGTTCAGAAGAGTTGGTTGCAGGCCAGAGCAACAACAGAACACACACACAAAAAAACAACAACAAAACCCCAACAAAAAACAAAACTAAAGTAAACATAGCAATCAACAAAAAAACCAAACAAAACCCCACAACCAACCAAACAAAAACAAACAGAAAAAAGCACACAAAAAAAATTTACAGTATTAGACTTATTTATTGAGTTAAAACACTGCAAAATATTTTGCTGCCAACAAAGTGGTGCCTTCCAAGAGGGAAATATGTCATTGAGAATCACATTGCTCAGTCTGTATAAGCCATTAACATCTCCTGGAATTTTTCATCCCTCTGGAGTAGCAGGATTGAAAACAGAATTCTAAAGGGACTGTACCTTGTATATCTGATACAGAGGGGCTGCAGAAGCTGCAGCTTTATAAATGGACAATTTGAAAATAGTCAGGTATGTAGGAAAATTCTCATTCTTATGGTAGTCCATCTTGAGTAAATCCATTAGTCAGCCAAGTCTGCTCTAATTTTCCACATATTCTTGTTCTTCTTTGGATTTGCACCTGTTCAGCAGAGACCAGAATCTGGCCCTGGATAGCTGTCAGTAAAGGCTCATGTGCTCATTTGTTGTTTCATTGTGAACAAACTACTTGCAGAGCGAAGGCCAGGATATATTTTCAATTATGCCATAACATACCTGAATTATTGCCACTGCCTGTGTGGGCTACAGAGTAACTCAGATCAAAATTTGGAGGAAAGTCCCAGACGTATTTTAGGATTGGCCTGTTTTTCATTGGCTTTCAGAGAAAGCAGTAGTCAAGCTCAGGGAGGGAGAAATAAACAAATGTATATAAACCCACCATTGCTTCTCCAGTCCAGAGACTGTACGCGGAATCCCAAACATCTGGAGATCATTACCATGCTGGCTTCATTGAAGTAATTGTTTAATTAACTTCCTTTTCACTTTCTCTCCTCCCTTCTGTTTTCCTCACCACCCAATTCCCAGGTGCTGAACTCAGTTTGAAAAAACCACTCCAGAACTGAACTTCATTCAGGGGAATTTCATCTGTAGGAAAATACTACTATTCAGCCTTAAACAAACATTCTCAGTGCTTTTAGCACATCATCAGCAGCAAGCTTCTTCTCCTTATAGAAACTAAAACTGTAACTTTTTTTTTCCCATTAGCTGCTCACAAGTTTTGAAGCAAGCAAGTAAAGAAAGAGACATTTATTTGGCTTATGAATCCTTATAGTGTGTATATGTGTGTATATATACATATATATTCTTTATACTTACAGGATCTTCCAAACTTAAATCCGTGGTAAACCTAGGTTCCCACTTGACTGGGAACTGAGTGCAGGTCTAAACCCTCGTATCAGCACTTGTTAAGGAACAGAACACTTTCCTCGAGTAGAGGATGGAGGCCATTCTCAGAAAAGCAGAAACTGAATAATCCTGCCCAGAGGTGAAATCTGGAACAGTCCAAAACGCCACGTTAGCACTACCAGAGCTCCAAACAATACATGTCTCAGAAACACCAAATGGAGCATAACAATTTTTTTCTTCCCTTTTGGCTGTACTTCAATTAAAAAATGAAGGGAATGAGGATAAAATCTTTTTTGCTGCATTATGACAGATACAACAGCTGTAAGGGCGTGATGACACAGCTTCTGTCTGGAGCAGCAGGCCAGAGCAGAGCAAAACCGCAGCAATGTAAACAGAGACCTGATGAAAACTATTTAGTTTCACAGACCCTGCAAAGCCAAGCCTCAAACTGCAGCACTTTTTGGAGTTTTCATTTCCATCTGTCTCCATGGCAGATGGATGGTGTCTGTCTGTACCTTTGGGATCATTTGTTGGCTCAGGACCTCCTGCTGCCACACAGAAGGGTCCAAGAGTCAAATATGAACATGTCTGTGCAGATCCATGCCCCAACACTACCATCTCCTGACACTCAGTTGAGATTAAATGCCTGAAATGGAAAAAAATGACATATCTCAGATTCTCTACATCATCCTCCAGGCACATTGGTTTTTCAATGTGCGAATTTGGCACCCAGAGTAAAATGCAAATGGATTGTTGTTGCTTGACATATATTTTTGGGAGGAGATAAAGCATTTTAGAGTTGCCACTCTGAATCAAGCTTCCTCAACACAGGGAGGGTGTTGAGACCTGATCCAGGGCCAGATCTTCGGTGAAGGAACAGCACCTAGCACTCAACTTCCTCCTGGAGAGATCCATTCTCTGCTGCTTCCTGCAGATCAACACTGTCTAACCACCCTTCACCCTGCAGAGAAGGCAAATTGTTTATCAGACCAGGGAAGTTTTCCAGTGTCAAGCCTCAGAGCTGCCCTCAAAACATGATTTTTTTGGTTGCCAGAAGGGGTATTAACCATAACAGTTATTATTGTCATATGATGAAATACATCCTTCAGGATAGACCTAGACTGAATACTTTAAGCAAAGTCTCTTTATAGTGAGGAATTAAAGCCCAACCCCTGAGGACAAAAATTGCAGTGTAAGCAAGAACAGAAACATCATCCAGCCACCACAATCTGGCTTATAATAGAGCAGATGAAAAACTGTTCTTTATCTTGTTAAGTTTCTCTCCTGATGACCTTATTTTGGGCCTACTGTATCTAATCATAGTTAGTTATTATTACCTTAATTCTGGGAAAGAATTTAAAAGAATTCGGTCAAATCCCAAGGAAGTAAAATGCCCGGGTTGCAGACTTGACAGAAGTTCCCTCAGCAGGAATCAAGACAGTTAAACTGACAGGTGGACAGTCACCTGATGGTTTCTCTTTGATTAAACAGAACAAATAGGCTGAGAAGGGGAAGTTCTTCTGTGGCCTGAGGCGTTCACTTCACACATTCCAGCTTCGCTGACAGTCATATATCCAGGGTGATGTCCTGTTCAAAGTTCTGCATGGCATCTCTTACAGGGATAAGCCAGCTTATTCTTCATCTGACCAAATAAAGCAAGTAGCAGGTGTGGAGAAACATGACTGGTGTGGAAAGGGCATGTAAAAATTGGCGCTTTCTCTCCAAACAGATTGGTTGGAGATGTTGTTGTAAGATGATATTTGTAGCTACCATTGCAAAGAAAAATGGGAGGTATTTCTTCTGCAACACCTCAAAGTAAACTGTTGAACTCTTTGCTGGTAAGTAGTGTAGATATTAAGGATGAAACTGCTGGGGATTAAACAAGAGGAGGAAAAAAAAAAGTCCAGATAAATCCAGGTTAAAAAAAAAATCTGGGATGAAACAGCACCATAAGCACAGCTACTTGTTTAATATAAATAGATGGTTACTTTATTTGGGAAAAATAAATCACTGGTAAAGTTACCTGCCAAATGATAACCTGCTTCTTTCATGCTCTCCTAGGCTCACAGGCAGGATATCAGGCTAGACATAGACCTTTGGTGTGCTACGTGTGCTGTCAATTTGAGTTTGTTTTTAGGTCACAATGAAATCAGACAATTGGCTTGGTAACCGGACCCACAACTTCCATGTGCAACAAGCAACTGTGTACCCCACCTTAACTGTGAAGAAAAAAAAGTCAGTTTTCAGATTCCCAAAAATTCAGCAGTTATGCCTTAGCATCCTGATGAGGTAAATATGAATACCTATTTTTAACACATTAAGGGATGTAGGTCCTGAGGAAATTAAGTTTTGCTCTCGTGGGTGTACTGCCAGCATTGCAGATCTGACCTGTGATCCTGTGCCCATTCACAGAGCTAACTTTATTCAGCAGCATCAAAGAACTACTTTTACATTAAGCATAATGATGTTTCATTCATTCTTTGAAAAGAAGGTGCTAAGTGAAACACCTCAGTGTGTGTCTGCATCTCAGTTTTATATAAAGCACATTGATAACTTAGATATTTGAGAAAATGCACCTCTGCTGATATGTTAATAAAACTTCAGTCCAGCAAGGCACACATGCATCTGGTGAGTTATAGAACATGATTGCTGTCTTTTGATCTTCCAGAGGAGTCATAATTTCTTCCACCCAGACTTTTGCTGTTGGCCCTTTTCCATTTCTGGGTGTAACTCTAAGACTCTCGTTACTTTACATCAAAACTCTTTAAAACAAACATTTATCTCCCTTTCTATATCTGTGAAGGATTACCGAGCTCTGTACCTAGCTAGGGGCCTTAGTCACTGTTATCATCTTAGGTAAATAAATAATAATGCTATTACGATGATGGGCCAATAAATTATATGTGTTCAAAATAAATGTCTGAGGCCCTGAAATGCGGGTGTTTCCCAAAGTAGTGGAATTCTTGGCTGTGAGGGTGTTTCCAGAGAGAGTTCTGGTGCATCACTGCCTCGAAATATCTTACTGCTCAAGACTCCTGATTTGGACTTTGGATGCATTTACATTTCAGCTGACAGATAAAATATTATGCTTCAGGGTGCTCATTTTGTTTTCTGAGTTTGGTTACTTTTTTGGCTTTTTTGTTTATTTTGGTTTTGTCTTTTGTGTTTTGTTTCTGTTTTTGTTTTTGCTTGTGTTTTCCTTGATTGTTTTGTCATTTGACAAAGGGTTTTTTTGGTTGTTATGGTTTCTTTTTTTTTTTTTTTAACTGTGCTTTCTCAGTGTACTTATATTTTCTTTTTCCTTTATTTTCCCTCCTTTCAGGAGTGTGGAAACACTGTTTTGCAAGTTTCCACTCGTCCTGGAAATCTCTTACTGGAAATCATAAAAAAACCCATGCATATTAGCATGTGCGAAATGGTATTTTAAATCCACTCCACAAAAGGTATCTGGGTAAAATAATTTTCCTTTTCAGAAGTTTGGAAGAACCAATTGCTTTCGGAAATGTCTGGATTTACTCATGCAGAAGTACAGGCTGGAATACTGTACAGCAATATATATAGCAGGAATCCATTTTAAAAACAAACAAAGAAACAACAAACTGCAAGTCTGTGTACTGATAAACAGCATGCTTTTCATGGAAATTACTGATATTTTGTAAAGGAAGTAAGGAGACCTACTAATTTTTTTTATGAAAACTGGAAATGCTTCCATCTAAAATGGCACAAAAGCCCAACACCGCTCCACAGGTCAGTGGGAGTAGCGATTCAGAATTCTTATGTTCTTATTTTGGGTCATTTTCTACACTCTTCATCTAACTTACATCCTCCTGATGTACCACAGGCAATGAATGACTGTTGTGGTGCTCAAAGACCATTAGAAAACTGGGAAAAAAAGGCATTTAGATACAGTCTGGCTAAAGGGTCAAGACAAACAAAAAGTAGAAACAGACAGACTTGTGATCCTGTAAGAATTTCCCCTCCTCTCAGACTGAAATGGGACCTGATGCTAAATGTCATTGGGGCTTTACATTTCTGACACCTTTGCTCACTGGAGTTGGAGCTGCTGAGTGCAACTGAGCAAATGAGAATTGGAATGATACCAAATGCTGACAGACTAATGAAATGGCAGTCACACAGAGTCCGTGCAAATTCATTTTATGTTCCTGTCTGTCTGATTTGCTCAAAGCCTTTGTCTTTCAAGCTTTGCTCTCCTGGTTGTAGCTTTTCCATAGCTGTGCAAGGGAGTTTCAGAAAGCTCTGGAAGAATAGTTACTGACTTTGGAAAAGTTGTATTCCACAGAGATCTTCTGTGTGTATGACAGAGACCAATCTTGTCTTGCCATGATGCAGAGTGATTTATCCTTGGGCATACAGTACTGCAACTCCAAATTAGTTTCTAGCTGTACATCCATATTCCAAGTGTATTTCTAAGTTGTTTGAAATCCAGACATGTCAGAGCAGAGATATACCCCTGATCCTTTAATTCAGGCAAGTAAAGTTGTAAATCTGTGAAATGATTATTACTGTGATTGGACACTAAAATAAATATGCTTGTCAACTTATACTTTTCTTTTTCTCTCTTAAAGTTAAGCTTATGCCATAAAATTTCAATTTAAGATATTTTTTTTTCATATTTTCTGTGAGTACACCAGAAATACTTTATGGCTCAAAACTCTCCTAATCCCTAACTGGTGCTACATCTTCCTCATGACAAAAGCTGGTCTTTTTTCACCAGAAAGATGGTGCTGCATGGGAACAACTTAGCTATAAAACTTCCATTCCAGATGTCTTTCCAGACCCTGTTAGACAAAAGTGGGATATCCTGAGCTAACAGTGGTGATAGTCTGATTTCCAGAGTTGGTTTGGACCTGACACCCAGACCAACCTCTCTTTAGTCCTGTGAAATGCTCATATGAGAATGGGTAGTAGCAGCTTCTGCAACAGTGTCAGTGATGCAGATCAAATGCACTTGTGGTGTTTAGATACTGAGATTATTGTACAGTCTTTTAAGGCTGAATGTATTAATTTCTCTCTGAACCAGTCTTGCCAAATTGTGACTGTCAGTACTGACATAGCAGATGTATGTCAAAAATTCTGCCAATCACTGTAAAAGTTTCCCTGCTCCTGTTCCCTAGCACCCATTTTCTACAATCAGCTTTGAACTGGCACCACATACATTGATACAAATTCTGGCAGGCAAACCTTCTCCTAGGCAGCTGTTGCAATATCTCAGTTGGACAGCACTCAGTGTAATGCTCTCCTTGGCTTTCCTACTTTTGCTGCTTGGCTTTCCTGCTATTGCAACAACTCTCTCCTCCTAGGTTAATCCTACCCTTTGGTTTTCATTTGGGAGTATTCCTCTCTTCCCAGAGAATGGTGAACCTGTTGGTGACACTCAGGAAGGCTGTTCAATTTTCCACAACCCTTAGACCCCGAGGCTGAAAACTGAGTGTCCCTCTCCATTCACAACACACAGGAGGAAGGATTTTGCAGCTCTTGGCCTCATCATTCAGCAACAACCTGGGAAAAGTCCTTTCAAGGAGGATACCACGTGCCAGAGGAGCAAAAGACATTCCAGAATATTAAAACAATTTTGGACAGGGTTGACACTTTTATTATTTCCTTGAACAGCTTCTTGTGCATGGCGGTCTGTATACATGATTGGGCATTGTGATACCTTCACAAGGCAAACAATAACAGATGCTTTTCCTAATGAAAGAAATTTAAAAACAGTCTGATTCCTCCAATTTCATTTTAAAACTGGATAATTCAAATTATTTACCTTCTGGCATCAGAAGGTAATTTAAATTCTTTACATCATCTTGCCAACACTGGAAATTTAAATACCAAATGCCTAGCAATAATGAGACAGATTAACATAAACAGGACTGTGAATTTTTAAGAGAATTAGGGAAGAGTTTCACACTGAGATTAAGCGGAGGAAGCTGCCATGGCGATCAGTGATAAAACACTAAGGAAAAAGGGCTGTACTAGAGAGAGAATTCCCTCCTTTCTGCAGAGGCTGCTCTCTGAAGGATATTGGCGACTATTTTTAATCTCAAAGTGCCAGTAACATTTTCAGGCAACAAAAATCATTGAAGGCCTACTGTTTATACAAAGAGTTACATTAAGGACAAAAAAGCCCAATCAAACAAAAATTGCCGTCAAGACAGTGAACAATCAAAGGGGTGCAAAGCTACAGAGATGAGAGGATGAGATTGAGATGAGATGAGATGAGATGAGATGAGATGAGATGAGATGAGATGAGATGAGATGATGAGAGGCTAGATCTCCTGACAAGCAATACAGAGTAGTTTGCAAGTTCTTACCTTTTTTTTTTGTCCTCTACCGAGATATTGGGTAGAGTAAAGCAGAATCTCACCCTCCTTGGCAGCCACTCACAGTGAGTGCTATTGTGTGCTGGCCTTTTTGGTTTAGCAGCACAGAAGGTGACTCTCTTGCTCCATTTAGGGAGCAATCCAGAGCTGTCTTCTCCAGCCAACAAAGCCAAGCTGTCAAGGCAGTCTGAGTCCCATCTGGCTTGATCTGGACACCACTGGGCACATTGTGGGTTTTGTGGAGAGGAAGGGGGAGTAGAAGGCTTGGTTAAGCTTTCTGTAATTACTTTATTTTGATACACTTCTTCAGTTCCTGTCTTGGAATGGGAATGGAAAGAAAACTTATTGAAATAAAAAAGAATTTCTCTGAGGTGAGTTGCCACAAGAGAAAGGCTGGTTCTGCTGTTATTTCAGGCTTGGGTGCCAAGGAGGGAAAACTGCAGCTCTGTTTGCCATTTGGTACCAGTTCAGGTTTTCTACCTAAGTCAGCACAGAGTGTGAATGTGTCCAAGGCCAGAGAACATTGAGAAAAGCAATGCTTGAACATCACTAAGTTCACTGCAGTGGTGTTGAAGACGACGGACTATCAGCCCAACATTCTACAGATGTGAATTAATAGTTAGAGACCACTCAATCATGTACCTGCTGGTCTGTTAAAATGCCTTTGTTCCAAGCAGAAACCCAAGGGGACTCTTTGGGCTGAGAATCACTGTAACTCAGCCTCACAGCAAAATTAAAAGTAGCAGCATCTGGGACAGAGATTAATTATATGGATACAAAATTAGGGAAGTCACACTGAGGGGTGGTGTCTGTGTCACAGAAAGTGAGATCGATAGTCCCCTGACCTCACACAGGGCAGCAGCAGCATCTGTTTGACTAAAAAACTCAGCAGGCACTGTGACCTTGCCACCTTTTCAGCATTGGGCCATCACTGCTGTGACAATGCTGCTGATTAATGCTGTCTCTGTGCCTGTCCTCTGTGTTTTTCCTTCCTCCTTAAAGCTTATGAAAATTATTTTCTTCTGTAATATATATGGGACCGAAGTTGCCCGTGTATACATGAGAAACCATCTTTGGTTCTCCTGTTCTGGCTAGTCTGTTACCAAAACAGTGGTTTATTTCTTTCTCCACAGAGAGGTAAACCTTGATTTCATCTTCTGTGGGCTCTCAGTAACCCCTACACCGTTTATTCTCCACTCTTCATCCTCAGAGCCTCAAGTTAAGGCTTGGATGTCAGCAGCCCTAAAGAACAGCCCTTGCTACTCCCTGGAGAGCAGAGCACTTCCAGCATTGCCATATCACTCTGAAATCAGTCTGCACAGCAGGCAAGGTTGGTGGGGGAAATAAGTCTTGGCCTGCTACAGGACAAAATTAAGAAACTAATACTAGCCATAACACACCTTTTTTTTTTTTTTTTTTTTTTTTTTTTTTTTTTTTTAAATCTGCCTGTGCCTGGATTTGTTCCCAACCTCCTCTCCTGTTTCCTTGGGTAAGAGCTGGTAAGACACATTTGCAGCTTGCGAGCATGGGGACCTCATTCCTAAAATAAGGCTTGTCCCTCTGGTAGTGTTTCCCCACGCTGAAACTGTTCACCTGGGGCAAAATCTCTCTGCAGACAGATTTCTCTCCTCCAGCATTCCACTCTGTAACACCAGCTCCACGGGGGTTTCCCATAGCCCAGACCTTATTGGCTCATTTTGAGTAATACCTTGGTGAGAGGGATGCTGAAGGAAATTCCCATGCTGCGTTTGCTTGTGGAACACAATTTCATGCTGGGTGGCCAAGGCTGCTACCACCCTGGCAGTCAGCAGATGAGCCAATTACACGCTGTCGATGAGTTTCTGTTTGGCAGAGTTGGAGCAGAACAGGAGATGAAGTCCAACCGAGTTGGCATGTGGCATTTTCCACAGCCTTTGGCTCTGAAACCACTCTGGCAGTGACACTGAACCTACTATTTCTGTAAGGAACTGTAATAAGACAAACCTGCCTCTGATGCTTTCGGTGCTTTTAATTTGTCTCTGGTCACATAAAAAAAAAAGGAAGTTAATTATGTTAACTCCCCTTAGCAGGTGAGAACAGTTAGTCCCTGTGAGGAAAACATGATTACCTTGTCCTGGACTGTCAAGGAGTGGGATTCTCTCTTGTCTCCTGTCATCTCAGTACTGATCTGAAAGGTTTCACTGGACTTCTGGAGCTATGTACAGCTGAAAATGTTCGAAATAAACACTGCCTTCCTCTCAGCCATCTGCCCCGACATGAGTGTGAGGAAGGAAGAGGTGTATAAAGAATGAAGAGACCTTCTTCGATGAGATTTCTCTCATGTTACCTCACTCCTTTCAAAACAAAACTTCCCTGAAACCTCATGCATCTGCTCGTGCCTTTGTGGAGCAGGTTTTTGTTCAGGACGTATGAATGTGATGCAAGTGTCACATGCTCCTCTTGTCACCAGTGCTGACCCTAGGAATGGGGTCCTGATACTTTAAAAAAAGCCAATAAATGATGGAGAGAAACCTGTTGCGCAAAACCAAAATGCAGCCTCTGCCTTCAGTGCATTTCCCTGTGGTCCAGGTGAGCTTGCAATGAGACGGTTGGAGACATAAACCACTTCCTAATCTTCCTGCCAGTGTTTCAGTAGCTTTGCTTGTGACAAGGGAAAGGAATTGACCACCACTTTCTCTGGAGAACTCCCTAAGGGAGCTCCTCAGGGTGTAGGGTCCCTGAGAAGTGGCTGAGCTCCAGGTGCAAGCCAGAAAGTTATCCTCAGCAAATTATCATTGCAGGCTTTTTTTGTATGACCAAAGAAATAATTTATATCCTCTGTAAGTTTGCAATCACCTCTATAAAAATAGTAGTACAATTCTTGGGAAGGTCTTTATTAAGGGAGATGCTATGCCACTGTTTGGAGATGGGCCCATATTTTCAAAGTCCTTACTAAAGAAGTACTTCCAGAAGGGTGAGGTGCCTGGGAATCAGCTTTCATGAGAAATAAGTCGCATCTGGAAGAATGTCCAAAAAAAGCCCACAAAACATGAATAAGGATAATAACTTCTGCCTGATTTTCTTTTTTCATTTTGTTTTGTCAATCAATGTAACACAGTGTTGCCACAAGCTCTCTTCCCAAGACCTGCCCCTCCAAGGCAGTCCATAAAATTCCAGTGAAATCATCTACTTTGACTACTAGTCCTGCAAAGCTGTGGTTGTTATCACACCACCCAGGTTGGGGAAACACAGGTGTAACCCCCTCCCACTCTCATACAGATGGCAGGGAAGATTCTGGGAATGGCAGGTGGGGAGCTGGAGATTGTAGTGAATTTTTTTATAGCCACTCATCCTTTAAAAAGACATGCTGTTGCTTTGGATTTTTAACTCCTGAAATGCTCCAGCTGAGGCTTTTTGGTAAAAACAAACAAACAAACAAACAAAAAAAACCCCCAAAACCCACCAGAAACCAAAAACAACCCACCAGCCAAATCTGGCAAACAGATTTATTGGCTTTTTTCCTTACTCAGGACTTTCAAGAGTTCCCAGGTTGGCACTTCTAGTATCTCAGTAATCACAGTTAATACTGGGGGAATGAACAGCGGTGCCTGGTTGTTGGGATGTGGGACATGGGGACCTATTTATACTACAGGCCTGATGTTCCATCTCCACTTACTACTTAAATAAAAATACAAATACTATTTCACAAAGATCAGTTTGGATATGAAATCATATGCAGCCAATTTCCTTGGTGGCACCGAGAGGCAAGACTTTCTGCTCTAAAGGACAGTCGTCCCTCACATTATAGATGGAGAACTGAAGAGGCTGGCAGCATATGCCTTGCATCACAAAAATATTTTTTGAGGGCCACGAAAGTTTTGTGGCTTTTCAGGGTGTTAGAACGCGGTTACACAAGGGAATTCTGCTCCACATCACTGCTGTGATATAAATTCTACCCCCAGCTCCTTCAAACAGGACATTTTCCACTTTTTGTAAGAAATATTACATTTTTTACCATTCTTTTGGTCTTTTGAGATGCCTCTACCTAGCTTCTTCATGTTGCTGGATGACCTTAGTGTCATGAAGTCAATGGAGTTTAGTGAATGATGCCTGCTATAAGACAACATTTCTAGCCAGATTTATTTCTTGTTTCTCTGACAACAGGAACTTTTGTAGTTGGTTGAAAATATCTGGAGCCAGAGTTGGCATATTACCTTACTCCTTCTTTTCTCCTTTCAACATAAAGGTTGAACATACATGAAATGCAGTTTTGTCACAAGGTTTCTGTGAAGGTGGCTAGATCTTGCTTTTATGCATTTTGAAACAAGCCACTTTAAAAATGCATCCACCAGATCCTTGAAAGGTCATCAGACATGAGACAGAAAGAAATCACACAAGTGATCAGGTTGTAAAAATACTTAAAAAAATGTGGGAAGTCTTTGGAAGAAGATAGTAACATCTAATTGTCACTGCAAACTTCACTTTCCCCCTCAGATATCACAGTTTTAGTCCTTTATGAAAAAGAGAGTGCTAGCAGCCTTAGAGAGAAAAAGACGTTTTCTTGCAGAGCGCCAGTCTATGTTTTTACAAGATGCAAGTATAATCTGAAAGCATGCTTCAGCCACAGAATTATTTTTTAATCCAAGCATCCTGAGTGCAATTTTTAGCTTGTCACTCTTAGTCAGTGCAGAAGGCACAAATGTCTTTCACTTGCAGTGCATCAGCACTCCAATCTGCACCACACTCCTCCAAAAATGCAAAAGAGAGTGAATCCTCACAGCATGGCAGAGTCTGCTCACATTGTTTTGGATAACACATCTTTCTTCCATTTCACTGCTGAGAGACAAGGTTTATTGTGACAGCAACACAGTTTATCTAACCAGGATTATGCTGAAGCAAGTTTAATTGTATTAGTGTTAAAACATCAGCGCTGGGAGTGACGCAATGTGTTTTGCATCAATATTGAGGTTGCTATATTTTATGCTTTCGGCTGGAACTGGAGCAGCAACTGGACACTGGAACATATGGAACACATTTTAGGTTTTATGTTCACGTCTCTCAAGGAGGATTAGAGCACTTGCAAAGATTCTTTATGTTCTGCACTGCAGGCAGCAACAGTTTGTGTGTAACTGATCGACATTCCCTCCCCCATCTCCCCATTTAAACCTGAATCTGAATATTTGGGATTTCTTTGGAGGCTTGACAGTTACCCCTAGCTTATAAACATTGCTCCATATCTAAGTTATAAAAGTAACATGATCTATACTGCCCCACATCTGAGATTATCAGTGGGTGTTAGATATGCTGAGGTGAAACCGTGCAAAGAATCTGGATTTTATATTTGCCTCCTAGGGATTCCCTAATTAGCTACAGCCTTCACTGCTGAAGAGCTGCAAGCTCAGAAAGACAAAACCTCTTTCTCACTACCTCCTTTTGCCATGCTTAGAAAACTTCAAATGTTTATTATCACTCAATCTGATCAGAGTACCCTTTTTGCTGGAACCATCAGAAGATACGAGGTGTCCAATTCCTGATGATTTCTAGCAATATGAGCCCTCATTTCCTGTCCAGACATTTGGAAACCTCCTGCTTTATTAACAGTACTTTTTTTTTCTGTGAGCTCTGTTCAAATCTTCTTCATTATTTAAGAGAATTACTCTTACTTGCAAATTAATATGCTTACAAACCTGAAGCATAGACTTCCAAGTCACACGTGTGCAGTGGGATATGTCTCCCACACACTCACAAATTTGAAAAGATGGGTCCCGCTACCTGATAATCATGGACCATTTTGTAATTACATGTCACTGATGTCCTTCAACCTACATTTTCCCTAGTGGCAAGATAGAAATTAAAGTCTCAAGCAGCCTGAGAGAGAAATGCTGCATTATGGACTTAAATACAAACAGCAGGAGAAGTATTGTCCATTATGCCATCATATCTACCTAGAGTAGTTTTACTATCCTTTCGCAACAAGGATTTGAACTTGAACCATTGAAATTATCTTCCATTCTCCCTCTTTGAATGTTAATTTCACTGGAAGTTGTGCTCTTTGAAGACCACAAGGCACCAGGGTGAGAGTAGGGAAGACTGAAGCAACACCACTGGTGCAGTGGGTTCAGTCCCTTCAGAGGGCAATGGTTCAGTCACCTCCTTTGTCATCTCTGCACACACACTGAATGCTTTTTCTGGGCTGTATGTCTTACTGTGGTGCTAATTACTTGACTCAGCTTTGGGGTATGTTAATGAAATACCACAGTACTATAAGAAGTCAGACACATATGTTCTCTTGTTTTGTTTTGTTCTGTTTTGTTGTTGTGCTTTTGTTGTTGTCCTTGTGTTGTAAACTCAAGGAAGATGCGAGCATCCAGTTTTTCTTCAAGTGAAACCTCACACAACCTGGTCTCATTTATTTCCAGAGATGGGGCATCCACAGGTTCTCTCTTGTGATGCCTCCTAACCCTCACAGTAAAGAATTTCTTCCTATTACAGAACCTAAATCTACTCACAGGTTAAAGTCATGACCCCTTGTTCTATCACTGCATACTCTTGTGGAAAGCCCCTCACCAACTCTCTTGTAGGTATAGGAAGATATTGGAAGGTGCCTTAAGGTCTCCCTGCAGCCTTCTCTTCTCCAGGCTGAGCAGCCCCAACTCTCCCAGCCTGACTCCACAGCAGAGGTGTTCCATCCCTCTGATGGCCTTCATCTGGACCTGCTCCAACAGCTCCAGTCATGGTGGCTGTCACAAATCTCCTTATCTTTCATCTGTCTTAGCACACTTTCCAGGAGGATCTGCTCCTGAGATGACACTGACTGTCCTGTAGCTCCCTGGGTTCTCCTTATTTCCCTTTTAAAATAATGGGGGATTTGCTTCTTCTTTTCCAGTTGGTGAGAACTTCACCAGCCTGACATGGCTTCTCAAATATGATGGATAGTGGCTTAGCCCCTTCATCTGCCAGTTTCCTAAGAACCTATGAACACATCTCATCAGTTCCAATGGACTTCCAAACATCCTCAGGTTCCCTTAGTAGTATCAAACCTGATCTTCTCCTACAGTGGATGGCTCTTCATTGTCCCAGCTCCTGCCTTTTCCTTCCAAGACTCAGGTGATGTGACTGAAACATTTCCTGGTGAAGAGTGAGGAAAAAGAAAGTTCAGTTAATACCTCAGGTTTTTTCATGTCCCAAATAACGAGCTCTTTTATTTCTATCTGATGAGGGCCCAAATTTTCCCAAGTCTTTCCTTTGTAACTCATAAAACTTTTCTTGTTGCCCTTGAAGTCCTTGGGCAGCTTTCTTAACCGGATCTCTGGCGTCTCAGACAACTTCTCTGCATCCCTCCCAGGCTACCTGTCCTTGTTTCCACCCTCTGCAAACTGCATTTTTCTGTTTGAGTTTGTCCTCGTTCATCCACACAGCTCTCCTGAGATTTTTGCCTGCCTTCCTCTTCATTGGGCTGCATTGCTCCTGAGCTCCAAGTAGGTCCTTGAATGTCAACCAGTTTTCTTGGGTTGATCTTCCCTGCAGTGCTTTATCCCATGGGACTCTACCAAACAGATCCCTGAAGAGGACAAAAGCTGCTTTCCGGAAGTCCAGGGCAGTGAGTTTGCTGCAGACCCTTGGCACTGCTCTAAGGAATTTGAAGTCCAGCCTTTCACAGAATCATAGAATTTCATGGTCTCTGCAGTCAATGCTTCTCCTGAGCTTCACGTTCCCCACTGGCCTCACCCTGACCAAGGTCCAGCACAGCTGCTCTCCTCATTTTCTCTGTCAGCTGGAGAAGAAAGTTGTCATCAGCACATTCCAGGAAGATCCTCATTCACTTATGTCCTACTGTGTTGCCCATCCAACAGATACCAGGGTGGTTGGAGCTCCCCATGGATGTGAACATGAAGCTCCTGCTTTTTGTCCAGAGTGGGCCTGATCTGTTCATTCCTGGTGGGGTGGCCTGTGGCAAACCCCCACTGCAGTGTCACCTGCCCCTCACCCTCCTTTAATCCTGACCCATCAGCTCTGGGTCGACTCCTCATCCACCCCCAGTCCAGCTGGTCACTGATGCAGAGGGAGACACACCCTCCTAGTTAATCTATCCTGCCTGTCCTTCCTAAAAATCCTTTATCCTTCCACTCCAACAATCCAGTCATTTGATGCCAGTAAGATTATAGTCTGCAGTCTCTAACTCCAGTTTTTGTTCCCCGTTCTGTGTCTGTTTACAAAGAAGCATTTGAAATTGGCTCCCCATGAAATGATTTGCTGTCTGGACTGCTGGAATTCCTTTGTGCTGCTCTTCAGGTGCTCTCCTGCTGTCCTGAAAAGCCTCCCCTGTCTCTGGACATCTAGTGCATCAAACTGACTGGAGTCTGATGGATTTAGGTTCCCTTCTCCCAATAATCTTAGTTTAAAGCCATTTTCTCCAGCTTGGCATTTTAATGTTTCCCTCTGGCACTTCCCTCCATGCAGGCAAAGCCTCCAGTCTCAAGGGCTATTTCTGGAAGCATATGGTTAAAGTAGGGAAAGAGAGAAATTTAGGATTTAAGGATAACAAATTGTTTTTATGTCCCTTATAGAAGGGGTAGAAAATCAAACATATACTTTAGCACAAGAGCCAGTCAGAATATTTTCCCTGGTAGAAATGTACAGCTTTGTCAGCTGAAGTTTTGAAACTGGAAACATCTTATCAGAAAGCCAGAATATTTCAACAGAGAAATATTACTCATAGATTTCACAATCTATTTACCTCCTCCAGTAATCCTCCCTGCTCTGGGCTAAAGGGTCAGGGTATATCATTGTCATTCCTTCTATCAATGTCATCACTTTTTTTCAAAGGTGGTCTTTAAAAATAGCTTCACCATTTCTCAAATGGATTGCAAATTGCACTGGAGTGACAAGAGGACAAGCTTTTTTTGAGTTTTATTTTAGCTGTGAAGTTCTCCTTTGTTTCACATCTCTCCTATTTTTGTCACATCCAACTGTAGCTGGAGAAAGCCACTGAGAAAAAGCAGAAGCTGCAGACTCATCCCCTAGTCTGAAAAGTGGTGGAAGTTATTACTTCTGCTCTAATAAAAGATTCACATAACTGCTTCTTCTCAGAAATCCAGCCTGAAAAAATAGCAGGCCAGATACTGGTTTATCCTGCAGAGGAGCTTGCCCATGGACCCCGAGTTCAGAGTCCCAGCCCTTCCCTCTCTTTTACAGATCCCTTTTCACCACTGAATATCAAGTTTTGCAAAAGCCACAAACTTCCAAGCTATATGTAGCATAAGGCAGCTGTTTTTCCCAAAATCCCACTGAGCTGACTACAGCAACACACAAATTACAAGCTTTACCTAGTAGCAGATAAACCCACCAAGTAATTTCTGGCTTTGAGCTATGAGAGTCAGTGGGGTTCTCTCTTGCAGCTTCCTGCACTTGATTCAGTTCTATTTTTTGAGCCCTGTTTTAATTTTGGGGCCCTTGGTTAGGAATTTCCTAGTGAAGAAAAGGGGTGAGAAAAGGCTAAGGAAAATAGAGTGCTCACTTCACCATTGTGACTTTAGTTTTACAGCTAAGCATCAAGCTACATTCTACCCAACTTACCTTGCTTATAACTTCAAAATTATGCACATAAAATGCCCTCCTTAAACCCAGAGATGGGGTCAACAGGGAGTGTGGGTTATTATATAGTTGCATACCCTTTCTTTTTGTTCCTTGTACTGTATATTACAAGGTCTTACTGGTATAAGACCCTAAATATGATTGAAAAAAGATGGCAAAGCTTTCCACATTTTTTCCAGTGTTGGAAGTTGTCTAAGCAACAGAAACCTCTCAATACAAAGAGGAAAAAGCTTGAGACCACCATTAACAACCTGAGGTTTGATTGTAGATTCCCATTTACCTCGTTAAAATTTTGACTCTCAAGTGAAGGCTTTGGCTCCACACAGCCCAGCAGGGACACAGCAGAGATCCCAATTTGTTTGAGGATCAGTGTATTTGAGCTGATCACATCACAGTCTTCAATGCCACATAGATTGAAAAGGCTGGATCCTGAAGCAGTAATGCCCAAATTCATTTCGTTGCTACTTATGAACCAGGAAACTCTCATGAGCCCTGATGTTTCCAAATATTAGAGCAGGAAATCTAGAATTGTCAAATGTCCCACTTTTACTGCTATTCAGACATTTATGATGAATAAGTTTAATGAAGAAGACCAAGCACCCCTCCATAACTAACCTTCTCTTCTTACACAGGAAAAGCTCCAAGGACATTCAAAACCCCTCCAGGACTTCCATCACATTTGCTTCAGGACAGGCACAAAGGCCTTCCTGACAGATCTGAGGGGCTGAAGGTATATCTCAATCTTACATTACTCAGCCTCCTGTTCAGTTTTTTTGCACCCTGGGTTTTGTGATGCTTAAAAAGACAAAGAGGCAGCAATGGGAAAACATTTCTGTGGCTAAGTGTGGCTTTTGATCCAAAAATACACTAAGCAGCTTGATGCCACAGGCATGAAGAAGGGCTCAGTTTGCATTTGACATTGAGAAATACACTTGATGCAATTTCACCTGTCACCCCCACCAAGACAAAACTGTCCCCAAGAACAAAGCATAGTGAGTCAATAATTTGTGTATTGGAGTGGTAAACCCTTCTTATGTGCACAACAACATTGGGAAGACCAAGCCAATCTGGCAAGGTGACTGCTTTTGTTAGAGTGCTGCACTTCAACCGGTGTTTTTCAGTGTGCTGGAGGTGTAGCTCAGGAATTTTTACTGCCCCAGACAGTCACCAAGTGGTGCTAAGATGGGCCCTGACACCCTACAAAAAGAAACACAAGCCATGGACAAGCTGCTTCTTGTCTTTGTCGCTTGGTCACAAGAAGAACAGAAAGTTATTTCTTGTCAATTTTGTATGAGCAGGGCCTTGCTTCACCACTATTTACACCACCTTATTTCCCACAGCTGTTTTAAAGAAAAACTATGGACTCTTCTTGGTGTGGGGACTGTCTGGCATTGAGAGTTGCTACAGTATGGGTTTTTGGTGTCTCAGTAGAGAATTGCTACAGTATGGGTTTTTAGTCTTACATGACCTCTAAGGAAATGCACTTGTATGGCATTCTGCATAAACACAGCTGGAAGGAGTCATGCAGACCCTAGAGTAAGTCCTGCATGTCTGACTGCAAGCACCTGCACCTGCTCCACTTACATGAAATTGAGACAGGGCTGTTGGGCTTCACTGTGTGAGCAAAGGATGCAGAATCTGAGCTAAAAGGGGAAATAAAATTATTTATCTGTGGTTGCACAGCAAAGCTGCAGTAAAGCCAGAACACTCTTGTCTGAGTTCATACTTCGATCATTTTCCCACAGGACCATCCTTCCCCAGCAAACAGCTTCCACAGAGCTCACACCATGCACACAAGAATATTTATCACCAGAGAGGATAATCTCAGAATTAGCCCACAGAAAAACTGAATTCCAGACTTGATTACAAGGAAAAGCAAGAGCTCTTACGAATTGAGCATGAATGCTGAATATCTCACTTTATGTCATCACAGCATACACTGGACAGCTTTTCCCTAAAAGGAAAGCTTGTGGTCACACAGGGATTTGAGATGGGAAATGGCAAAAACTTTGGCCCATTACTTATTTTTTGGCTCTCTAGTTCCTGTCTAAACTCACTAGCCCAAAACTAAGTGGACACAAGCCCGCCCAGCTCTGCCCTTAGCCCATCACCCCTCTTTGTGGAGCCTACATCTGGTCAAATCTATAGGTACAAAGGGTACAGCAAGTGAAGATGTGTCAGAATCTCTCATATCTCTTTAAAGCAGGGGAAAATTATCAAGTGAGTTCTGAGATGCATGTTCCTTGGAGATGCAGGACACTGAAGTGAGGGTGCTGGCAGGATGTTTTCTTTGTGAAACAAGCTTCCAGTGAAGAAATAGGTCTCATCAACCTGGAAACAAGGTCATGGTTTTGAGGCATATTAGTTGAGTATATCAGTGCAAGCACTGACACGCAAGGGAAAGCAACAGTTCAGGACAGGTACAAGGGCTTACCCCTGCTGAAGTCAATTATTAAAGTCACTGTATGGCTAGGCCTGTTTACAGCAGCCAGAAATCCAGTTTCAGAGTTCCAGGCAAATCTCTAAGTGGGAGAAGATGGGAAAAAAAAAAGAGAAACAGATCACAAAATGACATGATACAACATATTTCCTCTAAATGCTTCAAAGTGGAAAAACTGGCAAAGATTTCCACAAGGTGTTAGTAAGTCTCTCAGTGAATAACCAAGGTAGCAGAATCAAAATTAAAACATGCCAGGGGCAACAAACAGGTTTTTAATTGTTTTGGGTTTGTTTGATTGTTTTTTCTTCCTTTTAATTCCACCCTCTCATTTCATTCTGTATTAGGCAATTCGTTATCTAATTTAAAGCAGGCACTATATGTTAGTCTCCTCACTTTGCACATTACATGTTTAGACCATCTCCTCTGTCTGTTATCTCTTTTTTTGTCTGTTTTGGCTGCCACAGAAATTCTTTGCCTCTGACTTCCAGAAAATCTGGATCCCTGTTTCTGCTCGAAGCCTGTTGAAGCAGCTGCTGCCCTGACTGCATAAGCAAGAGGGTAGAAGGCCTCAGAATCACAGATAACTTTGGATGAAGCATGTGAAAATGTTTTAGGCACAATTTTCAAAGAATCAAAGAAGGTCTTTAAAGTCTCGAGTGACTTACCTTGAAATTACATGAAAATATACCTGTGTATTCTACAGAATGACTTCCTCTTCCGGAAACATGCAGATGTTTCTTCTGGACTAAAAGAGCAGCTGCTAACAGAGAGTGAACTGGAAGGTCATGAAAATCCAACTCCCTCCACTTGCTCTCTCTTTTAGAACTACCTCCACCTATGGCAGGGATCCAAGGTAGGTGTAATTCATGTGGGACCTGGTCCAGTTCTCATGAAGACAGTGGGAGCTTTCCACTGACTTTTATAGGCATTGGATCCAGTCCATGCTGCAGGAGCTGGAAGGCACAGGTTAAAATACCCCCCATGTGTTTCCTTTTACACATGCACAGTAATTCCCTCCCCTGTAGCTTGCTTCAGTAAGAGTTTTGGGGGAGGGAGTTTGTTGGGTTGGGGTTTTTGTTGGGGTTTTTTTGGTTTTGGTTTTTTTTTGGGGTTTTTTTGGGGTTTTTTTTGTGGTTTTTTTTTTGGTGTGGGTTGTTTTTTTTGGTTTTTTTTTTTTTTTTTTTTTTTTTTTTTTTAATCCATGCTCTCTTGCATGCAGTTATTACCCTGAGGTTAGAGCAAGGCTTTGAAAATCTACACTTCTGGGGTTTTATAGTTACTGTTAGGTACGGTTGTCTGATTTTTATCTTTGAGCTCTTATTAAATCCTGTGCCATTTGAAATCCTACTGATTTCAGGGAGATGAGAGTTCTTTTGCCCCAAGCCAAGCTGAAAACCATAGGTACTATGTGGTGCTGCTCCCAGGAGATGCCTCTGACTCTAAAAGTAAGGCCTGAGACTCTTAAACCTTATATTGCCCCCTGGCTTCTACAAAGCATTCTCTGCTGAACCCTAATGAGATCCTTCCTTACACAGAAATTGGCCATGCTGGTTGGTCTATTTAGGCTTGCATTTATAGAGTGTGACAGAACTGGGATAATGATAATAATTGGGTTTGACACTGCATGAGTAAAAAATGTGCAGAAGAAAGGTGTGTCCTCAGATGAGTTTCATCTTGAGTTTATGTAGAGACAAGGTAACTGCTGCACAAGATTTCCTCTGCCTTATTACCAGCAGGACCTGCTACAAGCTTGTAGTAACTCTCCTCACAAAGTGATCTGAATTAAGACCATATTTGTTTAGGTGTCTGTAGCTACAACTTAGAAACCCAAACAGTATCCAAAAAAAAAAAAAAGAAAAATCAAGTTATTTAAATGAGAGGGGGGAGTCATGGGCAGTTTCTCAAGAATATCTGGGAGATGCCAGGCACCTGAGAGGTCAAACCTTATGTCCACATCAGAGGGCATTTTCCAGCTTCTTCCCTGGCACCATCTGCAGGACCACGCTGGAAGTGGCTCTGCCTGCACCCAGGTTAACCCAGCAACCACGACCAGAGAGAGAAATAAAGCCAGTGAAATGCAGGTTGATCACCCATGTTTAACAGCCTGCCTGATCTTCCGAAGGATGAGACTCTGTGTAGCTTTTTGGGAATACTACAAGCTCTTCTCCATTGTAAAGTTCTCATGCTGAAAAATCAGTTTATGTTCCTCTCTTCTACAACAATTCTTCTCTAAAAAATGAGCTGACAGCTTTAAAACATAGGTTTTGTTTTTTTGTTTTTTTGTTTTTTTTTTTTTTTTTTTGTAGTACATGGGAAAGGCTCTGTAAATTAATTGAAGAAATTGATTGAAGAATTTGACTGAAGACATTAAGACATCTCTAGAAGGTACTCCAGTTGTGTGTTCTTGTGTTCTGGGTATCTGCTCTGTGGACTCTCCTCTGTAGTTTCAGCCTGTTTACCAGGCTGAACTATTGACATATCATACAGCAAAGCTTTAATGCTATGAAGTTGCCAAGTGGTATGGTTTTGGTGACACTGAAACCACTGACAAATTCAGTTTGCAATTAATGAGTGCTTTCTTAGCCCAGAACATTTTCTTTTTGCAACAATAATTCCTCTCTCCCTGCCCCGCCCCACTCAATCCCCAGGACTTTCTAGAATAAAATGTGACATTCTTGGAAAAGCAAACGTTGACATTGGACATTTTTAAACAAAATTTGGGAAGTTTGGTTTAAGCTTTTTTTTCAACTCGACCCACTTCTGGAAGAAAAAAATGTTGATTTGAAACAGTAAAAAATGACAAAAACAAAACTATTTTGTTCAGCATCACAGAGTATTCAAATTAATTCAAATTAATGCACTGCTTTTTGCCCCCATTGCTCCTTTAAATAATAAATTGTTTATAATCTGGTTCAGCTGGAACTTGATTTTCTCCTTGGTAACTTTGTCAACTCTAATTAAAGTGAATAAAATCCCTGATATCAGTCACCTTTTCATTACAGATTGGCATGGAGAATTGTCTCCTCCACCTTCCTCCCCACCAGTCCCAGTCAAGCTGTTTGACCCCAGCATCCTAGAGGGAAAGCAAATATTCCAAGATTAATAGAGCAAACATTCAAAAAAGAACATGGTCTACACATAGCAGAGTCATCATACCCCCAAAACAGAACTAGTACATCTGTGTGTACATCTCCCTCTCTGTAATTTTTTTTCTGTTATTATATTCTAGCTCAGTGTCAGCTCCCAGAGTGGCCCCCGACTTTTTTGTGGCTCAGCCACACAACCCAGATGGGTGGAAGGAGGGCATAAAATGTGACAACAGAGAATCAAGGATGGAAGGCAAAGCAGCAGCCATAGGCAGAGGTCCAGCTCCATCCAAGGTGGGACACTTACAAAGGAAAGCAGGAGAAATTTTGGGAATCGCAAGCAGAAAATAATGCATGTGCATCATGCAGAAGAAGTGCAGCTGTGAAAAAATGCAGGACAGAGCAAAGCCCCCAAAGACCCGTTTGGAAAGGTCAGCTGGATCCAGAGCAACCCAGTGCCAGTGCCTTGCCGAGGAAGCAAAGAGGAGGATTGCCAGGTTACACCCCTGGAGTAAAAGGAGCAGAGTGAAGAGAGCCAGAGAGGCAGAGAGGGAGAGAGGAAAACCGGGAGCAAGGTGCCAAGAGCTTTGCAAATCAGCAAGCCTCAGTGGAGTTATGTCAGTGGAGAGACCAACCCAGCAGCTAACGAAAGACACAAGTCTCAGAATCACAAGCCCTGCCTCAGACAGCAAACTGAGCAAGTCTGCAGAGAGGGACAAATCACTCAAGTGGGTGAAATCCCACTGCAAAACATCTCAGATTAATCAGATGGGTCCTGACTTTATCTGCCCAAATCCTTAACAATTTACCTTAAAAATTGTCTTTTTCTTTCTCTTCCATCCCCAAACCCCTAGGTACTGAGGTATGCCAGAGCCACCAGGCTTCAGGGGAGAGCTGAGCATGGCACAGGGCTGAGCTTTTGTGGAGCAACATAGACACTTCTCATTGCACACTATCTCATTTCTTTGCCCCTGTGGGCTTTCTACACTCACGTGAATGTGCAAACTACTCTGATGCACAAGGATGACATTTTCTAGCCCAAAGATGTGCCTCAGCCCTTCACTTTCAGTTCTGAATCTGGGAGGAAAGGGACAAAGATTTTGAGGAACTAAATACTTTTAAAGGACATTTTAGCCCCATCACAGAAGCTTTTTCCACTCTTTGTCTGTCTGTTTCAAAATTGTGTTTCTCTTCTTCTTCCCAGCTCCAATTTTAAAGTCTGGGTTAACAAGAACTTCCAAAACCCAGTATACATCTCCAGGTGGAAAAAAGATACTGAAAATTGCTGTTGGTTCTTGTCCTGGGTTGTAGTATAGGATGTGCACAAAGTATTCGATCACCATCTTCATGAACTGTTGAATCCAGGTGGGGCAGTGTTTTCCCAGAGCCCCTCCCTCTGGGCCATTATCTTCTGTTAATGGCCCATCAAATGCCTTGCCCATGACTCATAGACAACTCCCTCCAGGAGCTATCTCTGTTTAATGGGCCATCAAGGACCCCCTGCATGACTCATCATCCCGTTGTGAGATGCTCCACCCAGGGGGAGGAACCAAGCATTCCGGCCTGGATATAATCTGGGGTTTGGGACAGTACAGGGGGCCCTTACCCACTGAATTCCCAGAGGACAAGAGCTATCAGACCTTTCTACAGGTTCACTGCTTCAGGAAGACCACCTCATCTGGACTGCTTCCATCACCCTGCTCAGGTTGTATTCTGTCAGTGGTCTTTTGTATTATTGCATCTATTTTATTTTACTTTCTTTCATTTCTTCCTATTAAATTGTATCTCTGACTTGGAGCTTCTCATTTGTTTTTCTTTCAAACCACTACAGTTCTACAGCTTCATCACCCTTGCTGCATTTCTGCTGAGGAGGAATTATCAGCTTCGATATGGATCTGTTGGAGCAAGTCCAGAGGCTGATCATTAAGATGATCACAGGGCTGGAGCATCTCTCCTGTGAGGAATGACAGAGAGAATTGGGGTTGTTGGGTAAGATAAGGCTCTAGGGACACATCAGAGCATCGTTTCAGTAGCTAAAGGAGGCCTACGAGAAAGATGAGGACAAACGTTTTAGCAGAGCCTGTTGTGATAGAAAAAGAATAGTTTTCAAGTGAAGGAGGTTTGATTTAGATTATTTATAAGAAGGAAGTTTTTTGCAATAAAGGTGGTGGAGCTCTGTCACACATTTCCCAGAGAAGTGGTAGATGCCCCATCCCTGGAAACATTGGAGGTGATGCTGGATGGGGCTTTAAAGCCCCCTCCAACTAAAACTATTCTATGATGACAACAGCCCTTTTGAGGCTTCCTCTCTGTCTCCTAGGTGAGAGCTCCCAGTCATGTACTGCTGAGTAGGGGAATAGTTTCCCACCAAGCAAATTGTTTGATAAACCCTGTAATTGGTAAAAGTAATCTTTTTGATCCAAGACATTCTCCTCCTATCTTTCATTTCCTTCATTTTTTCCACATCCCTCACACAACGCTTGGGGAAAATCTCTCTCTTGAGGATATTAATGGAAATGCAAGGCTATTTTTTCCCTTTCCTTCTTCAAAACGTGCTCAACTGGGCCCTTATCCATCACTGAATTAAGGACTTGCTTGACCTCAGTTCTTTGAGAACAGCAACTTACAGACTTTGAAATCGTGTGTACATAAGCCTTTGCTGACTCTAGGACCATAATGTGTTACTCTCCCCCCATGTATTTAATTCCTACAAAAATTGGCAGCCACAGGGACCAATTAATTCAGTTGTGCTGTGCTTTTCCTGTTGCTCTTGACTGGGAAAGGAAAATATAGCTCATGTTCATGACAAATGGAGCCTGGAAGATGAGCTTCTGTAGGAATCACTTCTGTGCCAGGCTTTTTTACAAAGGCTCAGTCTTTTCTCTGTTTGAAACAAGCACATCTTTCTCTTTAATCATCTGCTGATGGTTTCAGTTGGTTTTGGAATGGCTGTCAAGGGGCAAATGGTCACGGGATAACCAGAGGAGAGAGCTGTGTGGTATGAAATGGTAAAATTCAAACCCAGCAATGTTATTGATTGGTTCTTTGGTTAACAACACAGCCTCCAAAGGGGGAACTCTGCTCCTCTTTGCACACAAGCAGCATTTTTAAATATTGTGTTAACTCCAATGTGACTGCAAAGGCCTTTGCCTACAGATTAGGCCAAGTGCTAGCTGAAAAGATATTTACAAAATGCCACTCACCATTGCATTGGTGTGAAATCTCTGTTTTACAGACAGTTAAAACAGAGATTTGCAAAATTATCAAAGGAGGATAAATCAGAATAAACTGGTCACCATTTCACATTAAAAGGGCAGAACAAATTAATGACTGGCATTGCCAAGTAGCTGGTTCCAAGTGCTCCAGAGACATCTTTCTCTCCAACTGCAGTGCCCTTGGCCAAAACTTTTAATGGATTCAAAAGGAAATAGGCAAATTTGTAAGGAATAAGTTCATCAGTGCCTATCAACCCTAATAAACTGACAGTGACTTTGGAGACAGATGCCTTAAACCCAACAGGACACAAGGCATGGTTGGAAAGCACAGTTTTTAGGATGGTTTTGTGAGAGTTTTCACCAAGTTCCTGGTACTGACAGCTTCAGGACACAAATATCTAATCTGCAAAAAGCCTTTAGTCTGACTTAGCATAGCATTGGTTATGTAAAAAAGTTCATCAGGATGGTGATATACACCACATCCTTTTACCCAGCCATGAAATATCTAAGAATATGCCAAAAATCAAGCAATTGCTCCCTGCATAACCTGTTCAGGCTGATTAATCTGTCCCATCTCTTGTATGCACTGGGAATTAAGGCACAAAGACCACCTATAAACAGATTTTGTTCCCAGATGGCCATCATATATTAAATGAGTTTAATATTAATTGTCTCCTCCTTCTGAGACACTCACCCTGTGTCCCAACTGCTCAGAGTGAAATTCCACCAGAGGATGCAACCTTTATCCTTTGCATGTATTAAAACAATCTGGTGAGATTTCTTTTATTTTGTTAAAATAAAATATTTCACTAAAGCTTCAAGGAAAGTTCTGCTTTCCCTTTTGTTCTATTAGGCTTCTTGGGAGAGAAGGAAAAGTCTATTTCCTCTCTGCTGTCTTTCTTCCCCTCTCTTCCAAGTTTTCCTTACATAGAGTTATGATTCATGGCAGCAGAATGCTGCTGCTGACAATCTTGTTTCAAGCATTCTTACATTTGTTGGACTCACACTGGCTCAGAACACCAGGGTACATTGTCCCCTTCAGGTCTGGAGTGTATCTGGTAGGCAGACACCGGGTATTTTGCAGGGATCCTCATTAATGAGGAGGAATTTGCACTCAGATATTCTAAGAATATTCTGAGTTTGCACTTGAGATATTCTCACCCTGTCATTCAAGCAGTGATGAGTGGAAACAAGCTATACCCATGCTCAGGTGTCCCATGTCAGGGCACAGGACATTGTGCTCCCTTTAATGTGTCTTTATGACGGGCTTGTGTAAATGTCTCCTTGTTGGTAAAACAATCACACCTCCAGCTACCGTGGCTCAACGAACACAAAACTTTGCATAAGCCACGTAATTATACATGTCTCCAGAATATCCTGTTGGCTTATTCAAACACAGGGAGACATCCAGTCACCTTCTGCAAATACCTTCTTGTGACAGAAGTTGTTTCCAGTGATAGTTAAGGAAGTTAAATAACCACTGCATTCCCTGGGTTCATGGTGTCCCTGGGTATTTTTTTCATTCCTGCTGCTTGTCATGATTTCTGTGAGCTTTGCCTACCTAAAAGTGCATGGAAATGCCATCAACTAAACCTGAGGTGACTCTCACACAATAGGCAGGTGAAAAGAAGTGGAAAATCTTTCTACAAAGGAAATATTTCTTCAGGTGAACAGGCAGATTCACAAACACCTGCATGTGCGCACACATCCGATCATTTCTTACTCCACCTTTCTCCCCTTCAGGCCTCAGAAGGAAGCTTGTGCAAATAGAAATTCTGAAATCACAGGAATTGCCAAATATTTATTTGCTTCTTCTTCCCCCTCCAGATGGTTGTCTCATCACCTATATAAATGCAAAGCCTATTACAGAAAATGTGGCAGAAGGCTGCATTTCAGGTTCCTCAGCCACAACACTCCCGCCAAAGCTGTTCTGGGCCACCCACCCACCCTTAGAAGTGGTAAGTAATCTACTTAAACAGAAGTATTCAAGAATTTTGAGAAACTGAAGCTGCCCACTCCTTTTTTTCTTTTTTTTCTTTTCTTTTTTTTTTTTTTTTTTTTTTTTAAAGAATGTAATTGCTCTTTCCAGACAGAAATTTCTGAAGTTTTTCATCTTCTTTCTTATTACCAGCTCCATGTTTCATATATAGCCGGAACAATCTCTAAGGCTGAAATAGTGAGTAAGGAACCCAGTGCAGGTTAAATGCTAGGGAAAAGGTACTTTGAACCTGTCTGTAAAGTTTTGAACAGAAAATCTGTCATTTTAATGCTACTTGAACATGAGTTATGCAGTTCTTTGATGCATGTCAATTTCTATCAGAGAACTGAAATTATTCAAAGAGCAACACAGTATTTTTCTTTTTCAAACTGTATCTTTTCTCATCTTCATTTGCTGCATCGTGATCACCCTGATTTGTTTTGAAATGCTATAATATAAGGTAAACACTCTTTCAGCTTTGACAAAACAAGGCATTTTGATAACTAAAAAAACAAGGCAAAATTCAGTTTGAAAGTAGATGCTTCCATAAAACAACAAGCTTAAAAATTCATGTTAAAATTTTCCATCTCATAGAAATCATATTTTCTGTCATGCTGTCAGATACTGTTTTCCTTGTCAATATCTCCCATCCATTTTAGATGTATTCTGGGCAGGAATTCTACTTTTCATTTTCATTTTCACATTCCCTTTTTTTCTTCTCATTCCCTTTCCTCCTTGTAGTAACATGCACATGGTTGGAGGACAAGTCCATAATCAAATGAGGGTTCAGATTACCTGTCTGGCCTGTTGAACACATTTGCCTTTTTCAGGGAATTTTCTAGGTGCCCAGTGCCCACAAATTAGTTCTTCTGGGTTCAACCAGCAGCATCCAGGTTGCTGAAAAATCTTTATTGCTGCTCAGGGGAATCACTGTGGCTATCTCCTTCACCTGTTACTACTTCCTTATTTTCATCATTTCCTTCATTCCTTGCAGAAATTAAAGGAGTCGTCTTGAGTTCCAAAAGGAAAGTCCCAAGAAAAGGGTACCTGAGGCTTGCTTCATTATTCATGGCCATGATTTTTCTGAAGGATTAGGCAGAGAATATGTTGGATGGATATCATCACATCCAAAGCATAGTGAACGACTGCTTGAAGCAGGGGTGATGTGCATTTCCCAGAAATCAAAACCACACATGAGGCTGGTGAAGAAAAGAGGCAACACAGGCAGGATGAGACAGAAACCACTTCTTCTCCATGGACTATTGCTTCACTGCCATGCTGGTGACCTGGAATCTCCAACATTTGTTCTTCAGATCCCCTCAAATGAGACCTGAACACTGAAATTGTTTGATCAGGAGAAAATACTTTTTTTAAGTCCACATGAAGGGCTGCTCTGAGATCAAGAATGCCAGTGACAGCAACAGTACCAGGCAGAGCCCTAAAGCAAGTACTTCTCTGTTTGATTTATGGACCCCAGAGAAGCACCAGGCAAGCCAGAGGAAAGTCAGAGGCATGGATTTGTCAGCACCAGCCGCTCCCTACGGGAGTCCCTGAGGGCAGGGCAGGATGCTCATGAGGTGGCACAAAGCCCTTGTACCCAGGGCAAGTTCTCCTGGGTACCTTTGTGATGACTTTCCATTGCCCCAGGCAGAATTTTAAGGTCAAATGGCCAAAGTTTACGTCTCCCCTCCACAAACAGGACTGCAAACAGTCAGCAGCACAAATAACACTAAGGGAACAACCAGCTGAATAACAAATGGATTATTCTCCTGACTTCCCCTTGAAATAGGCAGCCAAAAAGCATGAAGTGAGCAAGGATTTTGTTTCTTTTGCCCTACCTCCAAGCAGCAATGCTTGTTCTGTGTGGAGTCCAAGAACAGGAAGACAAGTTGGCAGCCCCTTGTCCTGGCTGGCACCCAAAATCAGATTCATTCCATGCCATCCATCCACAAGAAGTCGAATGGGGGACAGGTTTCTTCTGCAACTCACTCCTCTTTTTGCATCAACACGTGCATGACACGTATTTATCCTGTAAGAATGACTCACCCCAGGGATTTCCCACTGGTATGACTGTTCCTGGACACGAGTCTGAGATGATGGGTGCCAACAGCATGGGCATGGGCACTGCCACCTGTCTTGTCCCGGTTTCTGTGGCCTCAGAAAAATATAACATGATGACGATCAGCTCTTTCATTAGCAGGTCTGAGGCAAGCACAGTTTGAAGGCCAGATTTTGCCCACAAAGCAGAGAGGAAAGGTGGCACATGTCCCTGTTCAGCCACATCACAACCTACAGAGGAGATGTGACTTCTGCCTTGTCACCACTTCACTGGGGTGACAGGCTAAGTCTTAAAAGTCTGTCACAAAGAGGAACAAGCACAAATACATATAACTGGAACCTTGAAGGAAAACATGACCAGAAAATAAAAACAACTTTTGAGTGATTAAGAGTTATTTAAATATTATAATTATGCCTCCCTAAATATGACAATAAGTTTAATTAAGTACATACCACCACGTATATGACTATATTCCTCACCTCTCTACCTGGATCATGTTATATGTAAGAAGGAGGAGGGGGAATAAGTTGGGCTATGTGTAAATAGTGGAGGAATTTTACTTCGTTTGGAGGAAAACCCTGAAAGATCAAAAAGTTGACAGGCTACTCGTCTCCTTCCCAAGTGAGGCCACCTTCTTCTTAAGCTTCTGGATATGGTTGTCATTATGACATATTATTATATAATATGATTTTTATTATTAGAGCTCTATCACAGGTAGTTAATTTACCAATGACAATTCTGAATCCCTTTCTTCAGTAGACAGCATTACTTGTGAATCTGAGATCACACAGGTTCTTGTTGAATATGACCAGACTTCTAGTGATAAATTTATTATCAGAAATTAGGGGTTGATATTCTGCCACATTTCTACACCTTTAATGTAGCTGTCTCATGACCCAGCTGAAGGGAGGGACACAGGGAGAACAACCCTGTATTCTGACTTATGACACACTGTTCTCACAGCTCCAAAGGAAAGCCTATGGATCATCAGCCACTCAGTCAGGCACTCAGACTTTTTGCCCTAGGCATCATGTTTCCAGCATACGAGGACAAAATATGTCATGTTCAAGACTGGCAGGCAACCCAGTGCCACAGCCTAGATTTTCTTCCCTGTGAAAGACAGTGAGTGGTCAGGGAGCCCAGTTCCTACAAGAGTCTCATATCCCCCATCAGTGCTGGCATCTGCCACTGCCTTTGACAAAATAAAAGGCCTTGCCCTTCACAGTGAAAAAGGCACATCTACAGACAGGTCCTGTTTGTCACCAGGGCTTTTTTGAACAGAATCCTCAAACTCAAGCCAGGATGTGTGTTCAGTGTGCTGCAAGTTTTGGCAATCTCTTACATTTCCCTAGTGGGCTCAGCACTTGTATGTCTGTGCCCTGAGATGATCTTTGGCAATGCCTCCTCCTAAATGCATTTCCTGAGCTGTCTTGCCTAGTATCTTCACCTTTCTGTGCCCAGAGCCCCCACTGGAACTGCTGTACCCCGCTGGAGCACCATCACCAAACCCCAATGACTGCCTGATGGAATATGTTTGGGAGTGGAATTTGTCAAATCTTCTATCCATCTGAATGCACTGAGAGAGAGCCTCTCCAGTTGAATTGTGTCTAGTAGGGATGGAGGCAAGGGCACTCCTCAGCATGTGAAATTTATGATTCAGGATCGTGTCCCACCTGGAAGTGGAGCAGCTTGTCACAGTTTGAAAGCAAGCTGACAGGGTCTGTCCAGGAGCCTACAGCTGTAGCAGTGGAAGTGGAGCCACCTCCCACGATGCTGGGCTAAATGGATTTATTTCAGCGTCCTCTCACTCCACTCATACCTCTACTACTTGCCCTGAAGAGGTCAGCTGTGCCCCAGAGTCTGTTTCTCCACTCCATGCAGCTGCCTAGCTTGGAAAATTGCACTCTGCTCCATTCTGCAGGATCTTTCTTATACAACTTCTTGATTCTTCCAGCCTCTACAGGAAAGGTTTCTTACTTTTTCCTCATTACCATGCCTCCTTCATGACATTGCCTAACAATATCTCAAAAACTAGTCAGGGAATACTCACTGCTCTTGCTCTCTGGAAAGGCACTCAGCTGAAAAGTGGTGCTACCTAAGTGTGCTCCCCCCACAGTGCCACCTGCTCAGCTGCAGAGGATTGTGACACTCACATGAGCTTGCCCAAACACTTGTATTCCAGCAGCTGGAATTCCAGAGAACTGACATCTCATCCTGTGAAGGAAGATGTCAGGCAGCTGTGACAAAAAGGAAAACTCAAGGCTCAGAGTAACTCTAGTGAAACAAGAAGAAAATGTGAGAGCAGGGAAATGTTAGATTCAATTTTGCACTTTTCAATCCAAGTGGGAGATTTCAGCTCCAGCCTTGCTTCTCAGGCAGCAAGGATGCTGCTGGCTCAAGCCACAAAATCGATAAAATTGAAAGTACCCTCCAGACAAGATAACAGAGATTTTGTAGAGATGATACTGGACAGTTTGGCCACCACCAGATAGGACAACCAGAGACTGTGCTCAGACTGTCTTGTGCAGTGTTTTAACCACAACACAAACCCCCTCTCTGATTTAAACCACTTCTCTGCTCCTTTCAACACCCTGACATGCTGGAAATCTCTAGCAGTGCATACATTGTGCAGAGCTTTTAATACAAAAAAACCTGTATATAGATATTACTGAGATATTTCCAACCAATAAAGATAACAGGTAAGGATAAAAGCAAAAAGCAAAGAAAGTTCAATCTGAAAGTGTAGGTTTGAATAGGACTGTTTGGAGAGTCCTAGCCTGACTTGGAGGGAGCAGGGCAAAGCTCTTCTCACTGCTTATCTGCAGAGCTATTCTTGGCTTCTCCATCTCAGGTTTTAGTTTAAATATCTGCAATTATTTACCTATAGCATGTACCAGGTTTTTTTCCTCTCGTTGAACAATGACTAATTGCCTCATGTAAAGGCAAATATTTAAGTATGTGTGCAGGAAAGCTTTTCCCTCCCAGACAGATAGCAAGCAACACTGTAAAAAATGTGGTGTTCATACGTCGGGTTTCACGTGTTTTGCTTAATTTTTAAGCTCTGTGAGGTTCAAAAGGCACTAGAGTTCTCATGTCAAGGTTTTAAAGCACAGACTGACAGCCTGAGGTGGCCTTTTCAATACAAGATGCATGCAAACTCCCCTGTGGGTATGCAGTTCATACAAAGCCTCAAAGGAGAAATTGAAACAAGAATAGATTTATGTAAAAATAAAACAGGAACTGACTAATCAGTCAAATTTCACAATTTTCTTCAGTGCAGAGAAAACATAAGACATTTGCAACACTTGCTGTTTAAATAAGCTTGCTGCTTAAATGCTTGCTGCTCAAAATTACTGTATAAAGTTATTTTAATTGTTTTTTTTCTTTAAAAGGGTGAAGCTTTCCAAGATACCTTGCCTTACACTTTAGTCTTTTGACAAACCAGTCACAGTACTTTTTCTCAGCAATACTGCCTAGGGTTTTGGGAAGAAAGCCTAAGACAAAAGCTCAGGATGAAATTACTATTGTACTTAGTAGTGTAAAAATTTAGGCATTTGCTTAATCTTTAATGAAGAACAATCTTCCCAATAACTGTTGGCAATTCACTAAAATGTAGTTTATGTCTCACAGTTTTTCTGCATCACAGGCAATAGCAGGAGGTCTCTTCTGTGATCAAGTCTTTTATCCATGCAATATGGGTGCAGAGAGAAAATTTGTGTATGCCAAATGGCATCCTGAAAAACGCTATATTTAAAGAATATAAATAAAATTACAGGGAAAAAAGAAAAGTGATCTTAAATTGGCACAGGCAAAAGCACATAATGTTCAGATGGCAGTTTATTCAGATAACTTCCAAGTGTAAGCCTGATCACCTGACTTCTGGAGAAGCAAGGCTTTTCAACACCACTTTCTCAGTTTTTTTCCGTTAAGAGGATTCCAAAGAGTTTGCAAACTCATTAGCCCAAAATCGCCTATTTTACCACAGAAAAATTTATACTGGTCATCCAGGCACCATCCCACCTCCTCCAGATGTCGACTTTTGTTTTCATTTTGTGTTTCATTGTCTAAGTGACATCAGCATGGTAATACAAACCTGCAGAACAGCCATGTCCTGATGTAACCACAACAAATACCCTAATTCAGCTACAGATTCAATATCTATCAGCACATGAACTTTTTATTTTAAAATGGAATTTTTTTTTCCACTTAAAGCATCTGGGTCTACAAGGGAAACAAATAGTTATTGGCTTTTACGTGTAGCACAGGACTTGATTTTTCCAAAATGTACATGAGCTTCTAATAGTCAGGACCTTGATGACATGGCTGAATATTTGGCCCAAAGGTTGATGTACTTTCCTTTAAGCACTTTCCAGTGCTGTTCCTACAAAGACCTGAGTCTCAAAGATAAAATACAGAGGTTTAAATGCTTGCTAATTTGGAAAGCTTCCTCCTCACTCACTTTTATACTTCAGGGGAATCTGGCCAATACACATATACAAGATGACTTGCACTTCTTCCACTAATGTTGGAAATTATTGCTGCAATCATAGATATCTGAAATTATTTTTGCAAACAGGAGACCACAAACATAAATTGTCCTGCCCTTGTTGGCTTAGCACTGAAGGATCCTACCAAGATATGGTTTATCTGTTGAAGCAACACAAGGCATGGTGGTCTGCAAAAAATCCAGTGCTCAAGGGAACACCTCACTTGCAGCTGCCTGTTCCCAGCGTGGGGTGATATAATCTGTAACAGCCCATTCACAGGTCAGGGCCCTTTGTACTGTAATAAGGGAAAAAGCATAGCTGAGATAATCCAGTCCCAAGATACACCCCCCCCTCAAATATATATCAACAAAAATATAAAAATATATAATTATATAATAATTATATAATTATATTATTATATGATATATATAGATAGATATAGATATATATAGATATATATAGAGATAGATAGATATGTAGAGATATAGATATAGATATAGATATATATAAAATAAGAGATGCCCTTTAACATGAAAAAATCACTGTCTTCTTCTTGCTACAGGTGGTCACAGCCCCATCCCTGACATTCCCAACAACAGATATTGGGGCTTACCCCTCAGGAAGACCCCAAAATGGTTTGTCTAGGTGAGTTCCTTGTTCAGTTTTCATGGGGCACCGTGGTGCTGTTTATTCTTGCAATGTGAACTCACTTTGATACTACTTGAGCCCATCACTGAAAGTGTCTCCTAACACAGCCCAATCTCTGTCAAATCCAGGTGTAAAATTATTCTTTCAGGATGTTGTGGTCCTGTACTTCACTTCTATTAAAGTTAACAACAATTTTGTTGCTGACTTCACTAGATAACTGGCCAGAATATGCAATATCCAAGGATTCGGAAGATGAAAACTACTCAGAAAAAACCACAGAATTCAAGCTTGCCCAGCCTGAATATAATTTTTATACCATATTCACTGCCACTGTATGAGTGCCCATTCCAACACTGCGCTGTGTTTTGGCACAAAAGACACTGATGCACATGGCATTAGCTTTTTCAGGGAGTCGGGACCACAGTAGGAGCCTGGAGAAGGGTTTTCATTGTCCCTCCAATGCTGACCTTTCTCTGCAAATACAGGCCACACCCTATAAGATCCAGACCACAGTCTGTGCTCAGCAGTAATCTAGAAAGACAGCCTGAAAAGTCTGGAGTACTGTTGAGTTGGAAAACTGCTGCCACGCTGCATCCAGGACCCAAAGGATTTGCCTGAAAATAAGCTACAGCAGCAGCTGAAACCCTTGCCAAATACGAATGCATCCTGTCTTCCCCCTCCACCTTTGTCCAGTTAAGATTGCCCTCGTGGTCACTTCTCCATTCACATTTGGCTCTGGAGATTTTCTTTACTCCTGAAAGCCTTAATAATCTTTTCTCCTGTTTGTGGCAGGCAACACCATGAATGCAACAAGTCCCTTCCCTCTCCTCAGCCTCTCTCAGGAAGCTCATGGAATACGTGCCATCTGCCAAGTCCCTGGTTGGAAAACTTAAACCAAATATAGAAAGTCTGGACAAGAACTATACTTTCTTTTTTTCCCCTTCTTCTGCTGCCTAGTTTTGTCTGCAGCTGCTGGGGATACAGGCAGGGAGCCTTGAAAGAGTGACCACTTTTATTTTTTTACTAGATTGCAGGTCAGGCTCACCACAAAACCATTTTTTATGGTTTTACAAAAACCATGTGGCAAACCTTGGAAAAGGTACTTAGTCACCCTGTTAATGACCACTGTCTTCTGGAGTTTTTTCCCTCTTCTCTCTGTCTCATATTCCTCACAGAGATTTTTCTGCCACTTCCAGAGCAGTCACACCCTCATCAGCTACACAGCATGCTTAAGAAATTTCTCCTGCTGATTCCAAAGTATTTGTTTTCACAGAGTAGTGTCTCCCGGAGGTAAGATTTAAAACACACTTTTACAGGAAAATTGCAGTTTAACCATGAAAACAACTGAGAGCTGATAAAGCTATCCCTAGGAACAATTACTTTTATCAATGCATCAAAATTTCATCTGTAGAACTGGACAATTAATTTAAAAAAAAAAAAAAAAAAAAAAGGAGGAAAAAACCCCTCCCATATTTCATGGATAATTAAAAACAACTTAAAAACCCCAAGCTGTTGCTTTGTTAGTAGGAAGTGAGGGACATCCATGCTATTGACCAGTTTCAGATCTAAACTGTGGCAGAATTTCTATGCTATAACGATTGAATGTCACTCACAGCCTTTAGCTTGAATCAGATCACTTGCCCAATTTTTTCTCATTTCAATTCCTGCTAACCCTTGTTATTTCTTGTAGGAGAAGGGAATACAGATGACCTTGCCCCTGATAAGTAACCATTGTGTTAATTACCCAACACAACCTTGCCCCTGATGAGTCACAGCTATATCCAATAAAGATGAGTGTGATAAAAGGGAGTGTGTTAGCTGGGGAGAGATTGTCATGGAGGAGGAACCTTGAGAATGATGAAGAAGAATAATCCTGGGGAGAGAGAATCTGCTGTGTGGTCAGTCAGGGTCTGCAGTTAGAGCCTGTTTTTGGAATCTGTAGTCTTAGTCTAGCTAGGTAAAAGCCTGCATTCAGAATCTGTAAACTAATCATGCAGTCAGAGGGTGCAAGAGAAACCTACAGTAGGAGCCTGCTGCAGCCAGAGGCAGTGAATAGTCGGAGTCAGGATGGCTGAGCTGTAAAGAGGAATAAACCAGGACCCTTGTCATGCTGTGATAAACAGGAAGTCTGTGTCTCAGCTCATTTCTACCCTCTAGCAAGAGGGCTGCTGCAACAATTCCCCACCTAGCCACCTGCAAACTGAGAGAAACACTGTTTTTACAACAGTGACTGTTGTTTTTCTAGGCATGGCAGAATTATGTCTCTTCTATCTTCTGCTCAGTCCCTATCCCTTGGAAATAACCCATTTAACAACAGAACACATCAAAGAGCCTCCAAACCTTCCTGAGAGGCATCAAGTGACAAAAATGCCCGCCTGGATGGGGTAGAATCAGTATATACCCAAACAGGGACACCTTTTGCAGCACAGATGGCCTACTCCTGGAGCTCTGGGTTCCCCATGATGGATATGAGCCAAGTGGAGCTTCTTTAGCTCAAAAGCAGAGTTCTGCCTTAGAAATGCACTGCACAAGGCAAGATGAAGTGCCATGAAGAGTTTGCAAGAATTTGGGGGACTCTGTGCTTGGTTTCTGACAAGGAATTCTACTCACGATGTAAGAATAGTCTTGTGAACACCCATCCACCACCACAAAGATTTGTTTTCAAAGCAAGGAATTTGTTCAGTAGTTTTTCCTTAGTGCCACTCCAACCCCAAGGAGAAAAGTCTGTGTCCTGGGATTTTGCCTCATCAGGAAGTACATCATTTCATCCATCGTCTTTTTTAAAGGTGGCTCTATATGACATCAGAGTCAAGTGGAGGAAAATTCAGTAAAATCATGATCATTTGTGGGTGTAACTCCAGTGAGTTCCACAAACAGAGCCTGAGATGCAAAGGAAGCATAAACACTGCATTTAGAAAGGGCTGAGAGCACACTTTAAATTATTTTTTTATATCAGGAGTTTCACTAAACAAATTAAAGGGAGAAAGTCCTCCAAGTGTTTGAGGAAACAGAAAAATTTAATAAAACAATTTTTTTAAAAAATAGATATTCAATTTTCTTTTCCGACTCTTTACTCTTCACGTTTCCTTTTGGGTGGAAGAAAGATTAAAGAAAGAGAAACACCTGAAGGTAACAGTGATAGAAGCTGTCAGGGGAGGAACAACCAAGTTCTAATTGAAGTAAAGAATGGAATTGGGATGAGTAAATTAAAACTTTGTGCTGTTCATGAAGAATGTCACGAACATTAAACATGAACTTTACAAAGGTAGGTGTTTGCCAGGGAGGGCAGGAGCCTCTTTTGGAATCGAGAATGCAAACTCCCTATCTCCGAATTACTGTAATTTTGAAATGAAGGGGCTCTCAGGCAAAGATATGAGGGTAGGAATAACAGTCTTTACTAGCACGCGTAACAAAGCTAACAAACAACAATAACTATGGCATTAACAACAAAACAGAAACCAGGAACCTCGTGACGGCCTTCACGGCCGAGACGGGAAAGGATGGAGGAGAGGCTTTGCTTCACAAAACCCTGGGGCAGTCTGATCCCCGTGCCTCTGCAGGCCTGAGGAGCACCAAGCCGGAAGGGCAGGAGTGAGCAGAAATCCCGGGCTGGTGGATGAGATGTATCAGAAGCTCCTCGGTGACAGCTGGAGCTGTGGGCATGTCCCGCCAGGGCAGGGGGTGCGGGGCTACAGCGCAGCAGAGACACAGGGCAGGGCCGGAGAAGCGGCGGGGCCGGGACAGCGGCGGCCTGGCTCCCAGCAGGGCAGGAAAAGGCCAGCTCAGGATTGCTGGGCACACGAGCAGAAGGCAGCAGACCCCTAGGACTGGGCTCCAGGGGTGACAGTGAATTCTGCCCGCAGTAAGCAACAGCTTGACCCTCCTCCTTCCAATACCGAGCACGAGAGAGAGCGGCTGCCCCCAGCCCCGTCCTTTACTTGCCTCTAGAACTTGCGGATTCTTCCCCCTCTGAAACTCTCAGAGGAAAAAAAAAAAGTGTAGCCAGATGCTACACTCCTCTTCCCACCTTAGCAACTTCTTTTGTTTTTTTCTTAAGTACTCAAAAGTACCCAATAGTTTTCCAGCAACTTATGGGGACAAAATTCTGTAAGTGAAAAGAAAGGAAGAAAACCAACCCCCAACAATCATTTTTCAAGGTTGTGTGTGCAAGGGATGCTGGGATAATTCTGTACTGAAGGAAGCAACCCATGCTTCAGACTGTTCTACACCAGCAAAGCACTTAAAATCGTCCACCAAAAACACACAAAAAAAGAAAGAGATTCTGGTTTTGACAATGTAGCTTCTGAGGGACAGAGTTTTCTAGTCCCACTCCAGGAACCACTTCTGCCAGGCTGGGAAGAGAGTAGGAGATTGAAAATACCTGCTGAATGAGCTGATGCTGCCCTGGACATTTGTAAGCCACAAGCGAAAATGCCAAGAGGGGCAGGTGTTTTGGGAAAGGTACCTCAGTTTGGGGTAGATGCTCTTGCTTGGTGTTATAAATGATCAGAGCCAATTTCCAAAATCAAAGATTTATTTAACAAATTTGAAAAGCAATTTCGGGAAACGCCCCGATAAATCAGGACAACATCGATCAAATGTTGGGTGGACAATCCGGGAGCAGCAAAGGGTGCTTCTCCGGAGTACTGCCCACAAATTTGGGGTCTCAGGGGAGGTGTTTTATACCATTTTTCTACCCTGAGGCAAAAACAAGACGGTAACAAAGAACCCGAAGAACATGACATCATGTACATAACATAATTATTGAAATGTCTGGTGTCCGCAAGGGATATCTGAAAGAGTTTCCTGAGAAATTGAAAAGACGTCTGAATGAAAAGTCTCCGAATCTTCTGTCAGAAGGTTTCTGCCGCCCTTCGGCCAGATTGGTATCGGATCTCCTGGTGAACTGTGAAGATGTGGTCAGCCCATGATTAATGGGCCGTTTCCCGGTTATCTCTCTGGCAGATGTCGAGGTAACACCTTTGGACTGTGAAAAGACTGTGGTATGCAAAGAGATGCCCTGGAACTGTTTCCAGGAATTCAGGGGTTTTTACATTCCACTGCAAAGTTTTAATACACACAATTTTAACCCACAAATTTATTACTATGTATCTATTACACTTGGGAACTCTCTTCAGCTCCTCTGGGAAGCATTTCCAGCTCACTTCCCCCCAGATTATACTGCATAATTTTTATCACTCAGGAAAAGAGAGGGAGCAAGGGAAAAAAGATGCATTATTAAAGTTGATGTGGTAGGAGAAGCAGCCTATGCAGAAGGACATTTCATTCTGTCCCCCCAGTTCTCTGGAAGACCATTTTTCTGCTGGTATTTACCTTAGGAACATTCCTGTGTTCCCAAAATCAGTCAATTTGTATTTATTATTCAGATCTTAGCACAGTATCTAGTAGTTGCTTTTACATTTTACTAAGGAGATAAATAAAGGGCTGCAAAATGTGTGTATATTGAAATTTAGTTTCCCACAAAATGTACGCAACCAGACAGAAACCTGGCCCCATTTACCACTGGTGTTTTGAAAGGAAGTTAGTACTTTCAGCCATTACAAGCCATATCACAGACTTCTTTTTAATGAGTGAAAATAGAAAATAAAACATTTTCATTGTATTCATCTGAGTAGTATGTTTCCATGACCAAAAAAAAATGTTTCTTTGCGACATTTTGTTTTTAAATGAGTTACTGAAACACAGAGCTACACTGGATTCTCCCATCTCTAATTATGCATAAAAACTTACTTGTTCTGAACATACAGGTCTAAAATTTTCCCTAGAGAACCTACAAACACTGGACTTGATTTTAGCCTTAGATACACGCAGTCTTGAGAGTCTATACTTATGGGTAACATTCTGGTAATTTTGGTCAGACTGCTCAAAAACCCATCAAAGGCAACAGAGGTCATTGTTTTCAGAGAGTTCAGATTAGAAATTACCAATACTCAGCAGAAAAATAAAGGGGACTAAAAAATATTAAGATTAGCTATATCACAATGGATGTGTCCATCAGAAAAGGAGCCAAACCAGAGGTAAATGTTAGAAAAAAAAGTACTTTTTTTTTTTTTCTTGCTTACTGAGACTTGGAATCAACCAGGGTATGCAGTGTTATGTGTTATTGGATACCAAGGCTCCTGTTATAAACATACTGTCAATAGCTCTTTTTTTTAATCTCAGCAAGCTGATGGGTGGTGTTTATTCAAAGTGCTGTAGTAGGCCCAAACTAATCCAGGAGCTCTTTCTTGCCTCAGCCATGTGGAACTCATCCTTGAGCTGTATATTACAAGATCACAACTCATTTATCTTTCCATTTTTCAAGGAAATCTGACACAGAGACACACAAGTGTTTTTCCTGCAGAAACAGACAGCTCAGATCCAAAGCTGGATGGAAGATTTGAGAAAGACAGCAGAGCACTTCCTGTTACTGATCCACATAACGTCAGGGAGGGGGTTATTTATATTTCCTGGTGAGTAGAATCTCAGCCCTGTCTCAGGCCAGGCTTAGCAGTGGTGAAAGCAGCACAGAACGACACAAAATGCCATTTGGTGCCATGGGATGAGTGTCAATTTTACATTGAGAAGCCTTTAATTAAAGGGAAAATTCCTCAGAGAGGAGTGCAGAGTGCACTTAGTGAGACCAGGTCTCAGCTGAGCACCCTGGGGTACACTGGGGTGACCAAAATCTGCTGCCTTTGAGGAGCTACACTTTGCAAAAGTTGCTGCACGAGCCTCAGAGGCAGGAATCCAGGCTCACACCCTCCTCCATTC
>NW_027094089.1:68871765-69004016 GCF_029207755.1 Chamaea fasciata
AGAGATTGAGATTCCAATGAGAAACCATTCTTTTAACAAGGATGCTGAAACAAGAATTTGATTTACTTCCTTTTATTATTTTTTAAATTATTTTTTAAAATTTCCTCTCCAAATAAATGCCTCACTCTATCTATTGGACTCCAGAAGCTGGTGCCTTTATAAATCTAACAGGGATTACTTTTGTCAATGCAATGACAGAATAAATTATCCTATTGCTTTGCCAAGTACATCTACATATTGACCCCACAGGAGTGAGGAGCAATGAAAACGTGCCTTTTCAACCTAGGAGCAAAATTTAAAATTTCAACTCAATTCATGCAGAAAAGCAAAAGGTATGGGTGAAAATGTATGGATTATCCAAGAAACATGCAGGCTAGGAGTATGAACTTCCATAGTTACCACCTCCCTGTTCTCATCTTCCTGCCCCACTAGCCAAATTAACACCCTTTCAATTGCAGCAGCAGATTTATGTGCAGAAGTCTTCTGTAACTTCCTACCATAACCTGGCAGAAATAAAAAGCCATTCCAGGCTCAGGCTTCAGTCGTGGTTTTCTCAGCTCACCTCAGCCTGTTCCTCCAAAGTACAGTTTATAGTAGCACAGTCAGTTCCCATGCAGGGGGAGATTAAGCTTGCAAAGGCTTGTCTTGACTGCTGAAAACATGCTTTTAAGAAAAAAAAAAAAAAAAACACCAAAAAGCAAACAAAAAACCCCCACACACAAAAAAACCCAAAACCCAAAAACCAAAAACCAACAAACAAAAAAACCCCAAAAACAAAAACAAAAAAAAACCCAAAAAAACCCCAAAAACAAAACAAAAAAAAAACCCCAAAAAAACCAAAACCAAAAACAAAAAAAAAAAAAGAAAGAAAGAGAGAGAAAGAGAGAAGGCAACAAGGCCAGAAAGAAGGCAAGAAGGAAGGCAAGAAGAAACAAAAAAGAAAGAAAGAGAAAGAGAGAGAAGGAGGAAGGAAGGAAGGAAGGAAGGAAGGAAGGAAGGAAGGAAGGAAGGAAGGAAGGAAGGAAGGAAGGAAGGAAGGAAGGAAGGAAGGAAGGAAGGAAGGAAGGAAGGAAGGAAGGAAGGAAGGAAGGAAGGAAGGAAGGAAGGAAGGAAGGAAGGAAGGAAGGAAGGAAGGAAGGAAGGAAGGAAGGAAGGAAGGAAGGAAGGAAGGAAGGAAGGAAGGAAGGAAGGAAGGAAGGAAGGAAGGAAGGGCAAGAAGACAAGAAGAAAGAAAAAGAAAGAGAGAGAGAGAGAGAGAAGAGAAAGAAAGAAAACCTAAAATCTGACTAAAACTTGGCCTTGGTGAAAGCACTTTAAAGTTCATGACATTCCAACCCCCCTACCAAGGGCAGGGACACCTTCCTCTAGACTAGGTTGCTCAGAGTCCCATCCAGCCTGGCCTGGGACATTTCCAGGGATGGGGAATTCACTGGGAATGTGACAACAACCTCTGCTTCCTAAGCCTCACAGTAAAGAATTTTTCTTTAGTATTTAACCTAAACGCATTCTCTTTCAGCTTCCTAAGATTTCCACTCTGTCCTGAGAATTCCACTCTCCTAAGCAAAGAGTTTGTGCCAAAGTCTTTTTGATTCAGTGCCATTTAAGGAAAGATATTAAAATGATTCAGTAACAATATGAACCTGCCCTAACCGCAATATAACATTAGAGTCACAGTCAAGCAAGAAAGAGCATTTAGCTCAGAAGGCCTCTTCTTTTTCTTAGGTGAATAGATTAATGAAAATAAACTGTGAGAGTATACTTGCTGTGCTGGTAAATGTCACTACCTGGTTTAAATTATTAGTGGTAATCCAAACAGTTTTACCATGCCTGACAGATGTCTCAAATCCACTCAGTTTAGCAGCCCTGAAATGTCACTGTTGATTTCACAATAGCCTTGTCCCACCCTGAACCTAGGCAGACAGACAAAAGTGTGAGTCTTGACCAAGAACAATATGAGATGAAAAAATGATTAGGCAGCATGAGCAAATAATTTCATCTTAATAACATAAAAAGTACTATCTATTTCATAAATACTTGTAAGGAAGGAGTCACCCATAAAAACCCTTCAATGCCAGGAAAATGCCGAACTACATTTGAAATCAGTGTCATCTTGAACTGATAAGGTGAAATTTCCCCTGGAATACTTTGAACCTGAGCTTCCTCTCATGTACTTCACTGGTAATAAAGATATTTAGGTTTAGAGTTATACCAGTGTGAAATTTACATAAAGGATATTGCATTGAAAAAGGGAATAATTTATTTCCAGATAGGCCACCCAGTTAATTTCTGAATTTGTCTTAATCACAAGAAAAAAGCAAGTGGATTTGACGCTGTGGTGCCTTCTCACATTGTAGAAGGTCTAAGCAAAGGTGTTTATTGCTGTGTTGATCTGGCAGCTTACAAATCTTTATGCTTGGAATTACTAAAAAAACCCCCTGTGTTCAAACAAAGAAAATAAACACTTATTTTATCTGGTGTTTAACACTTGAGTAGATCATCAGCCTATGTCATTAATTGTGGAATTTACCATCCAGTCAGAATTTTGACAACACAAAAATTGCAAAAAAAATAAAGGAAGAGAAAAGGAAAGAAAGAACCAAGAAAAAAAAAAAAAGCCTCTTGAAAATATGCAGCCTCAAGATCTGGTTTGTAAGGCATCATTCAGATCTGTGTGCTTTGACCAAGGTTTGCTCTTGTAGACAAGAAAATATTTTCATCAGGTTGCAGATTCTAGAGAGACATCAACTGCTCTACAGATTCCAAACACAGAAGTAAAAACCAGCTCTGTCATCAGCACCAGCTCCAGATGGGATCCCTGGCATGAGATGCCAGGTATCATTGTGAGACTGGAGAATGATCTGAGCACCAAAACACTCCAAGCAGGCAGCACAGGAAGTGCACAGCAGCAAGAAATGTCATACCTTTACAGAGACCTGGAGTTCCAAGAAATTATGTGATATAAGGCCACAGGGGAAACCTGTAAACTTATCAGGAATCAATCAAAGGTGGATGTGAAGGACATTAAATAAGCAAAATCTGTACATAATAAAACCAGAACCTTGGGTACCATAAGGAATTAGACAGTTTGGGGGGCACTGAGAGACCTCAAAAACCCCTAGAATGCCTATTTTTATTTTAAAAGAGGAAATGGAATGGTCAGAGCTTCCTTTACTGGAGCTCTGTTAAGGGCAGAGGGCAAGGAGGTGGCAGTGCTTGGTATTTTTTTTGTGTGTGTGTGATTTGTCCTGACAGTCCCCTTTCGAAAGGGCTTGCTGGGATTCCCAGTTCTTTGGCAGGCAAGAAAGAGAGGAGGGAAAGGCCAATCTTTGCAAATATTTTCTATTACTTTTTCCTTTCACCACTAAATTTTCCACATTTTGAATTAATTCAATTTCTTTGGCATCCTGGTCAAAACCCACTGAGTTTCAAGGAAAATTCATATCAAACCCATGCCAAAATTGTACATTTCAGTGTTTTTGGTACAAATTAGACTAGAGTGAGTTGGCCCAACAGATTGCCAATAAAAAGAAACTTAAAACATTATGCACTTACAGATTTGCAGTCCACAGGGAATTAAAAACAGATGATTTTCATGTGTGTTTTCTGAGTTGTTTCAGTAGAAATGGTTTAAAGAAGAATTTAATTTACACTATGAATTGAAAACACATCTTCAAATGCACATTAGTGTGTCAGTATAGGGAAATTCTTTTAATTCATGCTTCCTTTGTGAAGATGTTCAGAAGTTGCTCCTAAAGAAAAACATCAATCTGGGGAGATTTCTTCTTTAATAAAGCTTTGAGTACAGCTGCAGGGATACCTCCTGCCCACTTCTGGCACTTCTGTAGGTAAAAGGGTTCTGTCCTGGACTCTCAGGGGCACAGTGCAATTACCCTCACCCTTGCCTGAGGATTCAGCCCAACTCCAGTACAAATGACAATTTCAATGGTAATTTAACCCCTGCATTCACTGCACATTTCATATCCTGAAAAAGACCAGAGAGGTTTTTCCCTCAGCTGAAAGGTTTTTCTCAAGGCAAACATCCAGGCTTTGCTCAGTAACAGCAGGATGACCCATCAAGTGGCCACATGCCTTGCAAGAGGAAGGTTATGCCGTTCCCACCCAGCCAACCACACTCATACAAATTTTTTTATTCCTTTCTACTCCCTCACTCCTTTATTTGTACCACAAATTTATCTCTCAGACTTACAAACACTCTTAAAATCCCCCCTATATCCTGGAATGTTGTGTTACCTGGAAAAGTTCTGTTTTTCTGATGGTTTAAACTAGATCAAGTATTTAGTTAGTGGAGGACACAAGGATAAGGTTGTCGGTGCTTATTTCCCCATTTCTTTCCTGGTGCTTTTTCAGCACGTCAGTTGTCTCTCTGCAGTAACACATCTACTTTTGGTACCTCAGCTGCTCTGTGCAACACCCCTTTTATTGAACTGTTCCTTTTCTACTACTGCTAAATTCTAGATGTCGTTCTCTGAGCTTTTCCCATCTCCTTCTTGTGCAACAAAAGGCCTGCAAAGCTGTCAAGACAGAATTTCTGACCCAGAAAGAAATGTTTGTTTAATTCCCCATGGGGAATGCCACTTCTCTGTTGAATTCCACTCTGCAGAAGCAAAGCAACGCTACAGAGCTGGTCCATCACCTCAGGAGTCCTGTTGCTCCTCTTGCCCTGCCTACTCACTGGCAAACATCCCAGGAGAATAAATCTGTATATTCTGCACAGTCCATGGTGGATGTCACCCACTCTGCATGAGCAGGGATTGTGCACCTCCCAAAGCCACAGAAAAAGATCCTCGGGTACATTCAGGGAAGAAGCAGCTGTGGCAGGTTTAAACACTATTTCTCTGAAGTGCTGTCCATCCCAGTGCCCTCAACAAGAGACATTTCGTCACAGAGAAGGAGCAATGTGTGTCAACACAATGATCCCACACTGTCTGTGCCTGTGGTGACCTCACCCACAGCAAGTACAAGAACACAACATTTTAGATAGATAAGCCCAGTACAGAGAGCAGAGGTCTTACTGTCCCTGAGCTGGCTGTGAGAGGAGGCATAACAAGTGATTAGGAATAAAGCTTACAGAATAAGAGATAATATCTCATCTGGCCTAGAGCTTGCTGGTACAAAGTCATCCTGTCAAAGCAGTTTGTTCCACCTCAATCCAGAAGAGTGAGCTTATACAAAAGAGCAAGAAGACTGTGTCTTCTGGGATCACACTATTTCTAACAATGCTCTTGGAAACTCAAAGTCAGAGCTGTGGTATAGTTATGCCGCAGCCTTACTGAAAATAAACATCTTTTCATACAGGGCTTGAGGCCCAGATGTAATTTTTGCCTCCATCCATGAAATATATGGTACAACAACAAATGCAAAAGTCCCCCAGAGCACTAACCAGCCATCTGAACATTTGCACATGCCATCAGACAATTCCTTGGCATAGGCTAAGCTCTGAAACTGTTGGTGTAAATGATACAAGGAACGCAGAATAAAAAATGTTACAGAGCAAGGTACCGTGGTTGAAAAAGTCCTTACCCACATCCTGTGATCTGCCATTGCAAGCAATTCTACCTCCATCAGTGCCTTCAAATCAGAGTGGGTTGTCTGTCAAAAATATATGCAGTTTGATTTGCTCGGCCTTGCTCAATTACAAGCTGCAGTGTTGAACTGCAGCAAATTTTGCGGCCTATCTTTATGCAGTGTGATGCTTCCTCCTGGACTTAAGGCTCTGTGAATGTTTGAAACACTCAGAAAGGTAGTGGAATAATAAAAATAAAAGAGTTCTGCATACTCCTTTGCTGCAAGAAATCGAAATCATCACAAATGCATATTACATTGGGAGATTCCCAATTATAAGGGCTTCAGCAGGCCACAGAGGTGAAAGAAATTTGGCCCATAAGGAAAATGAGGTGAAAAAAAATTGCTACAATTGCTGAAAGGACATTTTTGGACTAGTCAGTTCTACGTATATAAAACATGTTGCTTCTAGTAACAGAAAAGCAAACATTCTCCAGAGACTCCAAGCATAATTTGGGTGGGATTTTTTCAAGCTACTTAAGGTACTCTGCAAACCAATTTCCACTGACTTCCAGGTGTGTTGAATTTCCACACTCATGTCCCACCCTCTCTTCTCAGACTGCAATTTGCCATTCTAAAAAGCAGAGTCTTCAGCACAACACTGAAACTTATTTTGAAGGAGGATTTCATTATCAGAAAGTTTAGGCAGCTTGTATATTTTCAAAATTTCAGTAAGACAATATTCATCAGCTAAATATCTCCAACAACACCAACAAAAATAACAGTGCGGCACATTTTGTGAGCTCAAACTGGTGTTGTTTCCCACAAAATATCAGCTTATTTTTCAGTAAAGTGATTTTCAACCTGACTTATAACATTACCAGGTAACCATAGAGATGCAAATATTCAGTTAATGTCACCCCCAAGAAATTTTGCATATCAAATGGCAGATGAATTTGCCTTCAAAATAAGGGGGTTTTGCACAGATTGCAGAAATTACATTTCAGCAACACTTTGAACACCATTACTTCTGAAATTTTGTGTCATGGACACACTGTACTTTCTGTGTATATGGCAGAAAAGTTGCTCAGTCAGAAAAGTTCCATGACAAATTTTTATGGGCAAACAAACAGACAAAGGAAGCCAGGATGACAAATATGCATTGAAAACCAACTTCTCAGTGCAAATGTCAATGCTTGGAAGCCATAGGAGTAGATAAAATAGTGTACAAGCTAAAGCTACATCTGACATTAAAATTCTGGAAGAAAATGCCTCTGAAAACAATGAAACAACATTTTTAAATCGAACATAAATTGCAGGAACATTTTTCAACCTTATTTCCTCACCATGTTTAGGAGAAAGTCCATAAAATTAGCAGCTAGAGTCTGTAACCACCAGACTGCACTGAGAAGAGGAAAGGTTTTGGCATCCTTCACATAAAGGATGTTCCCTGATACTATTTAATATGAGACCTAAAAGTAAGTAAGCAGTGGAATCTCTCTGGCTTTCACAAGAATTTTTACTTTTACACAGAATAAAATAGTCCTGTATTTTAGAGCTTTTCTGGGTGACCATCTTCCCAAAAGAAGAAAATATTTTACACGAGCAAGAATGGTATAATGAAAACTGATCTCACCTGCCACATTTTCTTAACGTGAGAAAGAAAAGGAATATTAAATCAACAACAATAAAACCCAAACAATCAAGCAAAAAACCACCTTGCCATAATGTTTTTCTTACATGTTAAATTGATGAAACTAAAACTCTTCATTCTTGACTTTACATATTTTGTATTTTTTAGCAGATTTATATATTTTTTCAAATTGCCCATTTTTCAACTGTTTTAATTAATTTTTCATTTCCCTGTGATTCTGCTAAGGAAGACAGAAAGAATAGAGAGGTATGGAAAAAAAGTAAAAGTTACCCATTTCTTTCTTCCCACTTGAAGCCACGGAAAATTTCATTGAAGTGACCTGTTGATACAAAACCCACATTTTTTACCACTTTTAAAAGAAAAATACATGTTTTTTGTGCAATGTGCCTGCTTTAGTTTTCCTTCTGAATGCTATTTCAAGACTGTAGAACACTGGCTCTTCCCCCTCCCCAGAACCTACTGCTGCCTGTGGCAGGAGTGTGAGCTGAGGGTCAGAGAGTGCAATTTGATAGAGTTTGGTCAGAGGAGGGTAAGGATGCTTGGGCAAGCCTGTCCCAAAGCTGCTAAGCCTTACCAAGGGTTTCAGACATCAGACAAAGGGCTGCTGGTGGGAAATCGTTGCTTTAACAATTGATAGATGTTATCAACACAAGAAGAGAAACAGGTTGTTCTCTCCTGGTAATATCATGCTTGGCAGCCATCGGGGCACTGCCCAAGTTCTCCTGAGCATACACCTGTGTCAGCCCAGCACCTCATGGCCCTCTAAAAAGCCTTTTCACAGCCTCTCTGAGGAGTAGTAGGTTTACCATTGCAGGTTTTGTTTTGTATGGGTGGCTTCTCAGAAAAAACAAGCTGCAGCACTGGGAGTAGAAACTGTGAAAGCAGATCAGGGCAGGATGAGGACAGGGTTTGTGCTGTGCCTCATCCAAATACCTCAAGTCGAGCTCAGTCTGTGCAGTTATCTTCGAAACACAGGAGTCGGGATGGAACTGCTCCTAGCAGACTTTTCTGTGAGGTATTTGGCATTTGTTATTCAGAGTTTCTGATTTGGCAAGCAGCATCTCAAGAATAAATGAAAATAAAGAATTAGAGGTTTGTTATTTTTTTTTAATTACAAGCTTAGTATAGCCATTTATAAGTGGTCTTGAGCCACAACCATTTTCCAGCTTTATTAAGGTCAAGGAAATGGGGTACATTTAAAAGCAGCAGTTCTGAAGGGAAGACCTGGATATCTCCTGGATTTCTGTTCTTGCTTTATGTTTGCTGTGGCTTGAGTCTCCATGAACTGCTCTGAGAGCAGTCAATAACTTTTGATTTTTTTATTTATATAAAACCCGAGAAATTACTTGTAGATATCACAAGACAGTCTGGACTAAGGAGTCACCTGTGTCAGCCCTTAATAAAATGTCCTCTCCAGAGAGAGGTGTAAAGGATTTATGAATGTGGGATGAGGGGAAGAAGGAAAAATCATATATGTGAAACATTTCTGTGCCTTTCAGTGCAGGCCCAAACTGATCTCTTGCTCCAGCTCCTTTTCTACAAATAACTCTGCACCTCTATACACACTAGAATTCTGTGAGACACAGGAAAATAGATCCAAAATGCCACTGGGGTGCAAGGTCAGACTCCTTTAAATGGTTCTGCATCCCAGAAAAAGTTCCCAAGACACCAAATCATTTAAATTGTAAAACTTTGGCAAAGGAGCATGAAACACAGGAAGGAAGAAAAACAACAACAGCAGCAACACACACACACACACAAAAACCCCAAAAACAAAAACTAACAAACAAAAACCCAAACAAACAAACAAAACCCCCCAAAACTAAAAAAAAAAAAAAAAAAACAAAAAACAAAACAAAAAACCCCAAACAAAACAAAACAAAACAAATCACCTAACAAACCCAAAACGAAACCAACCAACCAACGAAGAAACCCCATAAGACAAGGCAAATTACAATAATAATAATAATAAGTATCCACTGTATAGGAACTGCAAGGATAACATCTATTTTTCATTAAAGTAGTTAAACATGCACAAAAATACAAAAACTTGAATATCTATCATTACTGACAAAGTTTTTAAGAAACATAATTTATTTTGTCCACATTAATGTGGGAACACGAATGGGGAGGAGCTTAGTTACCATCTGATTTTCTCTCTAGGTCATGTTAGAAAAATAAAAGTGATCATACTGCACACAGAACTAGAAATATTGCAAGCAAATAAATCATATTGTAAAAGGAATATGAATATATATATATGACATTTGGGTTATTCACAATCTGCTCAAAAGTATTTTATTAGATTATCTGTACTGTCACTATTCAACACAGTTCTTACTGTAAAAATCCAAAAATTAAGAGAATTACTTGGAACTGGACATTAAAATTCACAATAAATCAAAAAATTTAAGAACTATTTCTCAGGGTGCTATAGAACACAATAATAAAGACATCAGTTTGTTCAGCATGAGATAACAAATCATGGTTTAGAAAATGCTTGCAGAAACAAAGTATTTTGAAACCAGCTTGTCACATATCTTACTGAAACCACACTGATCTATAAAGGAGAGTTCTTGCTCCAGAAGTGCCACTTTAATTTTTGTAAAGCAGATTTATTAAAACATTTCTGCTTTCTTCCCATTGAAATACAAATGAACACTGAAGAAAACTCCAGGTGGGAGAGTTTGAGTTCATCTGAGATTCTTGAAATGCAGGACAAAGCCATCAGCAAGTCCCATATCAACATCAGCAGAGGTGGGACTTCTCCCTGATCTGAATTTGTGTCTTGGGCTCTGAGTGAGAAGTTGACAAACTGATGTTTCACCCATTGTAACCCACATTTCCAGTATTCCTCCAGGTCTGCTAAACTGCTGTGTTCATGTGGTGCATTACAGGACACCAACAACTTTAAAACAATATTATTACGCTGTGTTAATTAGTAATGAGTTACTATCCTTTGTCATGGCCTTCATGTGTGTTAATATTCCGGGGGGGGGGGGGGGGTGGGAGGGGGAACCACAACCAAGGAAAGGATGTCTGTCTCCTGTAATTTGTCATCATATGGTGTTCAGTAGGGAAGGCTTCAAGTCTCCCCTGGTCACAGGACCACACGAGATTTTGGGGGAATGGAGATTGAGGCAGCTTCCCTTTCAGAGCACATGTTTGATTAAATTATCAAAAGTTATGTGCTTCCCTAGCAGAGACTGGAATTGGTGGATACCTCAATTAACATCACACGTCAGGTATGAGGAAAAGCAGACTTTTCACTGAATGAGTTTAAGACGTGCCATACAGCCCTGGCAGCTCCCTGTCTCAATGAGATGTGATGTTCTCAAGGTAAAGGTTCTCTAAATCAGTGACAAAGGGGCCTCTGAATTCACACAACACTCCACTGCAGTGTTCTTTCCTCCATGAAAGCAAACATTAGCCCAGAAAGTAAAAAATTGGAGAGATCCTGACCTCTTAAGTCTTTCTATCTGCTTTCAAATGCCCTGCTTTCAGTCTCAGTTGTACCAACACCAAGCTGGAGTGTTATCAGCCCAGGCTGGTACTGTTCTCAGCCTAACCACCCAGCCATGAACATCTGAATATTTGTTCCTTACTGATATCCCATTCTATTAGTATAATACAGGCAAACTTCTCTAATATTTACCTTGTTATCACCTATGTACATCTCTTGACTTCTTTGTTTGCCTTCCTCCAAGCAAATTTGTACAGTGTTCCTGTGGCTCCTAGCCCTTCCCCTGCTGAAGGAATGCCATGCTCAAGGAGTGAGCCTGCACCAGGATCTCCACCTGTCCCAGAGGAACTCCACAAATCTCGCTGGGGGCTCCTCACCCCCCCTTCTCCATAGCCCTGAGATAACACTGTCCTCGTGATTTTTAAGTCCCAAACATATTCGAACCACAGAGGTCTCGCTCCACCAATATTATTTTTTTTAAATAATAATAATTTAACCCCATGGGTTGGGTGGCACAAAGCCTTCTGGGCTAGTAGTGAAGCACCACGGGAATGGGGAGAGATAAATCTGCTGTGTCCCAACTGTGCTATCTACCAGGAACATTCCCTATCGTGCACCACTCCACACCCAGCCTCCTTCTCAAAAGTAACTAGCTGGGTTTTTTTAGAGTCCATGAATGTGTTTACATTACATTTATATTAGTTACCAAGGGCCTGGGACCAAGTAAAAAGATAACCAGGTTATATGGTGGAGAGTTGTTAAACTAAATGTGTGGCTACAAGGAGGACGTAACTAGTTCATGATTCACCATGGCAATTTTTCATATTTTCAAGTGTTTTGGTATTCTAGTCCGCAAGAATCATAAAATTTCCCTGCCAGATGCAGTGTGTCAACACCCTCATTCTGACATAGGGTAAGCTTCAGGTTCAGGTGGAGGGGGAGAAGTGTGGATTTACAATAGCTGCAGACAAACCCCAAAGCAACTAATTATCACATTTAAATGGTATCTACATGCCATTTAAAACACCATGTAAAATTAAGGAATGAAAATAAATGCTTGTTCAGCACACTTCTGTCGTAGAGTGTGGCTGGATCAGCTGCATTCATTTGAAATACTGAATCATCTAATTTCAAGTTGAAAAAGGAAGTATTTAAAAAAAAGCCCTAAATTCAAACAGTCTTTGAGATCATTGAAATACATACTAGAGATGGATAATCCAATTGAGGAAAACTTAAAATAAAATCTTTTCAGTTTGAAGATTAGCTGATGATCTGAAAAAAACTTTAAGGCTATAAAACATACTTCAAAATTAGCATTTATTTTCAGCTGGGGAGGTTCTGTCTCTATATTCTTGGAATGTGGCCATTTACTGGCAAACGGTTTGGCAAAAGAAAAGTAAACTCTTGTGACACAAACTATTTTGCTGCATCAGGGAAATCAGATAACAAAGCTGAATACATGATTTTTGCTGCTAGTTAGAACTGATTTGTCACATGCTCAGTGTTCATCAACTGCTAGCAGAACCCCAGGCACTTCTGAGAGGAAAATGCTTGCTTTCTACAAAGGAGGATGAATGTTTCTGTCAACTGTTATTTTTTTCTTTGATGGTCTGGTTCAGCTGCTTCCACTGAGGGAGGAAGCAGCTTATTTTGATAAAGCACAATCCTGGGATGATCTCCATGTGTTACTGGTCAGGAAAAGCTCATAATCATGCACCTCAGTGCTTTTTCAAGTTTTAAAGAATTCCTTCCTAAATCAAAGCCTCCAGGAATGAGGGAGCAGGGAGTTGTTGAGCACTTGTGCAAACCCAACTGGCTGGGCATTGGCTCAGCAAAGCCTCAAAGCACACATGCAGCTTCAAGCCTGTTCAGCAGTAGATTTTTATATCCTGAAAGGCTCAAGCAGGGTGGACTTGCAGAAAAAAGGATGGACTTGATTCTACGTTAATGGTCAGAAATATAAATAAGTGACTGATGAATCGTAGGCATAGTCAGGTGTCTAAGTGGTGCCTGGCGGGATGAAGCATTGCTGTAATTTTGCCATTTTTATCTGGCACAGAAACACCACAAAGAATCCTGAAGTAGGGCCACCTGTTATTTCAACAGAGTATTCAGACTCCAGATTAAGACAAATGAAGATGCACATCCACAGGAGACTCAGCTCTGTCCCAGGCACTGTCCCATAGGAAATATTCACAACTCCCTCTTTTTTCCTCCCACAGCAATTTAACCCATTTCTCTTCAAATTCAGCCAAATTCAGCTTGGTGCCCTTTGCACCAAGGCAAAAGCAATATTTTGTGGCCCATGGATGGGAAAAAGAGCAGCTCTTCTGCTTCACATTTTCTATGTAGTGCAGTTTTGTGGTAGCCAGGTGCTTTCTAAAAAAAAAAAAAAAAAAAAAAAAACCAACAAAAAAAAAAAAAAAAAAAAAAAAAAAAAAAACAAAACAAAACAAAACAAAACAAAAAAAAAAAAAACAAAACTGGTCTTTCTTTTGGTTTTCAGTTCATAAGGAAAGACAACACACTGTGAAAAGGAATTAACACTAATTAGCAACTAAAAAAATAAATTCTTGCTCCCAGTTAATTTCATTATAAGGAAAATGTGAATTTGCAGATGTACTCAACATATATGGTGAATAAGAGTCTTGAAAGATCCATTGGTTATGGATTCATAAAGCCATTTTAATATATTTTTTATTAGTACTTCCTCAGCTCCTTTCATGTCTACTAGAAACTAGATTTGGTGCTGCTTAAGTTTTCCATGACGTTCTGTTAAATTCTCAGGCAAAAAAATCTGTTTAGCTGATGTTTGTGAAGTCGTGTTTTAGACCAGAGATCTCAGAGCTCTGTCTTCAATAAAAGGGGTAGAAGTAGAACTACTAATTTAGTTTCTTTAAAAGGCATGTATTTTCATGCACATTAAATCCATCTGTTTCTGAAATGTACATCTTTCGTCAGTGTGTAATTTGATAAAACCCAAAAGAAAGCCTTGGAGTTCCAAACTTGAAGCAGAAAGGGAGAGAAAATGAACACCACCAAAAGCATAACATGGCCAGGATCTTTACCAAAGAATAATAAAAAAATATGCCACTGTATTTTTAGAACGTAGAAACACTAGCAAACCACTCAAGGGATCTTGTCACAAATCCTCCATGGATTTTTAATCTTCTAGGAAAAGGAGAAAATTGTCTCATGGGTGTGTAGTCTGGACACTGTTGCTGCAATCCAAAGGAAGCACAGGTCTATATTAACAAAATATTCAGCGCTGCTTCAAATCTATTGTGTTTCTGTGATATGCTGAGGTTACTTGTAATATTTTTAGATTCATCTTTATTTCAAGGGAGCTTTTATTTCAACATTAAAAAAACCCCCATAATTCTAGAAAAGCTTTGGGTGTCAATGGCAAATTTATACAGGCAGGGGCATCACCAGTGTGACTGCAGTTAGCTCCCTATATCACTTCCATGCTTCTGAGCGACTTGCCTTTCAACAAGTTTGTGTAAGATACTCGGTCCTGATTACTTTGCCCCCCCCCCCCCCTTTTTTTTTGGGGGGGGGGGAGGGGGAGGAGGGGGCGGGGGGAGAGAGAGAGAGAGAGTCAAACACCCCTACCCCAAAACTCTTTGAGAGAGCATGGAAATCATTAACTATGACTACAATGAGAGTAGGCAGGTCTGAATTACAGATCTACTGTTGCCGTAAATTATTCCACAGATACAAACAACAGAAACCCTAAATGGTGATTTATAATTAAAATACAGAAGGATTGATCCAACTTCACAGACATGTCTTTTGCTGTTTTCAACAGGAAGTGGAAGATCTACACAAACTAGAAAATCTTCAAAGCACAGCAAGCAGGAGCCTGTAATTCACAATTTACATTACTTGGAAGATATGCTGTGGTTTCATAATGTTTCTATATATATGGAGCCACAGGGCTAAATACAAGAGCTATAACACGATTTTCATAGCACACTTTTTCTTCATAGCTGGATTAAAAGCAAAATCAAGGAACTTTCCTGTATTTGCTTCACACACATAGAAAAATAATCCAAATAATACTCCTCACGTTTCCTTCAAGTGGCTTATTTTGTCCTCTTCTGTCCAAAAAAACATGCTGGGAGATGCTTAGATGCATCTGGGGACATGTATGGTAGGACATCACTGTGTCAGCCCTTGGCATTCTGCTCTTTGGTTCACTTGTGCAGATTGAAGCTCTTTTGTTTCCCCTACTTGTCCTTTTTGCAGGGAAAGGCTCATCTTGCTCCAGAGTCTTTTAAAGCTTCTGCAGCTCTCCCAGTGGTGTCTCTGAGAAGGGATTCCCCTATCCATGGATTCCTAGATCCATTTTGCTAACCTCTGGGCACTCATGGGTCAGGTACATTGGCAGGAAAATCTTCCTGCAGGGAAACAAATAAACAGTGGATGAGATTGTATCTTGATGGGCATAGATTTGCTTTGGCATGAAACCCTCCTAACACTGTTGTAACCTCTTCAACACAAAGGAAACTGGCAAAGGGAATTCCTATATGTGTGTCCCAGGAAGGATCTAAATTTAAAGTTCTGCCCCCATAATTTTATCAGTGGGGCTGGGAACACTGGAGGGGACATTTTGCTTAAAGAGTCAAATCAGAAGAAATTCCTTGGATAAATACCAATTTAAAAAAAAGTGGACTTCACAGATACAAGAGCACATTGCCCCCTAAATTAGGGTTAACTATCCTTTTGCTAACACCTCAAAGGGGCTGGAAGGTTTAATATCAGCAACTTTTTGGATAAAGACAAGTGCTTGCTGTAAATAAGATTCAGGTAACTTGGGTTATGTTACACCCCAATATTGTTTGCAAGGAAAGCACAGCAGTGAAAAACACCTCTCTCTGAAAGTTCTTTAATGGCAGAAATTTTGATCTGTCTTTTAAGTGTAAAAGGGTGATGGTTAGGCTGTGGGTATTTACCTTAGCCACTTCAACACATTTCTCACAATATTTGCCACACAAATTGCGCCAGGTTGCAGCCTGGACAGAATAAGGGACTGCCCCAACATCTTTACTATCTTCACAGTACCCTGGGTACCTCAGACAGGTCTGCAAGGTAGCAAGTGTTGGATTCCCATGCAACACCTGCAAATGAAATAAGAAAGATCACGCACATCCATAGCAAAGGCAGAGGTTGCAAAATGGGCAAACAATCCATTTTATAATTCTCTTATTGTCTACAGGGTGACTACAAAACGAAAATCTTGTTTTACATTGCATGTGTCCATTTCAGTTTAAATTTGTTTTTGTCTCACCATTGTCTTTTGTCAACAGATCTCTGGAATAAGAGTAGAAGAGATTATTTAAAACTGTTTTTCTAATGAAAACATGTCAGTTTCTATCTTTCTTTTGCAAATCAGAAGAAAAGATGTTTGAATGTAAAAAGCAAGGAAAAGACATCACACAGCAAGGTGATGTCTAAGAGGAAATTTCCTCCTTTCTTTTCCCCTTTCTGAATGAGACAGAAAACACATGGAAATCACATCTACCAACATTATTATGCCACAAAATTTCCTAGGGCCAACTCATTTCGAAGATCCCATTCCAAGTGTCTTTCTTCAGCTGAGATGGTTGTACTGCAAAATCTTAATGGGAAAATGTCATTGAAAGGAAAATAGTCCAACAATTTGCAAACAGGGAAATCTGAAGTCATGTGAAATTAATGGTGCCCTTACATGTATTGTAAAATATATCTGATACCCTCAAGAAGTGTGGAAGATTCCTGTAAAATTGTTGCAGATAATTCCTTGTACAATGAACACTTATTAAATGTGCATACACAGCTTGCCTACAACAAAAGGTCAATTATTAAACCCACGCAGACAGACAAATATCTCCAAGAATGGCATTTTATAATATGCTGTTTATGAAAACATTTGAAGAGAAATGGCACAATGCTCTAAGGAACACTGAGAGGATCAGACCAGCAATAAGGACATAACATGGGAAAACAGCTCCTGTCTGTGGGAATGTCACACATGGCACTTGGAGCTTGCTGTCTCTCATTTTTGCATGAAGAACAGTGTCTTTATGATGACTCTTTTCCCCTTACCATCTCCCACCAGTCCTTAGACAGGTGATGAAGCAGACCTTCCTCCCATTTTCTCCACCCAGAAGAGAGATCGCAATTTCTGACAAGAAATGCTGAGTCAGAGAGTAATAGCTTCATCCTTCCTCCAGGTATTGTGCCCATCTTTGCAAGTGCTCTGGTGCAAAGATCATCTTGACTGCTCTTTCTGTAGTATCCTAAACACTTTGATCTTCCCTTCAGACTCTCACACCACTGTAACTCTGATTACATTGCCCTAATTATCTTGAAACAAATCATTTATCTTTCTACTTTCATTCTCAGCAGAAAAAAAAGAAAAAAAAGGCCTGACAAGGATTCTGTTTCATTCAGACTCTAATCAGAGTTGGCTCTAGTTTTTAAAATATGTAAATACAGGCAGAGATTTGCTTGCACTTCATATCTTTTCCTACCTCTGACAGAACAAACTTTTTTCCAAGTGCATGAAATAATTCAAACCCTATGGTACCTTTTTCTCTCTGTCAGAAACATAAACCCATCCAGTTCCTTCAAGAAGAAAAAAACAAACAAACAACCAAAAAAAAAAAATAAAAAGAATCCATCTAGTACAGATTAAAACTAAATCAGGCTGTAAGTCCTTTATCCACTGAGCACTTCTGATCATCTGGGGTTGCTGCTTTTAACCATCATTTTCTCTGTGCACACAAATTGATTGCAAAGTTTTTTCCACATCACTTTCACAATGTGAGAACACATGGATGTTTTTTCTTAGAACTGCCAGCAAATCCGAGTGCCAGGAAGTTACAACCCCAATGCTCCCTCCACACGTATAAAATCTCCTCTTTGGCAAACACATCTTAGGAGAACAGACAGATTCAAACACAGAACAGCCATTGCTGCAAGTAGGGATGATTCACAGGGAAAAGCTTCTTTTCACAATACCACAAGCATCCTCTGTGAGCAAGTGGGATCACAGATCAGACGTGGGGAACCTCATAGAAGAGAAAAAGCTTTACATCAGAGAAAAGATCACCCTTGGGACTGAAATGTGGATATGGGAATGCTTTTCAAGGGAAGGATTTACAGTGCTGTGTTTATGAGAAAGTGTTATGTTGCTTTGAAAGCATTCTGCCTTAAAAAACAACTAAGGCAAGTTCACATTCAGCAGCTTTACTTACCCTTCCAGTTCTGTAACAAAAAAATCTCATGAATGAGCCATTTCATGCAGGTTTTTTTGGTACTCACTTCTTCAGGAGCAGAGCATCCAAGCATGCCCATGTCCACACACACTCATGGATCCCACCTGCCTGCACCTGAGGACTTCATCTTCCCTCTAAGTGGTGTCCTTGCAGAGGGAAGTGTCACATCTCCAAGTCAGGGACTGTTTTTAATCCACGTTTCCATGGGCCCTAATGTATTACAGATTTTCATTGTCAGATAACTTTGCTATTGCATAATTCAAAAATGCCAAAGACTTTGATTGTTAAGAAGAGCAAACTTACTTGAAAAGTATAATTTTCTGGCAGCTGATAGAAAATTATAAAGGTCATGGAGGTTGGAGAGGTGCAGGTGTTGAAACACAGTTTTCTTCCCATCATCAGCCCCATATCCATCAAGTGCAGATAAAAATAATTGCTCACAAAGACAATCCATGGTTATTAGAACTGAAGAGTGCATTTGTATTGCCTTCAGAGGAACACTGGGAAGACAACAGTTGAAGATCATGCTGTATACAGAAATCATAATGAAGAGGGCCTTGGAGTGGTCTCAGAAAGACAGAGGGGGATCCAGTGTGCTAAACATCCTGCATGAAATCAAAGGAGGAGCAGAATGCCGCAGTGAATCAGAGAGGCTTCCTCTTCTCTCTGCTCCTTCCTAGCCTGCATGCTGCCCACCTGAACTGGGAAAGATGGAATAGAAAAGTAAAGCATCTCCCTGAAGGAGAAGCACGGCAGAGTTGTTTCCCTAAGCAAAGCTCAGCTCTCAGTACCTCCTGCCCTGCACAGGCAGCTCTAGGACAAAAGGAAAGAAAAATCAGAACTGAAAAATCCTTGTAATAGGTGTCACAATCAATCACAAAACACTTTCTCTGGTTCTGCGGTTCCATGTGTTCTCCCACCACCACCCCTCCGCCAGATAAAAAGAAAATCTAATTAAAAGATGGCAGAGGCTTCAGACTAAGCCAAGTCAAGCAAAGATGATATGGTCTCTGATTTAAACCTTGAATTGTTTATGGGAAACATTAAAAGGAAGAAGGGGAAAAAAAGGAAAAAAAATGACCAACAGTGCCAAAGGAGGTCTGAGGGAACCTCAAACATCATAGGTCACCCTCACGTCCTTCTTTTTATTTAAGAAATCCACAAAATAAGTACCTTCTATTCTATTAATAACTCTCTAAATTAAAAACTGAGGGTCTGAGTAACTTTCTATTTTTATTTCTGAATGGTTCAATGGCACAAGTTCTCTTCCATACCAAGACGCAATAAACTAAAACCTAGACAGGGCGACAGGATGTGAAGTGCACCCATATTTTGGCTGAAGTAAGGTTATGCTATTCTGCTTGTGAACACGAGCACTGCTCCAACACAGCTGCATACAATGGAGGTGCTGATCTCTATGGATTTCACAGCACACACTTCTTGTAAAAGCAGGGTTCTGAGACTTGATCACTTCTTTTGGATTTTTCAGGGGACAGTGTGACACTTCCAATCCTTATAAATTTCTGCTTGCAATTAACTACTCATTTGCAGACTCATTCCAGAAGTTAATGCTTCTTGATCTTGCATATAAGTTTTTCCTACCTCTTAACAAAATGCTTTATATCACCCTTTGTTACATTTCATTTTGCTCATGTTATACAAGAATGTAGCTGCCAAGTCACTAAGAGGTTTGCACTTTGGCCTTTCATTGTGGAAGGAGAAAATAAAAAAAGTTTCATTTCATTGTAAAGAATCAAATAACAGGGGAAGGAAGAGAAGAGAAAGATTTCATAATGTAAAATGACATCAGCGATTACTGAAACCTCCTATTTCTTGAAAGGGAATAACTGTGCAGAAGTTAGGTCCTACAAACAGGTCTTCCTGCAAAATATCAGCAAGATGAGAAAAGCTCTCTGAATGTAACATTTATTTTTCCTTTTCCATGACAAAAACATGGTAATATGTTGACTTTACAATTCTAAATGACCAACACAAGAAAGACATCATCCTGACTTATAGTTCAAATGCACCTGACAGTCCTAACAATTTCAGAGCCCCCCAAGGCAGATTGGGTGAAAGTGGTGCAAAAGTGTAATTGTTTTCCAAATAGTTTGTTAATCAAAAAATACTTGGTGGAACAAGAGATTCCTGCAAGCCTTAGATGGAAAATGTGGGCCCATGGAACCAGGGGTTCCTGGGAGCCCTAGGGAGACAAACTGGGCCCATGGAACCAGGGATTCCTCAAAACCTTAGAGAAAAGAATGTGGACCCATTTAACCCATTTAACCTGCAAGCCTTAGGGAGAAAATGTGAGCCCATTGCAACCAGGGATTCCTGGACGCCTAAGGGAGAAGCTGTGGGCCCAAGGAACAGGCACACGACATGTACCAAGAGAGGCATCTCCTGCAGTGCTGCAGAAAACACACCCACACCAGTCAAAGGCAATGAGGCAAGAATTCACTCCTGGCCCTGTGCTTGATAGCCAGGAAAAGGCTCCACAGCCGACCAAACCACAGGATATGGCAGAGGATGTCGGGAGTCTTGCTCTTTCAGAGTCTCCCTTTTGGCATGAGCACAGGGCTGAGCCTCTGCTGTGGGTTGTTTTGCATGTACAAAGTCAGGCCAGGGAGGAATGTGAGAGAGATTCAGTCTTCACTGTTGTGGTCTAGGCATCAGGCCAGCACTTCCTGCTCAGTGTTGCTCTTCACCAAGGCTTGTCCAGCCCGCTGTGTTGTTGTTGCTAGGGTGGCACCTAGCAGTGCCTGTCTCTGCTCCATCTTCTCATCCATCAGCATCCTCAATTCACATTATGCTTATGTGGAGCAGTTGGTGATAATTCAGCAGAAAGAAGCTGAAGCTGAAGCGAAGAAATAACACCTATGTGCATTTTGATTTGTGTTCTACTACCTACTCAGGAAAGAATCAGCATGAACTTTTTCTTAAAGTACTGATCAGGATTTGAAAAATATTTTCCCTACAGGTTCCACAAATACCCTCCAGTTGAGGACTTTAGGAATTTAGCAGCCTTCATTTTCAGGGAGAAAACTTAATTTGGTCTGTTTGTGTAAACCCCTTGCCCGTAAAAGAAAAAAAATACTGAGAAAAATGCACGTTTTCTTTGGGAAATTGTTTTGGGATAACAATTACTTTTGTATCAAACACTTTTTATATTTCCATCTAAAAAAGACAGGACAGTGCGGGAGTGAAAGAAGTATGCACCAGCACAGTGAAGACAGCTAAAGTAAAAAGGTGTTGTTGGCAGATTAAGAATATGCAGAAATTAGGTGTCCAATAATTTTTGACTACTAGCATTTTAACTTTATGGCTGTTTTGCCCAAACAGAAATGCTTTGGTACCTCTCTCACCACCCCCATTTCCACCATAAGGCCATTTCCAAAATCAATTAAGCTATTTGATTCATTCTTTAATTTAGAGGATTTCCCTCTAATGAAGAGCAGGAGCTCTGGCAAATGATGCAGACTTGAACCAAGGAGTAGGGAGGGATAAAAAAAGGTCTCCACCTCTTACAGTAGCAGGCTCAGTTTGAATGGATCCAGGCAACATTATTATAAAATGTAATGTTTCTCCCAGCCTCTGTAAGGACCATCAGTGACACAGGGCAGCAGCAGCTGGGCAATCCACCCTGCTCCCACCCTACAGAGCCAAACTCTGGGAAAAATGGGCAAATGGAAGAGAAGGGAAGCACTGAATTACGGTCATAAACAAAGACATTCGTAAAGCAAATCAGAACTCAACTTTATCAGCATCACTTTACTGAAGTGATGAAGGCCTTTCCTCCTTAACCCAGACCTGTTTCCTGAAGCACAAAAATGCACTTGGCTGAAATAAGGACATTATATTTGTAAACATCTAGCTCTGGAAAAAAAACAAACAAGCAAACAACAACTAAATTTTTTTTTTTTAAATCTTGTTTTTGATGAGGAGCATAGGGAAAGCAGAAAAAACACCCATAAGCAGGAGTTTATATTTCACTTTCAAGCCTCCTCTTATTTGACTGAGCTTGTTCCTGTCCCTTTCAGCACCACTGTCACATTTATCAGTTTATTCAGCTGTATCTAAAACCCTCTAAAAGAATAAGGAGAGTAAGGAAGTCAATGTGGTTAAAGAGAAAAATCAGTAATTCAAAAATCTGAAATTGTTTCCAGGAAAAGAATGTAAAGAGGAAGTTAACTGTGGCACAAAAGGCAGAAAAGAGGACAAATCATCAAAAGCTCTAAAGTGATTTATTACGTCCTCTTTCTGTGTGATGAGGTGTAGAAAGCACAGTAGAAGTCAGTAGGTCTGACTGACAGCCAGGGAGAGCTGAGCTCAGGGGAGAGTGTGGAGGGTAAATGAGTCCTGTGCACCACCGTGGACTGCTGAAAACCTTGAGCATTTTGCCCTCAAGAAGACTCTATTTTTTCTGGGGAAGAAGGAAGGAGTGAAAGGGGCACTCACCAGAGCGTCTCTCCAAGACTGAAGTTGCTGTGAAAAAATTTACAACACAGGCTGATGAAATTAACAGAAAGTGGGCATTCACCAAGAAATACAAAGGATGAACAGCTAAATTATAACCAGCATATGTAACCTCACAACTTCAAACACTTTTGGTACTGGAGGACTGAAGGTTGACATATTTATATTTAATTTTTTTAAGATTGTAGGAAACTACAGGCCTGTTAGCCTAACAACAGCAAAACACAGAGACTGCATTAAAGCACAGAACCGGAGGGCACCTGGATATATAAAATCTAATTGAGAAGTGTTAGCATGGCTTCTGTAAAGAAAAGCCTCTTACAGGCCTTTGAAGAGATGAACAAACATTTGCATAAGGGTCTTTCACATGATATCATCTGCTTGGATTTCTTACGGCTCCTGACAAATCCCTTCACCTGAGGCCTCTAAGCAACCACGGCACAGATGGGATAGTCTTGACAGGTACGGATATCTCATAAAAAGGAAGCAGAAGAACCGGGATAATGCACAGTTCCTGTGAAGGTCACCTCTGCCCTTCCACACCTCCATAACTGACCTGGAAAACAGGAGGTGAGCAAGCAGGTAAAGTTTTCTGGCAGATACAGAGCTCCTCATGGCAGTAAGAATAGCAGTGAAGCATCACAGTGAGACCTGGGAGCAGTGAATGGTGGTTTTATGAAAATGACAGCTTAGTGTTCAGCAGCAGCCAAAAAAGCAAATCAAATGTTGAGAGCTGCTAGAAAAAAAATAAATGCAAAACCAAACAGATGAGCTGGCTATGTTGCTGTGTAAATCTGTGGCTTGCCCATACCTTACTGGGATATGCATTTTGTAGTTGTGTTTGAACTTGGTTGGCAGGGCAACTGCAATACTCTCCTGTACCTCTCTGAACAGGCCTGCTGGAAATGTGGGTGTACAAGAAATTTTCAATTTAAAAGGTTAAGGAACAACCCCTTCCAGTGCTGTACACAGGACTTCTAAAATCAGAAGGGTTTAAATAATATTTGTTGATCCTTTTTTAGTCAGAAACATAAAGAAAACAAATGTAACCTTTTTTCTTTTTTTTTTTTTTTTTTTTTTTGCCTGTCTTCAAATAAAAAAATGTGAGCATGGAAAGGTAAATAATAATAATCTTAAGAAAACTAAAAATGCTTAAAATAGTTTTGTCCAATGGAAAAAAAAAAATCTTTTGTCAGATGGTTCTTATATCAACAATGCTATGCATTCTGAACATAACTGCAAATACTGTAGAACTAATCTTCTGTAGAGATGCCGGAAAATCAGAGAGAGAAACAAGCCAAGCAAAGCAACACAAGGTTGTCATCAGCTTTCAGATTCCCAATCAGAACCTTGAGATATGGTTGCAATGTCACTGATACAACTTTACAGCAACTGAAAAAAACACCATGAAGATGTATCACTGAGGAATATCTCCTAAGGACATACAGTGTGAATTTTGTTGCTCTCACTGCATTTAAAAATGGATTGTGGAAGCACTGGAAAACATGAGAGTTGTCTATCATCTCATGACCTTGTGAAGCTGACCTCAGGAATTTAAGATTTGGGAGCTGGCAGCTACATTTGATAACATTTTATAGAAAAAATGTCAGTGGTCAAGCATCTCTCTTGCTTTCTACTTACTGGAAGGAAAGGAAATCTGAAGGAAATCTGTAAGATAATATTAAAAATAGCTTAGCTACTAGTATTGGCTAAAAGTGGAAATAATTCTTAATTTATCTAATGGCATACCATTAAAAAGGTTGACAATAAAGCAGTAAGTTTACTTTTTAAGAGGATTGCACAGGTGAAAAGAGCCGCATCCTTTCCTTCAGTGGAGAGCCTATTCTCCTCTAAACTCTGCACCCACCTCCTTGGAAGGTTTAAGCCTGGATGGTTGTCGAAGACTATGTGGGATCTTGTGCCACAAAACTGTGGTTCTGTGGTTGGTTTAACTTTCTTTTTGCTTCTCAGCCTTCACAAACCTGATTCCAAATGGGGGATAGGTACCTGGCTTTCAGGTTTACTTATAGGCTTTTGCTTTAATGTAATTTAAAGCTATTCCCAGGTGGACCAAGCACAGACTTTCTCAGTACCTCCACCCGCACTGTCTTCACCTTTAAAGGGTCATCTGGATTTCTCCCTTTCTCTGCTCTCACAACCTCAGCTGACAAAATTTCTGGACTGTTAAATTTGTGGCTGCCTTTGCATCCAAGGAATTTTGCAATCAGTGTGTGTGGAGGAAGCAATTTCATGCAATTTTATTACATGAAAACACTGTGTCCAGGATGATCCTGTGATAATGATAGAGCTGCTGTTTCTTTCAGAAGCAGAAAGGAGGCATTTTTCCCTTCAGCAAAACACAAGAGAAAATAGTGCCTGATACCACTCCATATGCAAACCCAGGAATATAAATTTCTCAACAGCTCCTCTGCATACTGAATTTTCAAAGGTTAAGGGCTATGAGCTCCAATCTCCCCCTTGGTTTTCTCCACACAGCACAGAAATGCTGTCCCAACATCGCTCCAGTAGGTGCAGCAGCCCCTTTCATGACCCACATGGAATTAGTTTCTTTAAAAAGAAAGTTTAAAAAAAAAGCCAAACAAAAAATCTTTGTAAAGGATGTTGTCTTTTCTCCGGAAGTGAAGTGACTAAAGCAACAGGCATCTTGGGCATATTCACCACTCTCCTTAGGACACGTGAGGTTGCTGGAAACTCTGTGTCAGTTACCACATACAGCAGGGATGAAATTCCAAGTCATTTTAAATGCCAGCATTCTCATCCCTGCTATAACTATTTACTTGCCTTTCTCTCTTTTTTATCCAAGCCACTCCCCAACAGGGCTTTTCCTTGCCCTCTCCTTGCTGGCTGCACTGAACTCCATAGACTCCCTGGATGCCTCTCCCTCTTCCACTGGCAGCAGGCACAGGGAACTACTCCAGCCCTTTGAGGGAGCCCAAGACCCTCTTGTTAGCAACAAGAAAAGAAACAGCCCAAAACAAACAAAAAAGAAACAGCCCAGCTTGTAAGGACAATCCTCCTCACCACTCACCTCATCCACTCTCAGCTGAATCCTCCCTTCAACCCCCTGGCTCCATCCTTAGCTGCATCCACCTTTTGAAGGAGTCAGAGCCTCATGGTTGACTCAACACACTTGATTTATGTGGATGGTGAGGGAGAGGCACTGTCCACTACCGGACTTGTCATCTGTCCCATCCATCTTGGAGCAGAGGACAGTGCAGTGGAGCCACTGAGGCTGACCTGAGATGGAAGAAGCAGCCCAGGCCTCTGCCTGGCACCAGACCTGGTGTCCCAGACCAGCAGGCCCCCATCGAACAGAGATGTGTTGTCCTGCATTCATACTGAATGTGGAACTGACAGAGAAAGTACCACTGACACTGAAGAAGGCTTCACAAATCAGCAGCTTGTCATCTAAAAATCTCTCACACCTTTTCTATGTAGCCTCCCATGGGCAGGTCCAGCTTTTTCTCTTCTTATTGCTTCCTTCTGCAGTTCTAGCTCATTCCTTCCTGTCCCTAGTGCGGCCACCTAACCCTGCCTGTCCCTTGTACAGCATCTTACCCTTTCTGTACCTTGCATGACCTTCTATCCCTTCCTTCTCACAGCACAGCCAGCAGACTTCAACTGACCACTCTACAGCTAACTCACACTTTATCACACCCATAGCTGTAAGGGCAAGGCTGCTCCCTCTTTTTGGTAATTAACACAACTGCGATATATCAGGAGCAAGATTCCCTTCAGCACTATCTTTATCTGTCCTCCCATATGGAGCTACTTGAAGAAACTGAAAGCACACAAAACCTCATGCTTTTCAGCTGCTCTCCAAGAAATAGAGTCACTTCTGTCTGACAAAGTAAACCAAGGGTTCCTTCACACTTCTGTTTTAGGGAAAACAGTGCAAGGTACAAGGCAGCTTCACCCCAAGGTCAGCACTGCCATCACAGACATGCTCTGAGGCCAGAGGAGGAAGACTGCAACACCAGTTATCTCCTTGGACATGTACAGGAAATACACTTTATCTCAAGAAGAGCTGAACTCTCACAGGGACAGAGAAGTAGCAACAAGACATCTCCACCTGGATGAGGTCCTGGGAGGCCCAGGAGCCTTGTGAGTGAGGCAAGACATGGTCTCCTTCCTTCCACAATGTAAAGTATCACCCTGTGGCCTCCCTCTGGAAGCAATTGAAGTGTCACCCATGCAGCAGGGACAGTCTGGCTGGTTTTGGGAAGGTACCACAGCTGAGGGAGAGATGCTGTAGCATTATCACTCAAAGGGCTGGTTGCAAATATGGGACGCAGCAGTATCATCACTCCATGGAGAGGGAGGAGACTGATGAAAAGAAAACACAGATACTCACCAAGGGCTCACTGTGGGAGTTAGTGTCTGATGGAAATTAAAGGCTGTGGTTTCTTGACATAGAAATAAAATGCCTCCCCCCATTGTTGTGGGCAGTTGCTGAAGATAAAGGTTTACAGCTCCTGTGTCCATGGGATGAACTAGGTAAAGTGGGTCATAGAGAAAATACATGCTTTGAAATAATTCCTGACAAGAACAATTTATCTAGAGGATCAGAAATTTATCCATGCACTCCAGAATGTGCCCTGAGAACTGGATCTGAAGTAAACAGCAGCTACAGGATTAAACTTGCTTCTCAAAAATCCTTGCTATGCAAATCTTTTCTCTTTGCCTCTTAGGTGCCCTCCAAACACCCTGGAAATTGGAGGGCCTGACCCAAAGGCAGGGGGAGAGGTTAAAGCTCTGACACTGTTGCTCTCCAGAGATGCTGCTGCTCTACAAGGCAACATTTTTGTGGTGCCGTAGGCAAGAGCAGAAGGAGGCAAGCCTCCTGTTTTGGAGAGGAGATTAAAACAATATTTCTATTTCTCCTTTACTGCTGGAGTAATGGTCCACCATCAAGGCTTGCCTCAGGATACCAGGCAGTATGAGATAGTCCCTTGTTTGGTTCCTAACCAGTGCCATAATATCTACAGCAGACTGGAAGAAGCACAAATAATCTCATCCTGGCTTTGAAGGGAGAGAAATCTTGCATGCAACACTGAATGAATGTCCCAGAGAAGCAGTGTGCAGTGATTCACTTTGAGTAATGCTGACTCACTTTCAATGTACTTTCCATGTACACATGCACACGCTGAGAGAGTAAGCGAGAATAAATGCCTGATCTCAGGAAAGTTCAAACTAAATATTGTTGTAACCTTTTACTATACCCAGAGAGAAAAATCAGTCTCCTTTTTATGGAGAGAGACTGTTTGGCAGAGCAGCCAAAACCAGTTGTTTTTGTTTTTACAGGAGTTTCAAGTCCAGAGATAACTGCTAAAGACAAGTTTTTAGGGTGTGTGGGGCAGGCCACAAAATTGCAAGTACTTAAAGCTTGGAGTACATGTAAACAAAGGCTTACAAATGCTGCAGGGTCTCAGCATGCACATCTGTCTTGGGGAGTGGGACAAAGCTGAATGCAAAGGGACATTGCTAAGTGCAATGGCAAAAGCTGACAGCTTTTGGGAATACTGGAGGTACTTAACAGACTGAATCCCCCAGGCTGGTTCTGTTCTAATCATCCTACAAAATATGTTCTCAGTGAAACCTTCCCCATCCTTGAGGTGCAGGTACTGGGATGGAGGAGCATTAGACAATGCCTTAGTTACTTCTGTTTCCCCTTGCTAGTGTCTAGCTCTGTCCTAGCCAGTGCACTGCTCAGCTCCATTTGTTACTCATCCATATCTACTGCAACCTGGTCAATCATTTTCTACCTTTTCTCTTCAGTCCTCCATAATTTTACATGAAGACATGCGCGCAAACACACACACACACAGCTGTTTGGGTATCCATCTCATGGTAACAATAGTGACACCGCTCTCTGTGCTGCACAAAGTCTTGCTGTTCCAACAAAAAGCACTCCTGGGAAATACCTTCTGGGCCTGGGAGATATCTTTGCCCAGCTCACCTGACTTGTGAGACCTCTGTGCTGTGGCTGAACAGGTCTAAACCCCTGCTGTCTGTGCCATCACTGCCAAAGCCAGCAGGAAGTGATAGGATATTCCCTTTGATAGGATCAGGCTGCACACAGACCGAGGGCCACTTCTTTGTGGAATATCCTCACAGATGCCTTCATGGTGTTTGGGGTGTGGTGGGGGTTGGTGAGGTAGTGCTGCCACTTTTTCCTGTGTTTAATTAATCCAAATTTAATTTGTTGCAGATTGAAAGACTAAGAAAGCAGAAGCAATGCCTCAGGGCTCCCCAGTATGTGCACTGGGCTGTGCCAAGCTGGTCTCAGGAAAGTGCTGGGAGGATGATGAGATGGGGCAAGAGGCATCATTTATAGATAGGAAGAAACCAGCAAAGTTTTAGGCAAGAGCCATGAGACTAAACATCCCTCAGAGGGCTGATTTAGAAGCAGATTTTCCCCACAGTGGTACTTCTGCCCCTGCAGTGCCCTTCCTGCATCCACAGGCAATGGATATAACTGGTCAGAGATAATGCACCAGCCCATACACCTGCAGGGGAGCAGAGTGAATCCCAGTAGTCCGTCATTACCTGCACTGTCCAAGAGGCTGCAATGGTGCCTGGAGCTAAGCACAGGTACTGCCTGCCAAGGAGGAGGACGTGGAACACCTGCTCCAAGTCAGGAGCCAGCACGCTCTCCATTAATTTAATCAGATAGCAAGAAATAATGCCAGTAATAATAAGAAAAAATGGTTCCAGATTATTAATACCAAAACAGGTCCAAACTGCTGATACACAAAAACTGTCCCACTCCCCCTCCTTTTCCTGATTTTGTTGTGAAACTTCTTCACTGCCACGTGTTATTAAACAACTTTCCACCTCCAGCTGCACATTACATCCAAAATGTGATTGTTAATTTTTTTCCTCCCCATTTCTAAAGAAAAGTCAGAGACAGCACTCTGGCATTGAACAAGGAAAACTGAGGCACAAGAATTATGGAGGACTGCAGGGGCCATGCTGACTTCACTCGAGTCTCCACAGAGTGGCACAGGCTGGCTGTCACCCCCTCAGGATGGTTCAAGGCAGGCAGTAACCAAACTGTGGATGAGGAGGGATCACCAGGCTTATGTTTGCCCAGTTTCAGACAAACTGACTCCAGCAGGGCTCTGTCCAAACCTGTGCCCACCAGCCAGCTGCTGCCAGAGAAATAAAATGTGTCAACAGGCCCCAGGTGCCTGACATTCAGCAGGGACAGAGGGAGATTTGTGTGTTTGGGGCAGCAGAGATGTGAACATGCTTGTGGAGTTGACCCAGCAGTGTCAGTGGGGCTGCAGTGTCCAGAAGCCATCCTGTTCTCTTCAACCAAACCTCCAGTCCACATTCTGCACCCCACCAGGAGCCAGCAAACCCAGCTGGACATCCTCAGGCTGGTGAGGTCTCCCCATGGTGCAGCACTTACCCTGCTCTTGGCTGCAGCCTGGGGAGACACGATGGGAAGCTGGAGTGGCTGGGTCTGGCTCTCAAGCACAGCTGGTGCTGGATGACCAGGGAATTTCTAAGCAGGAGCAGCAGGCTTGATACTCCAGTGGGAGGCTTTCTGAGGTGAGGATTTTTCAAGGATTTTGCAGAGGTCCTTCTTTGGAAAGAATCTGTTGCGCCTGAACTACCTGCAGATATTTAGGCTCAGAAGGCACCTTCTGTGCTGGATTGTGCTTCTCATCCCATTCCCTCTGTACCTTTGGCCTTTTCTGCAGAGGAAAACAGCAATTCAACCAGACACCCTCGTGAGAAGTGATGATTTTGAGGAGAGGATGAGAGGGAAGGTGCTCATGGTTACCTCTGACACTGTGGCAGGGCTGAGCAGCACCACACATCCAGGATCCCTGCAGGATGGTGCTGATCCCATGTCAGAGACTCCTGCAGCTACAGAGAAAGAAAAACTCATACATGCATGATCTTTGCAGGCACCATCAATGGTACGAGGCAAAACAGTTTTGAAAACACTTACTCATGTTTCCAGCCACTCCCAATACTGGAAACATCACCAGTGATAAATAATACCTTCTAATCAACCTTAATTTTTTTTTATTTCTTCAGTACAAATCTAGCCAAACTGTTATCATATTACAAATGTCTGTGTACTTTTGCCATCTATTTCTCCTCCCCTTTAGTTTTTTTTTTCTTTGGTATTTTGCCTGCTTTGAAAGACTTGAGGAAGAGCACTGCCACTTCCCAAGAAATTCAGTATTAAAGACTTCCCACACAGACGTCTTGCCACAGGGCACAGGGCTACATCAATATCACATCTTGTCAATGCCTGTCCTACTCAGAATTTAAGTTTCCAATTGTCTTGTTCTTGGGTGACTGCTGCTGTTACCTCTCAGTATCAGCAGAAGGGTGAGAAAGGCAATTTCTCTCAACCATTGAGATGAGACCTAAAAGAGATTATATTTAATACACAGTCTTCTCTCCCACTCAACTGCAGTAGTGACCACCTCATTTAGAAATCACTTGGACACTCATCCTAAGTGGAAATACTCTCTGATTACCTAATTATGTTTATACACACAGAGTCAAGAAACTGGAAACTATGTTAAAGTCCTTTTCAGTACAGTCAGACTTTCCTCATTTAGAAAAATCTTTGAAACTGCCCCTCTGGTTTTAGATCTTAAGTACCTCATATGTGTCTCCTACACAACAACATCCTCCATGTGGGGTTTTAGGCAATTCTTTCAACATTTATCTCTGTCCAAACACCCAAAGATATTTATGATATAAACCCAATATTGAACATGTTTTAAATACCAGTTATCAGCATGTAGGGAAAGGAGAGCAAGAACAGAATCCTTTTGACACATTCATGGTCAAAGGAAGTATCCCTTGAATTTGATTTGAATAAGTCATATTAGGGGTGGCTGCAATTGTGAACCACCAACCAGAGAAGCAAGGAGGTGGTCAGGGTTGATTTGGTCACCTGTCACTAGCAGCTTTTACAGTGACCCATTTTTTTCCTCCAGGAAAACATCACCCATTCAATGGACCAGCTTAACAACACCAACAAAAAGACAGAACCCACCTCTTCTCCCACACCAAGACCCAAAGAACCTGCACAGGACCCATCCATTCAACTGGTCCCCCTCCACATCTGCGTGGCCATCAGCTGTGGTCACCTGAAGTAACTCCAGAATGAAGGCCATGTCCAAACTCCCTCAAGGGATGATTTCTACCACAGTATGGATGCACCCCCATAGTCCCTGCTGGCTTCCAGCATATTCACAGAGAACAAGTAGATTTTTGGCACCCTTTCCTGCAGGGCATATGTTTGGCAGGGATTGACCTCCTTAAATGCTAGATTAGGATGCACTGAGCACAACTTTCCATGACTTCAGAGACAGCTGTTTCACTATAAAGCACAGAAACTGAGTTTAAGCTTTCTAATTCCCCTACAAAGCCAAAATTTGAAGTAAAAAGAAGGCTGGAAAGCATGGGAAGTGATTTCATTGTTTGTTGAATGAGTTGTTCAAACCTTCAACTCAAAGGGAAAGCAGTGAAGATGAAAACACAGCACAGCTCTGTTTTACAGGTGAATCTCTGATTATGCATAAATGACACAAGCTGTAGTCCTGACCTGTGGTCCTCAGTGTTGAAAGATTTTCCCCCATCTGAAATCCCCTAAAACTGTGTTAAACAACATGACTGTGTTGGGTTTCTCTTCCTGAAAAATAAAAAACACTGTGTGCCTTGCCCCAGACTAGGACTTGCCCAAAGACATCAAGGTGCCCATGAACAGTGTCTCCACATCTCTCCTACAGATCTGAAAGTCTGTCTTGTTGCTCAGGGAAAGCTGAGAAAAGTACCAGGTAAAATTTCCCAGCAAAGACTCCTAAAGGAGTTTCAGAATCATGCCATGGCAAAGTTCTCCTTGTGTCTTCAGTAGCCTAATTTCATAGAATCAGAGTATGATTTGGGTTGGAAAGAACTTTTAAGCTCTTCTCTTTCCAACTACCTGCCATGGGCAGGGGCACCTTCCACTATCCCAGGTTGCTTCAAACCCTGTCCAACCAGTACTGGGACACTTCCAGGAATGGGGTAGCCACAGCTTTTCTGAGCACCCTGTGCCAGGGCCTCCCCACCCTCACAGGGAAGAATTTTTTCATAATATATGAAGCAGGTAATCTAAACCTACTCTTTTCCAGTTTGCAGCCATTCCTCCTTGTCCTGTCACTCTTGGCCCTTGTAAAAGTCTCTCTCCATCTTTCCTGCAGAGTCCCTTCAAGCACTGGAAAGCTGCAATCAGCTCAACTTGAAGCTTTCTTCTTTTCCAGGCTGAACAATTCCATCTATCCCATCTTTTTCTCCCTGCAGAGCTGCTTCATCTCTCCGCTCATCCTTGTGCCTCCTCTGGCCTGGCTCCAGCAGCTCCAGCTCCTTGCTGTGCTGGGGATCCCAGACTTCAGGACTTCAGCTGCTGAACAGACGTGAGAGAGACCCAACACCACTTCAGCCAGAGACATCAGGGAATTTCTATGTTTCCTGCAGGGAAGTCAGAATGCCACTGTTAGGATTTTGCCTCATCCTTCCTTTCTCACCTCTCATGCTTCCTGCTCCCAAATGCTTGCTCCTAGCTAATTTTTTAGCCTTCAACTTGACTCTGGTGAAAGCAGCCATTTTGACTTGGGGAGCTTTTTCATCTTATTTCCTCCTCCTGTCCCACTGAAGTGGAGGAGAGAGAAGCTGGGTAAGCATCCAGCAGCCAGCCAAGGTGAGTGGCTGTATTTCTAGTTTCTCTTGGGTTTTTATCTCAGGAAAAAAAAAATCAGAACTCTTGAAATTCTTTTTTTATCTGTATTTCATATGTTGGTAATAGTTTCCTCCTTTTGTGTACAAGCCTTTTTATTCTGATTGACTGCACTTATATTCAGAGAAAATTATTATTTGATGAAAGATAAATGCAGATTTCTTAACTGCTTTGGCAATAAGCATGCAGTTTTTCCTTTCCTCTTTTGTAGGCTGGCAAAATAGAAAAAAAAAAGTACAGATTTGGCACTTTTCCCAAAAGAAATACTTCTGGTTTTGTTAAGAATGCTCAGAATGTTTAGATCAAATCATTCATCTTTTATTTCAAGAAATGATTTTCAACTGCATGCCTGAGCTGTCCCTGTACTAAAATAAGTCAAAAAAATATTCCCCAGGTTGTAAATATGAAATATGAAATCCAATTCATTCTTGCGAGAGCTACCCAGACACTTGACTGACCACTTGAACATCAAGATGTGTGTTTCCACTTGAGCAATTAAGAACCTGTATTAAAAAATGAAACAGTTCCCCAAGGGCAAGTTAACTATCTATTCTAAGCTCTAGAAGTATTCCTGTTCAGATTGTATTGAACTGAGTGGTTTCAGGACTTTCAGTTCAAACAAAACCTCACTGGAATCCGAGGACTAAATGTGTCCTAATTTTTTTATTAAATCAGTAAGATTTATTATTTATTTTAAGAGAGGGCTGGCTGTGCCTACATAGAGGTTAAAGATGGTTGTATAGCAGAGTTTTCGTTTGTTTAATTTCCAGTGTTTGGGGTTTCTTTTCCAAATATTTTCCCCTTTTTTTCTTTTCTTTTTTTTTTTTTTAATGAAATTTTAAATCTGTTCAGCTAGTTTTAAGCACTTCTAATAATTTCAAACAGAATTTTTCCACTATATTTTAAAGAACCTGGCACAGTCGTGCAAAACACTGGCTTTAATTGAATTGGTGTCTTCCTACGGGGTACCCTATAGGAAATTTTTTGTCTCAGAGCATTACAAGGCTTCTCTTCAAGGGCTCAGTAGAGCCCCTTCTTCATGCTGCAACATGAAAATGTCCTTCCCTCACATTCAGTGGGTCACAGCTGATAAATCCTTTACCATTAACAGTAACAAGAATTCCAATTAATCCAGTGACAGTAATTCCAAAAGTCTATGCATTTGCATGGAGGCAACCATCAGAGTGAAAAGTCTCTACCCTAATTATGAAAGACTATGGGGAATTTCCCATTTTATGCTATTTCCATTGGTGCAGACATCAATTTGGCTTGGAGGGTGCCTGCTTTAGGCAGGGTTAGAGTGCTCAGAGAGCTGAGAAGCAGAGGCACAGCTGGCTGTGCCTCCATGTGCTTCGTGTGACAAAACAGGGACTGTCAGATCAGCAGTGCCAAGGGCAGATCTAAGCTGTGACTGAGCCAGTTGTCAAATCACAGTGCTCCAAAGACAGAGATGGTGCAATTGGTGGGAGGTGGAGACGGGTGAAGAGCTTGGCAGGACTTCAGCCTGCTCTTAGTCCTGGTAAGGACAATGAGTTTCCCCAGCCCAGTGGTTTTCTCAAGCATCAGGCTTGGGTTTCTTATTAAAAAGTCATCTCCTGACCCAAGTGTCCTTCTTGGGAATGCAGGTTCATCAGTAAGATGCAGCTTGAGCTGTGAGTTTCATGCTAAAAAAATTTGATTACTTCCATCTGAAGGTTTGATCCTTCAGTTATGAAGATCTCTTTAATTAGATGATATTCATTTCATTAACTGTGCTTTCAGAATATAAGAGTTTAACAGCAGGGACTGATTATTCTTTTCAGTGCAATGTAGATTTTTTTTTTTAAATTTTTTTATGATCCAGTTGGGAAATACTTTTGGGAAACACTTGTTCAAAACAAAACAAGACAAAAAGAAGGATTTTTCTAAGCCAAGAAATAATACTCCTAAAGAAATGTTTTGGCTAAAGAAGGTTATGTAGAGGTGGTACAAGTGATGTACCTTTGTTGCTGCTCTGAATTCAGGACCATGAAAAGTGCAACAAATTGAAGTCACTGCACACCATGGGGTAATTAGGACGTTAACACAAGGGGCTTTCTGCAAACATCCTCACTTTTTTTCTCCATCTTTGCCTTCCTTCTCCATCAGCCAGACTCCAAGCCCCTTTGAACTGATGGCAAGCTTTCCACTGGTCCACAGAGGTTGTGGACCAGATCCTTCAGGCTTGTAGTGTTTGCCCATTCAACAGGTTGAAATGAAAACAGACAGAGGCAGAATGGTGTAGACAGCAAACCTCCGGACCTGTGCTGATAATTTAAGATGTTACTCTTTGTTACCAAAAAAAAAAAATAAAAAAAAATTTTAAAAAAAATCCACCCAAAAAAACAACACACACCTTTTTCTGAAAGCTCTTGTTATGAGAAGCTCTCAGTTGACACTTCAAACACACGAGATAAATAAATATTAAGTGTCCAGAAATGCAGCACTATCCAAAGCAGCTGCCAGGGCAGAGCTGTTTCCCACTGCAGGTATTTTCCCCTTGGTCATCCAAAGCGACTTTGAAGAGCAGGAGATGCATCTCCCACTCCCTCCAGGCACTTACCAGCTCTTTATGGGGTTGGATCAGGAAGAGAAGCCCTTCAGCTGGGGGAATGCCAATGGAAGGAGGCAGACTGAGCACAGCAGGGATAGGCTGCCCTACCTGAGAGTAGACCTGGGAATGGTGACCCACAGGAGCCTCCTGGGCACCATAGATTTTATTTGTTTAGCTTCTGTTGCAAAGCGTGGCTCACTAGGTGGTCAGGAGAGGATGGACAGGTGGGAAACTGACACAGGAGCCACAGTACCTGGAACAGACCTTCCAGAAATACTAGTGTGTCAGCTTCTAACTTCATGGTCCTGAATGGGGAAAAGGATTCCTGCCCAAGGCTTTAAAAAGATGAGTCCTCTTCTTTTAAAAGCTGCCTCCACCAGATTTCAGGTCTACAGCCAAAGGTACACACAGCCCTAAATGTGCCCTCGCTGTCACCAAAAAGTGGCCTGGGCAGTGTGAATGCAGAAATCTGCCATAAAACCCCCGGCACTGGTGGGTGTTCTGCAGATTCTGATTTTCCCTCCTTCTTCCAGTGTATTTCAGTCAATGTAAGCCACGACTGTACAACCTGGGCCAAATGCAAAAGCTGTCCAGCAGACTTAAATTTTAATTCTTATTCTTTTGGGGTCTTCTGTTTTTCAGTGTAAGTGTTTCATTATGTTGTATGGTGCCTTGGCTCTAGAGGAGCTGTAAAAATAAAAGTGCTGCTACATTATGTTATTATGGGCTCTGGTTTTCAACAATGCTCCAGTTGATGAAGATTTTGTCTGCTAATCTGGGTGACTGATAGCACTGTGATAGTCAGGACTTTGAGGAGAATGGAAACACACTACACTAGTGAAAACCTGGCAGCTTTTGCCACTGGAATTTGTGGACCCAAGATTCTGTCCAAAAACCTCAGAAGTGCCTCCGGCTGTAAGAGCACCAGCAAAAAGGCTGATAGTCCCTCAGATGCAATAAACCTGGGTGAAATGTTGCAATGAACGAGGTTGGCAAATAACATGCACATCTTTGTTTCTTCTGCTGGAGAGTGTGTAGAAAAAAAAATTGCGTTGCTCTACGGTGTCATAAGTGAAGGACCTTGATGTGGCCATGAGAACAGAGGTTATAGGAGCCCTGGATGAGGTTGCAGGAGCCCTGGATGAGATTGCACAGGTCACCCCTGCTGGTTTTTCATTCACAGCTTTTATTTCATCCCTCACATCAAATGAAGACTCTACAGCACCATGTATTTCAGCGGCAGCATGCTTTGCCATCAGTTGCTTAGAGTGGTAGTAACCAAATCCTGCCTGTCTCACACCAGGCACCTAAAGCTCAGGTTTTTTCCATAGGATCTTCCCCTATTCTTCACTTATTGGGAAGGACAGTCACAGATGTGACATTCTCTGATGTCCTGATGGATCACGGACAGCAGGAAATGGTGGAAATTCACACTGCTGACTCTGCATGGGGTTTGTGTGCTATAAGAATGGTGTGAGGCATGTTTCTTCTCCGCAAGCAGGAGAAAACTTTGGATAATCTCCCATTAAGTGGGCACAGATGGTCCCACATACAAAATCAGCTAAGATAGAGTAAAAACTTGTGATTAAAACTGTGTTAAATGAAGAAATGATGTTGGGCCTAAGCTGGGCCCAAACTACAAACATGGTCTCATCAGGCAGTTTATATCAGGGCTTTGTTATTTTTTCCACCCAAGCCAGTGGACCAACATTTGACATGGCCACCCAGCTGGATTTCTGTAGGGGCAGTTCATATTCTTGACATGAAGTACACGACCATGGAGTGTTTTTAATCCAGCTGCAGGAAGCCAAGCCATAAACAACCTGCCACGGGGTGCTGGGAGGACAGAATAACACACCAGCACCTGCTCAGAGACCATGAGGGAGCCCTGGGAGCCCTGAGGCTGGGTCTGCTGTGCCTCTGTCTGGGTTGATCCTGTGCTCAGCTCTTCCAGCTTCCCAGCTGAGGGCCCTTTAGGAGGAGAAGGTGTTTCTCTACATGTGCACACCCAGGGATGTGGTGATGGGAGATAAGAGATGCCTTCAGCCCAAAGAGAGGGACACAGGGTGGTTTCTGCCTACACTAAAAGGAGGGGATGTCAAACCTTACCAGGACCATGCTGGTTGCTTTTCCTGGCCCATACCAACAAGAGAGGTCTTCTACAGAGCAGAGAGGGAGAAATCATCACCCCATGGAGACTGAGCCTGATCGTTCACTCCTTATCTCATCCCAAAGGTGCCAGGCTTCAGGGGACCTCTGAGTACCTCAACAACCACTCCTGATGAAAGGTAAAGCCCTGCAACGTGGTGTTTTCCTCTCCTCAAATCTTCGTCTCTGGAGAGACTGTGGTCAAGGTTTGGACTGAGAGTGGCTCTCCTTTTGTGATCAGTTCTCACTATGTGGCCTCCACTGCTCTTTTATGATGTTCTTCTCCTCTATTCTTCTCTGCACTTTGAAGTGTTCTTGCATGAAAACAGCACGACATAAAATAAAATGACACTCATTATTAACACAAATGAAACATTTGGTTTCAATTATCTCCCTCTCTCCAGTTGTGAGGAGTGAGAAATCACTCATAAACCAGGCAACATTTTAAGAAATTGCAGATTTTACAGAGCAAGAGAAAGGAGGAAAAACAGGCCTTGAGATACTGAGGTTGTCATAGCACAGAAAATGATAAGAGGGAAAAAGAGCCTGGGCTGTGGTACTTCCAGCATGCACGGACAGAGCTGCATGGGCTGAAGATGAGAATAAAATTAAGCATCAAAGGGTTAGTGTCTATTAAAGCCTTTAGCTCAGAACTGTCTGTGTCACTGACCTAGGGAGTGACCTCTGGAAAGCCACTTTGCCTCTTTGCTTTTCTGGTTTCCCACAGAAGGTCCATTTGGCCTGTCAAAGAGGAACTGAAGGAGGAAAGGGTCTCTTGGTGAAGGATTTATTCCTGACCTTTCTCTATACTTCCCAGCTTCAGAAGGATATTTCTAGGCAGAATTCCTGTAAGTCTTCCACAACAAGAAAGAAGTACACCTTAAAAAAAAAAAAACACCAAAATGCACCAAAATGAACACAATATTATTTCTCTTTACTAATTCTGCTAATTTTACAATAACTTTTCCCCCTTTTTATTTTGACAGATAATGTTGAACCCTTAGAAACAGCATGCATGGACTCTTAAACGAAGAGCAATAAGAAGTCTTTACAGTATGCAAAACAGGCTTCCATTCAACCTCAGGGTAGTGCAGTCCCATTATCCCAGCCTGTTTCATAAAGCAGCCACCCTGACAGCCCATGTCAGTATGGAATGCACTCAGCTCTGGGTTTTTTCATCCCTGTTTTAAAATGATCCCCTCTAACATAGGCTGTGATGCACTGCAGTTGGCATTCCATAGCCTGGAACACATCTTGAGAGGAGGACCTCAGCAAAACCCTCTCCAGGGGCTATGGGGCTCAGCAGGAAGATGCCCCTTTTCCCTCTTTTCCTTGAAATAGACACAATGTACCCAAAGCCCTGTAGGACCAGGGTCAGATGTAGCTAGGCTGAGCAGTTTGCTGTGTGCCGGCTGTACCAGTGAGGAAAGGACTGGCTAACATGAAGTTTTAGGATCCCTGAGAGGCCCCTGGTCTCTCCTGAGCCATGGCACAGATGCGGTTTGGAAGTGCACGGCACCACAGCATACGGATGTTAGGAAGGGAGGGAAACAGAATATAGCGTGTGCTGTAGAAGAAACTTTAAGGAAGCTGAAAGCTATTACTCATATGAGAGCTAGAACCTCCACCCAAGATACCCTAGTTTTCTCCAGCAGTGCAAAAGGGACCAATAATAATAATAACAACAACTTTAAAAAAATTTAAAAAGTGATTTTTTTTCTGAAAGACTTTTTAAGGAAATTGCCTTGTGGCAGAAAGACAGTACAGGACAGCTGTTTCTTTTTTCTTTCCAAGAGGGATATTTTTTACAATGAAACCAAGAAACTTTATAAAAATCGAGTAATTCTATGGGAAAAGTAAAATTTTTTTGCGGCTTATTTATTTATTTATTTATATTTTTGTGTGTGATGATAAAATAACCTTTCTTCTGTCATGCAACTGCAGCAAAAGTCCTAAAGTGCAATGAAGAGCAGATTCGCAGAGGGAGAAGTGCATTTGTTGTCAACTTGCAGTGTTGAAAAGCAGATAAAAGCCTGAGGGTAAGACTAGAACACATGCATTTTTTATCCTATTTTATTTTTTTTACCTTGTTTCTCTCTCCAGAAGGAGATAGTGTGACATTCTCACTTTCTTGGAAGTGGTATAACACAGGAGCTGTGGGACGAGTCTTTGGATAAAATCCCTGGAAGGAGAAACCTCATGCCCTAACACTTAAAGAATTTGGAGCTCTGTTTAAAATGTATTTTTAAGCACCCTTGGGCAGCTGGGGTCTGTGAGTCTGAGCATCTCCAGGGAACTGCAGTGGCCACTAAACATGACATGCATGAGAGGTTTGTATTTGTTTGTCCATCTCGTGGCCTGCATGGACTTCAGCCAGGTTTGGAGGATAACAAGGAAAACTGGTTGCAGCGTGCAGTGTTCACTGGATTTTTTTTTTTTTCAGACATAACAGCTCTTCCTACCCACCTGGCCAGTAGCCAAAAAGGAATCTGTCACAGCTGATTCTTGTTGCCTCCCATTTCAGTCCCTGAGAACATCCCATGGCCCATGCTGCTTCTACACCTGGGAATGCAGGTCCCTGTTGACAACACACTGGGGGTTGGCAAAGACCAAGAGCCTGAAGTGCTGGTCCCCTTCAGTGGCTCTGTCTTCTGATGTGCATTTTCAGGGAGAATGTGTCCTGTCTTCTTTTGTTTTTGTAGGGGTTATTGTTTGATTGTGTAGGGTGAGGGAATGTGCCCTGTGAAATAGGCAGAGCTGATCTCCCTCAATTATAAAGCAAAAAATAATCCACAGAGTGGACAATGAGCCAAAAGCTTTGAAAGGGTGTTTCACTTAGGTTTTCACATTATTAATACAACACATGACATTAAATGCAGCTTACCTTTCTCTTTTATTTGTTTTTTGTTACTAAATCTCCAAAGACAGGCTTTTCTGACTATGTTATAATTCTGCACTTGGTTTTTCAAAAGGGTTGAATAACCTATGTTTTTCAGTAGAGAGAGATCCATAATCATTAGCGTTGCCTGCCTCCCATTGAACAAGGAGCAGAATCAGAGCTGTGCCCCAAATGCACCATCTCCTTTCACCCAGAAAACCACCTTCTCTCCTCTGCCAGCTGTTAGCTCTCAGCTTGGTTTTCCACCACCAAAGAGCTGCCCACAGCTCCAGATTTTCTTCTCAGTCCAAATTGTTCCAGACCTCCCTCCTCTGAAGCTGCAAGGCTTCATTTCTCTGCCTCTAATTGGCTCTATCACACAGCTAGGGCAGTGCAGAGGGCTGCACAGATACACCAGAGCGTGGCCAGTGAGTTCTCCACAGACAATAAGCTGTCACCTTTGCTGTGGCAAAGTCCCCAGAACACAGCACATGCACCCCAGGAATTTGGACCCAATTTTGGTTTGCCATCCTGTACAGCTGGGGAGTAAGAGGTTTCTATTGAATGTCAGTTCTTATTTATTAGAACTTGCAGTCAAACAATAGGCCACACACAGGGAGTGTCTGACAGACCGAAAAATATGTGTGCAGCTCTGTAAACACCTCAGCCTTGTTTTTGTGTGTGTGTGAAGGCAGGGGACACTCTCTCCTTCATAATTCACAAGCTGCTTCTGGACTGCTGGGAAGCCACATTGGTTCTCTGGTTAGATACCTGCACATCCTCTTCCCTGAGAGCCAAAAAAGTCAAAATGCAGCCTGTGTTGAGCAGCCACGATCCTACAGAGGGTTTCTCTGTCAAGCAGAAACTTTCTCCCAGCACCACAACAATTCCTGCTTGGCCCCTCAGATGTGCCATGGATTGCCAGTGGGTTACAAGAGATAACAGATCTCATATTTGCTTTCATGTTGAGAAGTAAAAAACAGCAACAGGCCCATGTGACCATGGCTGGGGCAGTGTAGGGAAGACTCACCAAATTTACCTAGCTCAAAAGCAGAAAAATTTGGAAAAAAGCCTATCATATTCCCTGGAGACAACCTTCTTCTGATGCTTCTTGGAAACTCTCTCATGAATGTTTCTAGATCTACTTCTGTAGGATGTTTGAAAATTAGATAAAATATTTCAAGTGCCTTACAACATTGAAATGCAGCTTTGATGGGGGATGTTGTCATTTTTTGGGAAATCCAGAAAGAATGAGATAACAAAATCTGGGAGGTAGTCAGTCTCCTTTGGATAGCTTACTGTCAGTATCCTTTGAACACTTTCAGCATTTGTGCCTCTCTGGAGTCTAGAAGATCCCTAAGCCAACCTAAAAGTGACTAAAGGAGGTCTAAAGGCAAAGGAAATGCAAGAGAGGTGCTACCATGCCCAGCAATACCTGCCAAGGAACCCAAAATAGCAAGGGAGATTATTGCCCTAAGTGATGCCACTGAAAAGCCAGACTCATTTACTTTAAACCTTCACTCACTTTCTTAATCCAGGGTAACTAAATCCACAAAAGGAAGTAAAAACTGGTGAAATGGCAGATCTGAGGGCAGGTCAGCACATTCTTTCTTCCACTTGGAAATGGAGCCACACTGAACAGCAAATAAAGTGCTCAGGATCTTGACTAGGGCATGGGGAAATGGCTTGGATTTTGTGCTGTCAGGCAGTAATTTTTCTATTCTAACATGTCTCCAAATGTCTTTGATCAGATTTTCACCTCAGTTTTCCTTCAGAGCTTCTCACTGCTCACTGGCATGGCCTGGACTGTGAAGGCAGTCACCCAACATTATTGTCATGTTCCCTGCAGCATTTATTCATGCTTTTTTGTGATTTTCAAACAATTGCTTGCTTGTGTGTGAAAATCCATCCTGTTTATGTGCCTCAGGTGAGGCACTTGAAACCCCCAGCTGTTGACAGAAGTGATGTGACTTTGATGGTCATTGCTCCTACATGTGGTATACAGAACCAGAGGAGCATTCAGGAATCCTGTGCCTCTTGAAGGAGAAATCTGTAGAGATCTAATACACACCAAGACAGGAGAGGCCCAAACTAAATGTTAAAATGAAGGCCAAGGAAGGGCACTTGAAATGTGAGCAGATGTATGATTTGAAGCCACACAATTTTTGCAAAGTCCACTGATTATGACAAGTGCCTCGAGGAATGCATCCAACACCATCCTGGATAATGGGAAAGAAGGATTTTTGTACATGTCTTTGTAAATGTCTTGGGGAACCGTTTCAGCAGTAATCTCATGAGGAACTTCTCTTATATAGACAGCCTGACTGAAAATCTAAATCCTGAGTTGCATTCATTTTCCCCCCCTTCTACTGCACTTATTGTTTTTTGTTTGTTGGGTTTTTTTTAGTTACCCAATTCAAAGCCTCTCCAAATAAAAATTTATATGACATTATTGCCACAAAGGTTCTTGCCAAGACAATGAGTAGGGCAGATGTTGGCCAACTTGTTAATTCACTCACTCAGCAAAAAGCTATGTGGATAATTTTGTTTTCCTCTGAGGTGAAGACTCCCTTTTCACTCCATGCTTTCTTGGGCCTGTATGAACCACACGTCTAATACAAACTGTTTCATTTCTGTTAACCTACTCCTGTCCAGAAGTCAAGAAGTGGTTTACCATCGACTTCAAGAGTTCCAAATATTCCTTCTTCTTATCTAAATTATTATATAGTTTACATCCTTCTATCTCTATTTCCCACTAATCTCTAACCAAGTCCTGATTTCACTTAGGAAAAAATATAATACATAAAAAGGAACATAAAAAGTTTGAAGGCTGACTGGAAAGCAAATATTTATTTTTCTTTTTGGATGAGAAAATTAAATGTTGAATTCCGTCAAGTTTTTTGTGCAGTATGCTGCTCTCAGATTGTTCTGGTGTTTCACATGAAAGTGAAAAATGGGGGTAATATGCAATTTTTAAAAAGAAGGCTTCCCTGAAAATAAAGAAGACAATTAATGACTGCCAAATATTCTGCAGAGGTAACAAAAATTATTTTCTAACTACTTGTGGTAGACACTTGAAAGATCTTTCAGGAGGCAAAAGTTAACTTAGATCAACGGGAGGCTCTGCTTCTGATCCTTGCCTTCTAATCCACAGGAACAACCCTAAACTATCTCATAGATCATATCTTCAAATATGGGCAGCATCTAGGGTGTAGCCAAAATTTTCTGTCTGTAGCAGGATTCATTTCAATTGCCCACAACAAAATGCTTTATTTATTTGCATTTCAATGCATACTCTTGGAGTTACTTGATGAAAGGGGGCAGATCTCTGCTGCTTCATAACCAGTGGCATTTTGTTCATAGGCTGAATCAGCTGGTGACAAAATTACATCACTAAAGGTTTAGCACCACTTGTTGCTGTTCTGTATCATGATTTTTTATGTTACTGATTTTTGTAACAGTAATTTTTGTCTAAGTCTGTGTCTCTGCAGCCACATGTCAGCTGTAGCAAGAGAAAAGAATGTAATTTAGTTTTTGGGGGGTTTTTGGGGTTTGTTGTTTTTTTTTTTTTTTTGGTGATGCAAGTTTGGTAGAACTTGCACCACCTCCATTTTTCGGTAATGAATATGTTTAGGATTAAGTTCAATTACTAAAGAACCTCTTGAAACTGACCTTTACTCACAAACCATGTGTTAAAAAGACCAAGGGTGAGAAATCTTTTTTCTGCGATTCATCTGAATTCATCCTGGAATTACTATGGAAAAAACATAACTTGATGTGTTAGATTATAAATCACAATTTTTGTGTTCAGAGATTGATTTCTTACATCATGCTCTACATTCCCTTTGATTTCAGCCACTTTAAAACTCCCCACCTTAATGCAAAGGGCAACAGCTTTCTCTTTCTGTCAAAATGGTATAAAAAGCAAAATATCTGGTGGAATTAAACAGTGATGTCATTCCAAGGGGAAAACACATATCAGCTGTGAAATTTTTTGTTTCTCACTCCACCTTGGAAATATTTGAGTACTCCTGAGAAAATAAATATGTATTTGATGGCAACTTGGACAGAATTAAGAGTGCTACACAGAAACAAGAGGGACTGAAACATAACACACTCTGGGTACACTGAAAATATTTCTCAGCATAAACAATGATCTGTAGTGTACGAATCCCTTTTATTTTAGTGAGAAAAGAAAATCAGAGTTATAAACTCAAGATGTGTTGCCTCTGATGTATCTGGCTCAATCTGAAAATAGCACTGATGAGCCAGGCCTTCTCATGCTATCCTAGCTAGGACATTTATAACTCTGAATTTAAAACACACACTAAACTGCTCAAATATGTCCAAACACATTGCCTTATGGCATGAACTTTGACAGCTAGGAGGATGAAAATAAAGCAGGAAAAAAAAAAAAAAAAAAAAAAAAAAAAAAAGGTGGGCTGAAAAGTTAAGACCAAGACCTGAGTCTGGGAAAGATGAGTTTGAGTGCTGGCTTCATCCCAGTTGTGAAACTGGTGCTACAATTTGATTTCAAAGCCCATTTTACACAACTCCACCTTTCCCCATTCCAAGGAAATGACCATAATCTAGGGACTTTGACAAATTGCTTATTACAAAAATTAGACCACCTAGCAAGGGTGAAGTTGAACTGGCTGCTTAAGAGAGAGTCACCTTGGAGCATAGGGATCCCTTCCTTCATCCAGATGAAGAATGACCATGCCACAGTGGTGGCTTACCAGGAATCAGAGTTTCCATTAGGCAATTTGACCTGAGTTTCTAATGTGAAAAACCAGCACAGTCTATCCTTCATGACTACAACCAAATCAGCAGAGTAGAACTTGGCCTTTTAGTTTTATAAGCTCCATGTAGACAGATAGGATTGAATATTTTTTCACTCAGTTTCAAGGTCTCTTTCAGACCCATGTAAAAATTTGAAGTAGACAGCCTGACCCTGTAGCTGAGTACCTAAAAGTAACACACATAAATATATAGAAAAGTCAGATCCAGAACCAGACACTGATTCTGTGTGTCTTGTCACAGAATCACAGCTGGGAGGGCCCTTTATCCTTTCCAGCTTTACTCAGAGGGGGTCCCACGAGGCCAGGTTGCCAAGGAACTTGTCCTGTTGGATCCTGAGCCACTGAACCCAGCACTGAATACCCGAGACATCACCACTGTGTCTCTGTCCTACTGAACAGTGATCCTGTGGTCTTCTTAGGCTTCCTTTGACTGCCAAAATTCTTATAGATACTATTGTCCCTTGTGTGGTCTGACGGTTTCAGCTCATGATGACCTTTGGCTTTCCTGATCCCACTCCTATTTGCATCTTCAGAGCAGCCTGTCCCTGTTTCCACCTCTGAGTCCTTCTCTCCCCAAAGAGCTCCATGTGCTGATCCATTGCCAGTGTTGCTCAGCTGCCTACATGTTACAGCAGACCATTCTTGTGCTCTTCCATCTTCATGGTGAGTGTCAGGTTTAACAAAATATCTTCTCTGATCAGTTCATGGCTTGCACGTATCATGAAGCTGCCCTCTGTAAGCTCCAGAAATCTCCTGGCTTCCCTGAAAGTTTGCCAGCTGCCTTTGCCACACAGCAACCTGCCTTTCAAGTCCGTGGCCACATAAGCACACCCACACACCCACACACCCACACATCCATCAAAAAAAAAAAAAAAACCACAACACCAAAAAACCAAAAACAAACAAACAAACAAACAAAAAAAAAAAAAAAACAAACCCACCACAAAACCCCAAACAAACAAACAAACAAACCCACCCTAATAAGCTTTTCTCCATCAGCTGCAAAGCAAGACTGAATTTCATTATCTTCAAAGCCAAACCTGAATTGATGAATTCTTCTTAATTCTTTCTGGTGACACAGAAAGGACATACCTGTGGCATGTGATGATCCTCATCCAGTAGTCCTATCTGTTCATTTAAAAGATTGAACCACAGAGCCACAGAATAAGCTGAGTTGGAAGGGAGGCACAAAGATCATGAAGCCCAACTCCTGACTCTGCACAGGACAACCCTGAGAATCACAGCATGTCACAAATGCCCAGGACTAGCCTTAACAACTCAATGTAGAAAGTGTCCATCAACCTCAGCTCATTTGCAGGAGCAATTCCTTGAGGGAGCATTCAAAATCTTCCCTGATTCAAATTTTTTCAAAATTCAAATTCGAAATTTCCCTCTGACTACTGCCCACTGCCTGCTTGATTTGGAATCTGAGGACCTTCTGGAGAGCTTGGCTGGTGCATAGCACCCAGGGATGGGGAAGGATCTGTGTCCTTGCCTGTGGAAAGACAGACAGTTCATGATCAGGACCTCATGATTCAGTTGTGATGGATCCTTCCAACAGAGCTGAAAACTCCAGATATCAATTTGGAGTTACTTGTGTGGACCAGATAAAAGATGTAAGAAGATGAAGAGAGATCTGGCCTCAGGAAAGTCGGGGTCCATTTTTTGCCCTTCTACAGGAAGCTGCAAAGTCCCAGCCTAGGCACTGAGAAATGTTTAAACCTCTTACTTTGGCAGCAACAAGAGTCTGATGCCAAAGTAGTCATTAGGGTGAGAGCTTTATTCATGTGTATAACCTCTACAGGATAACGTTCATATGTGTTGTAATTCTTTAGGGGAATGGTTTCTCCCCTTCGACCCCCTGGAATTCCTTCCCTTTGACCAATGGAAAGACCCTCCATACCTTCCTTGACCTAACTGGCTGAGTGCCAGAGCTCCTCCCAGAAAGGGAGACTAGATAAGACCCCTGTATTTCTTTGTTCTCTCTCTTTGGCCCCTGGAACCCTTCGAGGAATAAACGTCTTGGAATAATCTGTGGGTAAGAGCCTCTTATGGAATCTTTTGTCCTGTCCCTTCGGAGATATTCCTCCAAAGCCTCTCCAGAGCTAGTCCCAGGAGGGGGCTGCAGGGGGATATTTCACGTATGCAACCAGTATTGTGAACTGGGGAAAGATTAAGAAGGATCTGTCAGAGGGACATGGCTGAAGAAAGATTTATAGAACTAGTTACAGCCTGCTGTCTAAAGAAAGCAAGCTGTACCCAATGATGGTAAAAGCCCACTAAATTGCTCAGAGGGTTTAATAAAAAACTTTCTACGAGGATGAATGAATTCACTTTGCTGCAGAGATCCTTTCTGGACTTGTCACCCAAAGAACTGCCAAATACTCCTTCATATGCTCCAACAAGTTTCCTCCTTTTCTCTCACCACAGCAGGAGGTTGTTTCTCCTTTTCCTCTCTCCCAAATGCTCCAAACTCTTAGTGCTGGGCTCGAACTGTAAACTTAGGTCTGAGGCTAAAAGAAGCTGGTTTGTCTATCTGACTGCTGCCAGTCATGCAGGACAAGATATTGTTCCTGTCCAGGCTGCTAAAAGACTTTGCTGTTGCACAGAAAACACAATGATTCAGGATGAAACACGGCAGCATTTAAACTTGTGTTGCAAGCTGCACACGACAGAAGTAAACAATAATGGGTATGTGACTTGTCACAACTCTTTTCTCGATACCTTCTGCTACTTTGCAGAGGGAAATAATTCCCAGCAGAAGATTTCGCAGCACAGCTCAGTAGCCAAGAGCTGTGTTCCAGCCCCAGAGGGGGGCTGCTACAGCCCTCCAGATCCATAAATCTGGGCACAAATGCTCAGTTTTGGAGAAGGGATGACATGCAAGAGGAGACTGAGTACAAGGACATGACACCTTCCATGTGCTTGTCTCATTTGCTCTGTGGAGTCTGTTACCTGGGGAAGATTTTGGGGGTTTGGACCATCTGCCCTTTCAAAAACCTCAGAGGGACTATATAATGTAGACAGAGGACTAATTTAGTCCCTTGGTAATGGCATTGCAGCATGAAGATGAAAAACACAGCTGTGGGAGAGGACTTGTGATATGTCTGTGGCTCCCACTGGTGCATGGCCAATGCCTTTCAGTGACTCATGGCCTTCCTCTTCCTGTTCTGACCAGGTCAGAAGGTGAATCACCAAAATTACGGGAAGGGAAAAAAATAAAATCATTGCTCATCCACAGGTTTGGCCACTGGTTTTTGAGAGGCAGTGGGTTGGGATGTGCAGGTCTGGGAGTGAAGACCATGGTTGATTTCAAGTCATGGAGACTAACACAAAGAATGCCGGGAATTTCTGCAGAGGAAAAAGCAATTTTTAAACCTCAAGGCTGCAGTGCTTGTACAAGCCTGGCATAGTATCCTGCCTCAGTGTGGCCCTACTGTTGATAGTAGTGTTTGTACTGGGAGATCAAACTGGAGAGTCCAAGGCAAGATGAAAATGTCAGGGGACAAAACTGTAACAGTGGATAGCTTGGCCACTTTCCACTTCTGATCCTTCACTTGTTCCCATCATTGCTGCCATACCTAGTGTGCACTCTCAGTCATCCAAGCCTTGGAAGAATGGCAGGGGCAGAGCCCTCAGAGGGGAAGAGCAGAAGGGCAAGAGTTAATGTTTGACAGTGCCTGAAGGCAGTCTGGTTATGCTGTTATCCCAGCACACAACAGGAGGAAAAGAGAAGAGGGAAAGCTGTGCCTAAGTTGCATCACAGACAAAGCAAAAGCTGGCTCCTCTACCAGGTTTGAAAGAACTTTGAAAAACAGAGCTGATAGATGGTCTCTAGCTGTTCCTCACCCATATGAAAATCCCTTTCCCTCTCTTGTCTGTCTGTCCCTATCCCATTCCCTACCTCATTCAGAGCTGGTGAGTTACTATGGTCTTCACAGAAGGTTTAGTTCTTCAGCAGACGGTACCATTCACTCACAAGAGTTTTCTCAGGCAACAGCATCATCTCATCAGCCTGTTTGCCTCTCTTCCCCTTTCATCTGTTGTTTGTTTTTCATTCATACACAGAGAATTCACCCCCTTGCCAGACCATTTGCATGTTCTGTAAGAGGTGACAGTGATGCAAATGTCAGGAAGAGCATTCTGTCTAATTGTGCAACACGCTTTTTACCTCTGGGTTATTTACGTTGTATTCATTTCTTCTCTATTCAGATTTTAGCCCAGAAATAAACTCAAAGGGAAAATCTAAGTTTAAGAGCTGCAGGTGTGCCCGTGAATGGCTGGGGCAGAAGAAAGGGCTGAACTGGTCTGGTTCTTTCTTTGCCACCAGCCCATTACAGCATTTTGCACAAACCCCTCTGTCCCCAGGAGGTGGTGAAGTGTGTTTGTACAGCTGCACACACAGTGAAGGACTGTCATCTGCTTTCATCAGGAAAGCACTTGTTCCACTGTGCAAGAGATTTTCCTGCCTTTTGGTAAAGGATTCCCTCTCAGGGTGTTACTGCAGAAGGCAGAGAAACCCACTTCAGCACCTTTGTAGACTTGAGTGTCCATCAGAAAGGACAGTGGCACCTTCCAGAAGGAATTCAGAGATATCCTTACCTAATCATTACAGGTAAAGCTCACAGTTGAGGCTGAGGTTGCTGCTGGAGCCTGTTATGGAAACAAACAGCACAGCTCCAGTGCTCTGGTGAAAGCTGAGCAAACAGGAAAAATACAGCGGTGATCTCAATGGACAGATAAATCCCCATGATATATTAAAAGCCCAGTTATTGTTAATGACATTTATTAGTTGTATACTACCCTTTATTAAACCATCTTTAAATGGGATTACAGTCTTTAATATGGGTGAACTGAATGGTGAAAATGCAGTTTTGGCCTGGAATACCCACTAGCAGAGAACCCAGTAAGTCATCAAAAAAAAAAAAGTCTTGCAACTCTGTGTCACGTCACTGAAATCACAGAAGACCACAGTGAGTGATCTACAAACCAACTTGTTAAAGATCTTCACTGAAGAAATCTATATAAAAAAGGGGCAAAACTGGTAAATTTACTGCTGTTCATCTCAAGCAACTTTGGAAATGAAGATGAAAATATGTAAGCAGATTGAAAGATAAAATTCCCTACACCAGTCTGAAAACCAAATGAGTGCCTGTCAATTAGTCACAAGGTTTTGGTGACAGGGCAGGAGAAAATTATCACATTGGGGAAGAAAAGCAACAAACTTTGTCCTACATGTCCAGTAGACTAATGCCTTAAAATTAATTTACAGTGTAACTTTCAGTTCTCATTGATTATCTTCCTTTTCTACTTAACTACATGAGGGCCCACAGGTACCAATACCTGATTTTAAGGAGCTGCCTTCCTTCAGGAAGAGCACCACCAGTCCCATTGCTACAGGGGGAGCTAAATCTTCTTCACCATAAACTTGGTCCATCCCTCAACACAAAACAAACAAAACAAAACAAAACAAAAACAACCCAGGCTCCCCCCCAAAAAACCAAAACAAAACCTCTCAAGATATAAAATGAGGAACTGCCATGACCTACAAAGCAATGAATACCCTTAAGATGAATACTCTCCATCGTAACCCAAGACTATTTTTTCTGTGGCAGAGCATGAAATACAATTTTATCTAAACCAAATGAACATGCCAAGATTTTCAGTAATGTGGGCCAGAGGGATTTTTACATAGACTGAATATTAAACTCAATTTTCATCTTCTTGAGCACATATTGACTTTGACTGCTATAGAGTACCACGCTGATGATAATAATGAATTATATGGAATTTTTGCCAAAAATGAAATGCAACCATCTTAAAACACTTCATTGTTCCAGCAAAGTGATATGCCAGCCACATGGAAGGATCACATTGCATCATCCACCAGGACATGGCAACCCTGTGATGATGGAGGGCAACAGTTTGAACAATGCACACTAACATAGCCCAACAGTTCAGAAAAGGAAGTGAAAATTTAATGATTGCATCTAACTGAAACTGCAGGAAGAATTTTGAGCAACAGAATTCAATTACTCAAGCTGGAACTTAATCAGATGCTAAACAGAATGTGCTACCTGCTACACAAGCATTCCAAATTTGGGCTGACTTAAAATACAAAATATAAAGGATAATCTCACTAACTTAATGGGAACTATGATTTTGTTTTCTGGGGGGTTTTTTTCTTCCTTTTTTTTTTTTTTTTTTTTTTTTTTTTTTTTTTTTTGTTTCTATTAAGCACACAGTGCTCTAGAAAGATATAAGGATATGTACAACAGAAATGTTTGAGGAGCCAGGAAAATTTTGTTGATTGATACCAAGGCCTTTCTGGTGATGGGTGAAACTGAGAAGGCTGCCTGGCTGATGGGGACAGAGGTGAACAAATTCTGCCGAGGAATGGGGTTTTTATGGCAAGAAATAACACAGTGGTGAGTCTCTGCTATATTGAACCTATAAACTCTCCTTGGCTGAATATCCAACCCTTCACAAGGTCTGGCTATTCCCGAGAGAGAACTTCAGTGCTAAAGATGCAAGCATGACATTTTTGTGGAGGGGAGCTCCTCCAGCCTGGGAGAATGTAGTCCACAATCTGGAGAAGGAGTGTCTATTAAATTGTTATTCAACCCACTGTTTTTTCTGGAAAATCTTGACAAGAGGTTCTTAAGCCATTCAAGTGCAAAATAGGCAAGGTGGGTTCAGCTGGGGCAGTTCATCCACAGCAGTCAAAGGTCAGGCAAGACATCTGTGCAGCCTGTACTCAGAGTCAGGTACGAGAGCTGAGGACTCAGACTTCACAGGGGGCTAGGGGGATAAATTGCTTCTATCTTTTAAAAACCTGAGTCTGCATCTTCTGCAGAAGTTTATGGAGCTGGTTGGTTGTGGTCACTGATCAAGACTACACAGGCCAACACTGGGGGAAGAAAGAGAGTCAAGGTAAAATGGAAACTATGAGTATCTTGCACAGACATTCACATGTAGTACATATAAACGTCAGAAGTATTTTCCATTTATGGGAGGAATTGCTCTGAAGGCTTGCTCACAAAGTATTTATTGAAACACTATGGCCAAGGACACTTCCTTATCACATCATGACTGGCCTACCATAATAACAGAGTGTTTGCCTTTACCTTGCTATAACTGACTGGTAACCACTCCTTTGCATCATTACAAGTTGCTGCAGCCACTGCCTTGTCCTACAGTCACCAGTTGTGCCTGGCTGGCTGCAGCTGCTTGCAGGTCTGGCTGCTGCAGACAGGCAGCAAATGAGAAAACACCAATGGTTTTATTGACTGAGCACCATACCCAGCTCCAGAGGAGACAGCTCACCCTGCCCCACGTGCTGTCAAGCTGTGGTCAGTCAGTTATCTGCCCACAGCAACGGGTTGTGCAACAACAGCACGGCTGTTCTGGCAGATGAGCCTCTCAGAAACCAAGTCACAAGTTTCATTTCCATTGCCCAAAGTGAGGAGTCTTTCTCCTTTTTGACTAATTTTTCTTTCCTCCTCCCTGCTGGGGTTTTCCCTTCTGAAGTCCAGAGAGTGATGGGGAGTTGATCTGCTGCTCCACCAGAGGCCAGGCTGACTGCCCACTGTCAGGAGGGTGAAGGGGACATTGCCACATGTAACCCTGTGGGCTTTCCTGCCCTGACACCTTTCTCCAAGGGGATGTAAGAGTATCAAGGACAGCAGGGTTTTTCCTTATCTACTCCACCCTTTCTACTACAACCAAAGTGCTCTTCCAACAGGGGAATGCCAAAGCAGGACCTGAAAAACAAAGAGCTCCATTCTCCCTTCTCCTTCATTCCTTCTCCAGCCTTTGAGGAACGACTGAGGGAGCTGGGGTTGTTTAGCCTAGAGAAAAGGAGTCTCAGAGGTGATCTTATCACTCTCTGCAACTTCCAGAAAGGTGGTAATAGTCAGGTGGGTGTTGGTTTCTTTCTCCAGGCAGTAACTGACAGAACGAGAGGACACGGTATCAAGCTGCACTGAGGGAAATAAAGATTGGATATTAGGGAAAAGTTTTTTACTGAAAGAGTGATAAAGTACTGGAATGGTCTGCCTGAGGAGCTGGTAGAGTCACCATCCCTGGATGTGTTTACAAAAAGACTGGATAGGGCACTCGGTGCCATGGTTTAGTTGAGGTGTTAGTGCTGGATTGCACTCAATGACCTTAAAAGTCTCTTCCAACCTCGTGATTCTGTGATTCTCTGCAGCACTGTGGTGGCCTTGGGGATGTGCTGGGTGCTTCTGCCACCAGGCCTGGCCTGGGGCTGCACCACCTCTGCTGCAGTGAGAGATCTCCTTAGAAGCAGATATTTGGTAGGTGCCTGCGCTGGATGAGGTGGATGAGCAGGTCTCTCTGTGAGATGTGATACAGAATGTATCCAGCCCTGATTTGGTTTGGTTCATCAGCTGGGGCATTTGTCTGGAGCCAAGACAACACAAGCACGAGTTGTGTCAGGGTGGAATCCATCACCCCCACCAGCCTCACCTTGTGGCACTTGCTGTCTTTGGGAGGAGCAACTGTGGTAGTTTTCTCTCCTTGGCCCCTCAGCATCCTGCAGTGTTTACAGACTGTCCTCTTGCCATTGAGCAGCTTCTTCTTTCCTTGGCATTGTGAAATCTGCTCCTTGCTACAGGGAATAGTCAGTGCTGGAAGTGGAGCTCCAATGCAAAGCTGCCAGTTCTTGCAGCCTTTTATCACAAGCTTCATTATATCTGATATTTTGCTAAAGCTCCAGTTCCTGTCAGCTAGCAGTTACAAAACAATACCAGAGGGTTTTTGGTTGGGTTGCTGGTTTGGTTTTTTTGTTTGTTTGTTTGGGTTTTTTTGTTTGTTTTTTTTTGTTTGTTTTTTTTTTCTTTCTTTTATTTAATATGAAATTATTCTTTTTTCTCTCAGAATTGCAGAGAAAAGCCTGAAAACATGGCCCAGGGCTTCAGGACCAGACAAACAAATAGAACTTCATATTTGCACTGTATTTGCATGTCATTTGTAAGACAGCCTCACCACCATTTCAAGCACCACAGAGTTTTCATCTGTGGCTGGGAAGCACAAAAGCTAACTCTCCAATAAGATTATAGCCCTGGTGGCTTCTCAAGGCCATATTCTGCATGACCCAAACATACTTATTAAATTGTCCTGCTTAGAAAAAGCCTTTTTTGTTGTTGTTGTTGTTTTTTCAATTCAAATGCATGATTGAAGAAGCATGTGGTTATGAGCTGGTCACTGTCCCTGGCTCACTGGTGATCCCAGAAAAACTCTATGCAGGCAGTGGTCCACATGGGCAAAGCCCATCCTCAGTTTCACAAACAGAACTGTCAGTTTCCTACCTCTGGTTTCCACCATGCCAGCACCACAAGCTGAGTTTGGACCACACACTTTGGCTTCACTCCCTGCAGGTGTACCTGTCCATGCCCTCACATGCTGCCATGTCACAGCAGCTGTTCTAAAAAGTCCCATTTTTAAAGCAGCAATGCCATCTGGAAATTTGAGGGAGACAGAAGAGGTAACACCACGTTTGTGCTACTGTCCCAGGCACAGAGAGCCCTGTTAGTGCTGGATATAGTTACAAAGCCAGTGGCTGCCAAAATCTAAGGGTACAAGTATTTAATGGAAATGAGCAGGTCTGCTCTCCAGCCTTGGGGAAAATTGGCGCCATTTAATCACATACACATTCCTGGCTTCTCTTCAGATGCAGGCTTCCTGATGGTTGAGCTCTGTTTTAAGCCTCTGCATTGAACCCAGAAATGGTTCAGAGCTCATCAGTTTGGGGCAGGGACAGCCACATGTCTTGGTTTAGGAAGACAGGTATCTGCTAGGTAAAATTACAATCAGAGGCTCTTTGGCAAAGATTTGGGAAATAGGAATAGCAGTTCTTTACTAGTATGTAATACAAAGCAAACAAACACAAAAAAACTCCCCCCCCCACCAAACAACTACAGCATTAATGACAAACGACAACAGTACCAAGAAGCTTGAGGGCTTTGTTTCACAAAACCCAGGGCAGTTTGGTTTCGGTGTCCCTGCAGGATTTTCAGAGCACCAAGCTAGAACAGTGGAAAAGTCCCGGGCTGGTAGCTGGGATGGCAGGGTGTCCCGGCAGGCAGGGGCAGGATGTCCCGGCAGTGCAGGGGGTGCAGGGTCACGCTGCAGCAAGAGGAGCAGCGCCGAAGAAGCTCGAAGGCGAGGCAGAATAGCGGCGGCCCAGCTTCTGCTCGGCGTGCTTTGCGGCGGCTGAGATCCTCGAGGAGCGGCCGACACGCGTCTCCCGAACGCCGGAAGCAGAAAAGCACGCAGCTGCCTCAAGCTGTGTCTTTTACCTGCGTTATCTCCCCCTTTCACCTTTTGTCCATCTCTTTGTTTCAGCCAAGCACTCTCAAGTATCCAACACTTGGTCCCCTTGGCAACCCGTGGGGAAAAAATTCCCCAGAGAAAGAAGGAACAAACCCAACCCCCAACACCACAGCAGCTTCACAGCATGGGTAACAGAGCTCTTGTGTGATACCTGCCATTCTTCCCTTTGCTTCCATAAATGTAGCCCGGAAAATCATCACACTGCCATGGCCAGGGCATGCTGGCCCCTGCAGCCACATGCACCTCAGGGCACTTTGTGTTCAGCTGATTTTCATGGGGTAGGTATACTTTTAGTTCTGGCCCACTTGTGTGCCCACAGATCTGTTGGGAAGCTCTCCTTCCACATCCCTTCCTCACGTTTCTTTCAAGAGAAATCCAGGACAAAAACATGATGCCTTTCAGGGGACACAAGGGACACTCCTGCAATGTGGACAGGGTACCCACTCCAGAGGAGGCAGGACAGCAAACTTTCCTGAAGAAATTAAGAGACAGAATTAATAGCCTGTTCTCCATGTCTCTGGCAGGCTGGCATCCATGGTTCAAATTTTTAATTTATGGGTTGGACTGGATGGCCTCAGAGGTCTTTTCCAACCTAGTTAACACAGTGATTCTGTGATTTTAGTGAGGAAGACGCCTTAAAGGACCTTTCTGTGGTGAGGGTACTCTCTTAGTGCAGAAGATCGTCAGGAATACCCACCCATGGCAGGCATCAAGAGCAGGTCAGACAAACATCTACAGGAATGGCATAGAGAGATAATCCTGCCACAACGGCAATTAGAAAATGGTGTTACAGCACCCAGCTGTCATGATCCACATCCAGATGCTCCATGAGTCCTGTTGCAGCAAGGAATCTCCTTCTAGGAATCCACATCCCACAGAATATCGGCCAGAATGCCCTCCTGCCTTTGAAAGATCCAGATCTTCTGTGGGCATAGGAGAGAGCTTGGAAGGAAATGAAGTCCATGAAAACAAAATTCTGCCTCTCCATAGCCAAAACAGGCCTTTGCAATGCCACGTCACACAAGTATTCAACAATCAATTTCGTTTCTAAAGCTCTTGATCTTGCATGTCCTTAATGAGTTGGAATCTAGGTGGGAGGTCTGAGAGCCACACTCTATTCAAAAGAGCAGAGAAAGCACACAAATAGCCATGTTCCAGCCCTGATTTTAATAAAGCATCAGGTATACTGGAAAGAACTTCTCCAGTCTTACCTACCAAAAATATGCAGCAATTGCAAAATATTAAATACCTTTCATATATTTAAAAAAAAAAAAATCAACCTCCCCAACTACAATCCATAAAGAGAAACAAGAATCTGAGCTGATAAATAAGAAAGGGGAGGTTTGGACAAAAATAAGCAATGACTGGCATTTGGAGAACTTAAACTACATCAGGAAAAAACCAACCAAACAAACAAACAAAAAAAACCCAAAAAAAAACCCAAAAAAACCCACCCCACCACTCCTCATTTGCTCTGGCTTCTAATTTTTTCCATATTTTTGTCATTAGCCATTATTAAAGTACTACTGTTTCAGGGCTGGGTGATGAAAGGCTGAGATATGACTGGGGTCGTTACGATATCCACTGAGATTTTATTTCAGTTTTTCCCCGTCATTCTTTCGAGACCTTCATGGTACCATGCTACTCGTCATGCTGTGGAGGCTCCTTCAGGTGCTCAGATGCAGTTTTTGGGTTGATAATGACACAACAGGCCTGCAGCCAGCTGTCCCCTTCCAGAACAGCCCCTGGTTCAGCCTCCCCCTGAGTGGGCCATGGCGAAACTGCAATTTAGCAACAATTTAAAACAGGGTTTGAATAGCAGACCAGGAAGCACCAGTTTAAAGTTAGCCCTGACCCATTAATCAGCACTGGAGACAATGATGCCGGTGTGACCGGATGGGCTGACTTATGATTAGTTCAGATTTATCTGAGATATAACAAAAGGGTGTTCTGCTGGTTTAAAGAGTCTCTTTCCCTTTTCCTCTGGTGAAATCAAGACATTGTTTAGAAAGCCAGAGAGAATGCCATTCAAAAATTCTGAGGTCACTTCCAGAGATAAATTTAGTAGGGAGTATGACAAAACAAGGACCTAAAATTTGATCTCTTCCATGACGGAAAAGTCTCGTATTTAGACACAAACCAAAGCCAGCTGAAATTGATACGAGGGCAACCACTGAACTAAGTAAGCCTTGTTTGGGACATGCTAGTGGCATTGGTGTTGGTTTTAGGGCAGGGAAGTCCCCCAGGCCCTCCAGATATGGACATTTGAGTGTTAACTCACAGGTCTGGTACTACAAAAAGCAGTCCCCACACAATGAGAAATGTGAAAAGTGAGAAATCCATATAAATGCCACCAAAGCCACCAGGATATTTCATGTGACTGTAAGAGTGACATTTCCAACCTAATGGCTTCCCAGAGGAAGCAAAAACAGCAGCCTGGCATGAGGAGCCATGCAGGGAAGGATGAGGGCAGCATTCCTGCTAGTGGGGCACACAGTCAATCTATTCCTGAAATCCTGGAGAACAAAATCAGATCAGCAATACTTCTTCTGAAAAACAGATGTATAGCTCACCATGGAAGTGGCAGCAGAAGCTCCATCATGTCACAAAGTGCCTCCTCAATGGGGTAACATTGTGGTACAAGAAATTATCTGCCCCTCTGGCTTTACTTATTTTATTTATTGCAGTGATAACAAAAGAGGGGTAACACAGATAAAAATAAGTTAGAAAACTCAGCTAATGCAACAGCAGCACAAAAATGGTCATTTGGCTGCATATTTATATATATATATATATATATATATATATATATATATATATATATATATATATATATATTAAAAAAACTGCATTAATGGATTAATTTTCATTTTAATTGGGTGGCCTGCTTATGGTAGGAATGGTTGTTGGCAGTCTATAAGATAGCATAAAAAGATGTTTAATTTCATGCCACTCTCAGTTTGTAGAAACAATCTTCTGTTGCCTTTCGGCAGTTATTACTTCCAGACCCTTGAACTGTTCTCAGAGCAACAACAACAAAAAAAGCCTAAAAGGTCTTGTTGAGTGCAAAATGTTGGTGTCTGTTAAACCTGTGGTAGATCTTTAGGAGGCACTCAGTGTCAGAGTGGGTCCCCTTGTGTAGGGTCAGGAGGGAACAGCAAAACGCAGATAAGTCACACCTTACCCAGGCTCTCCAGCCTGCAGAAAGGGATGTGGCTCTCAGACTGCCTTAGACTGTGGGTGGGCCATGCTGCCCTCTGGAAGTGTCAAAATCTCTCCCTGGATGACAAATGGAGCGGTGCCCAGCACTGAGCTGTTCTTTGAAATATCTGACTTTGAGTTAGTTGAACTTGGAACAGCCCTTGCACGGTTCTTTTTCCAGCATCAGCTCACACCAGACTGTATTGACTTTCAGGCAGCAGACTCCTGACTTCTAAACAGCATTTCACCCTTCTTCCTGAGGGCTCAGTTCAACTCTTGTTGGCAGCAGTGATCCTCTTTGACTCTCTGGCAGCTGCCTCAATCATGAGGGACTGCAGAGGTTGCAGCAGGACCTAAGCAGTGACAGCTTCCTGTGACCATCCTGTGGTGTTGACATTTAACAAAGAATTAAACCAATTCTAGATGGAAATATACTTCTCAGCCTTCATCTTTGCCCTTTCAGCATCAATGTCGGCCTCTGCAAGACACACAGCCCCATTGCCCAGTTTGATCTATGCTGGTTTTCTTACTTTCTCTCAACAGCATTTGAAATTCTTACAGTTGTAGGCAGATGGAGGAACAGATGAACTGTGGGGTTGTTTGAAGCATATTAAGGGCTTGCCTGCTGACACAGCACAGCTGGATACAAAAAAAGTGATAGAAGATGCAGGAAACAGCAAAACTTCACTGTTTTCCAGCAAACAGACCTATGCACGCAACAGCCAGGTGAAAAGCAGCTCGTGCTGCGTTTTGTTTGGAACCTGCTTTTCTGCCACAGAGATGAAGAACACCAGGCCAGCAGCACCCAAAGGGTAACTTCCCTCTCTGGAAGACACTGAAGAAAAAAAAAGGCAGGGTCACCCAGGTATCCCTGGGCAGGGAATCCCACTTTGTAGCTGGAAGATCTGCACAAAATCCCTAAGGCTCCTGCTCTGTCCATGCAGTGTAGGTTCTTCCATTTTGGTTCCAATTCAATTTCTGCAGGTCCAGTCCTGACTGTACCTTTGTTTCTTACACTTTCAGCAAGCCAGTGGTTTCACAGACCCACACCTCAGGAGGAGTTCACAGGAGGAGTACAGCTCCAGTAGTCAGCAGCTCCTGGGAGATGAGACATCCAGATGGGATCCAGAGCAAGATCTTCCCACATCATCCCATGTTAGACTGGCCTAAACCCCTTGATGTCATGACCTCACCTCTGTGTGTGGAGCTGCCCGGGGTCTTTCTGCCATGTCCTGGGCAGAACCTGCTCTCAGGGAGCTGCTTGCAAGGGTGGGCAGCGACAGAGCCACGGGACATCTGTTCTGCTTTTGCAAGCAGCCTGAAAACATCTGCAGTGTCCCGGCCGAAGCAGAGGAGACACAACCCCGAGGACAATGCGGGCTGTCTCGGTGGCGGCAGCTCTGTCTGGAGCGCTGGGGACACCCACATCCCAAATCCCTGCCCGATTCCAGGCGAAGTCACTGAGCTGGGTCTGCGCCTTTGTTATTCCAGTTGTAATAATATTCGCGTCGCAAGAGGGGCTTGGATCGGTCAGTCAATGAGTGAGGAGCGCTCCGATGTCCCCGGGGGATGCAGGGATGCTGCCCTGCCCTCCTCCCCTCATGCAGCCCCCACCGTCCCCTCCTCACCCTACATCCCAAAGTTCCTCTCCTTAGGAAGGGCTTGCCTAGCACCGTTTGTTTTTTAAGGGAGTTGCTAGAAAACTCTCCTGCTATTTTCTTTTTTTCTTTCTTAATAACTGTATCATGTCTGGTATTGTATTTCTGTTTTCCCCTGAGGAAAGAAGCCAAAAGAAGTAGGAAAAACAAATAATGTGTGGGAGAGTGGGTTTTTGTTTTTTGGTGTTTTTTGTTTTGGGGGGTTTTTGGTTTTTTTTGGGGTTTTTTTTTGGTTTGTTTATTTTTTTTTTTTTTTTTTTGCCTCTGCTCAAAGCCTCTTTCTCTTTGACTTTAGCAGTTTTGTGACTACAATTCCCTTCTTTCAAATATATTTTTTCTATTATAATTCTTTTCACTTGCAATGAGCTTGCTGAGCCCCTCAATATTTTCATATTTGTACTCTAAAAGCTCTGCTTTTCTTGTCATGCTTACTTTTTTTCAAAACTTTTTTTCCTTTTTCCATTTTTCCTTTATTTTCCATCTTTCTTTTTTTTCTATTTATATCTTTTTCCTTTTCTCTTTTTCCTCTTGTTTATTTATACTTTTTTATTTCTTTATCCTTGTTTCCTTTCTTCTTTATGTGTCACTTGCCTTGACTTCCTTTTCCTTGTTTTTATCTTCGTCACTTTTTACCTCCCCCCCTTTAATTCTTCTGAAAATAAAACTACCAGAGAATTAAGCAAATAATCTGTGGCAATTAAGGAGACATCTCTGGGAAAACACTTGCTGTGGAGCATGTCTGGTTCATTAAGCACTGTCATCAGGCACCTTGGCACAGTATTTATTTGGGAGAGGGGCAAAACAAACAAACCAACCCCCCCCAAAACAAACAAACATAAACAAACAAACAAACCACAAAAACATGCAGTGGGGAGACTTTTGGAGTGTTGCTGTCATTAGAGGCAAATTCATCTTTCTTGTCCCAGGTCCCCACAAGTTTTTAAACCATTATGGCATGTGGTTTCCAACCACGGATGAGAGACTGCTGAGGAAAAATACCCCGGCCTGCTCAAAAATTAAAAATGAAGTGTTATCTTTTCCCCCTTTCCCTCTTGGGTGATTGTGGTGGAGGCCAGTTCATGCCCAGAGGCAGAGGTAATTTTCACATCCCTGTCTTTCAGTGTCCCTCCTGCAAACACACAAACCCCCATGCTCATCCCCAGCCTACTTGCCAGAGGTGGTCCCCAGGGGACCCGAGGGGATGAGGGGACTCTCAGTGGGGACCCCCCAGTGCTGCAGCCCCCCCCCCCCCCCCGGCAGAGCCACAAACCCCCAGGATGAGGCTGCTCCATGGAAACTTGCTGCCCTAGGGATGTGTGACAAGGAAAGAGGCTATCCAGGAGAAGCTTCAGCCTAACCCCTGGCAGGGTGTGCTGGGACAAGAGGAGCACCCCTGCTTCCACCCTGCAGCAGAAACAGGTGGGAGCAGAGCCCTCTGCTGAGGCTTGTTGGTAAGGGAAGCATTGTTTGAGGGAATTGGTCCCAAGTCTCAATCACTGAAGGGACAACCTTGCATGCTTGCTGCCTTCCAAACTCAGGACTTCCCTGGCTGAAAAAAGTGATTCTTTTTTCCCCTCAAGAGGTGCTGAAGTGATACGCATCCCAGCCTCTTCATACAGTGCTAGTGGGTGTAAACCAGGGAGAACTTGGGAACCATTTCTCTAATAAAGAAATATGTGGTATTTAGGACCCCTTTCTCTGAAATCAGTTTATTCCAAGGCAGCACAAGGCATTATTTTAATCACACATTCATCCCACAAAATAAAACTTCATCTTGAAATTTTCTCTTCATTTCTCCAGAAAACTGGTGTGGGGAAAGGAGGGAAAATAAAGCCTGCCTAGCACCCCAACAACCTACACCGCACAGAGAGGGGTTACAGTGTACTGATTTCAAGTCGCTTTCACTTTGAAGAGTGGCCATGGCTTTCTCAGTCCTTACTAGAGAAAGCTATTTAATAAAGAGCAAGGCTTTGACATGCTTTGTCTCTCTGTAAGCACTTCTCACCCATGTGCAGAACTTCGGGGAGCACAGAAAACTGACTTGAGAGCTGTCAGAAGCCTCTCAAGCCAGAGGAGCAGTGTGAACACACCATAGCTAAAAAATCTGCCGCCCTAGCCCGTGCAGACTGTGTGTGTGCTTTCACTTTTTTCGGGATGTTTCAATGTCTTTAAAAAATTGCTAGAGGAAAAGAAGCAATTATCCCAGCACATAATTAGAGAACAGGTTTTGCATTTTCTTACCCTGCTTGTTTTCCCCTCCCCCACCAGCGGACATGTGGCTGTTAAGTTACTTTTTTAGACAAAACTCATCCTCCTCAGCTCCTTCCACAGTGAAGGGCTGCTGTGTTTTTCACAGGCAGCTCTGCGCTCAGGAGCTTTTAAAGGGTTTCTAATCCTGGAAGACTGTCTGACATCACCCTGTTTCTTGTCTGCTGTTTCATACAAGCCTCACATTTCCTTAATGTTTTCTGAGCCACCAATTACTGCAGCAATCTTGTGTTTCTGTTCTGGTTTTGTGCTTTTTTTTTTTTTCCTCTTTCCCCTGATGCTTTCCTGGCTTGTGTCCCAACAGGCTGCTCTCTCTCAGGCGTCTTTTGTGCCAAGGGTTAAGCTGGATTGGCTTGTTACAAAAGAAGAAAAAAAAAAAAGAAAAAAAAAAAAAACAAAAACAAAAAAAAAAAACCAAAAAAAACACAACACCGAAGAAGTGGGAGGGAGGAGGTTGGTTGGTTGGTTTTTTGTTGGTTCCCCCCCCCCCCCCCCCAATATTCTTCACTGACTTCAGGCACCATGTGATCAGGAAGCCTGGAACTCTTTCCATTTCCCTTCCTGACTGAAGGGAAACATTGTGTAGCTGTTGCCCTGCCACCAGTGGGACGGGCTCTGGCGGTGCTACGTAGGAGGATAAAAATAACCGGGATATTTAAGGCCGGCAGTGGAATCCCAGTGCAGGCAGAGCGAGCTTGGTCAGCGGCCGAGCTCCACCAGCCCCATAATCTGCTGCATATGATGCAACTGCAAATTCACGCCTGGCAGTGCTGGTGAAAGAGTTAGACCTTGGGGAGGCCCAGAAGAGAAAAAAAATAAATAAAATAACATAAAACAACATAAAATAACATAACATAATATAAAATAAAATAAAAATAAAATAGGAAAAGAGGACTGCAGAGAGCTTTTCATCCTCTTTTAAAACATTATTTCTAGCACAGGTTTTGAAAAGTGACTTCTCCCTGAGTTTCAAGTGCTTGCTGTGTTCCCTCTTTAGGCTCTTTTCTCCAAATCTCGAGTGACTGAGTGTGACATACCTCTTATCTGTTGATTAAAAGTAATTAGATTAAAAGAACATCCAACCCACAAAGCTTATGCAGAAATAAGCAGAAATGGCAGGTTGTGTTTTTCACAAGTCACAGCTGTCAGAAACCTTAAAAGGTGTTTGGGGTTTTTTTTCCTATTTCTTCAGCTTGTTTTCACACTGCACACTAGCTGTAAACTTTCCAAAGTGCACACTGGATAGAGTCTGTCACACCTGCAGCACTGAAAAGAGTGTGGCATCGCCAGGACAGCAGCCTTTTCTTTAAAACTGTTCTGACCAGCAAAGCAGTGCCACTTCAGCTTTCTTTTGCCCATCTGTGCCAAGGACATTGCAGATGAGAAGCAGAAAATGCCCTGGTTTGGTCATTCCTGCAGTTTGGAGGAGAACCTTCTCACCTGCATCAGCACATGTCACCTCTCCTTCAGTCAAGGTTGCCAAGAGACAGAGAGGGACCAAGGGGACCCTTCACCCTTAGTGCCAGCCTCCCTGGGGCTAAAGAGTACAGTGGCAGTGACCCCAGCAGCTCCCACTCACCCTGAGGGGGTTGATGTCTTTGGGTAGCCTCTGAATTTCCATGAGGTGGCTTCTTCTAATTAGAAAACAGGAGGTCCCAAAGCTCCTTGCTGGACTGCTGAGTGGCCTCCTGTCCTGTGGAGGGAAAGTTGTAAACCTTGATGAGGGGCAGAGATTGATCCTGAAGTTATTTCTGCTGCAATGCTCTATTAAATGCTAGCCAGAGTACAATAAAATCACTGTATTTGGTTTACCTTGCAATTTCCCATTCCACAATCTGTAGGACCCAATGTAATAAGAATGGATTTTAGGGAAGCTGTGACAATTGTTGGGCACAAACCCAAGCTTTGTTTATTGCTTATGCAAACCTGTGAGTTTATTTCAAGGAATTAAGTGTGAGGGGGGGAGTTTAAGGACATTTGTGAGAGATTTCACCTGCCTGGACTTTTTGTTTGTTTTTCCAAGTGCTTATGGTTTTACTGTGTCATGTTCTAGGTTCATTCTTTCAAGCTGAGTTAAACACTGGAACAAGACAGAAAATCAGACTAATAAGAGAAATGGCCAGAGTCTCTGATTTCAGCCCCACCAGTAGCCCTCCATGTAGAAATTTTTATAATCACTCACATTTAACTAAACAGTATTTGACAACCACTGAGACTAAATGGACTTTGATCTAACAATTCCTTTATTACACTGGGAAATATTATTCCCATTTTATATAAATATGGAGCTGCAGAGGAGGAAGAGCAAAGACCCAATGCCCAATTACCCACATTAAGTTCCTCCAGTTCCATTTGGAAAATAATTTTACACGTCTGGGTGTAAGTAGCAGAGCTGGGCTCTCACCCTGCCTTGATGTTTGTCACTTTACTTCCCAGCACTGGAAGAGTATATGCCAAGTCTCTTTCACACATCTAAAGTAAAAATCTGATGGATGGAATGTGATTCCTTTCTTCCTCCCCTCCCTCCATCCCTGGAGACCTGCAGGAGGAGGAGGAGGAGGCTGAAATGTTCCTCAGCTTGGGAGGAGCCATGGGAGGCAATGTGGTAATTCAGTCTGCTGAATGCAGCCACCTGAAGCAATTCCAAACTTTCCTGGAAGCTGGCTAAACCTTTGGGTTTGTCCAGCCACATGGAGCACCACCTAGGTACATAGAGCTGCCTAGGGGCTTTTAATGAGGACCACAGCCTTGTTTGCATCACTGGCTGGCTGCTCCCAGACATTTCAGGTCCTGCTGTCAGGGGAGCAGGACACTGGCTGGGGAAATCGACATCTCCTGGAATACTCCAGCAGGAGCAGCAAGTTTGAGCATCTGAAACCAACTCATCAATCCACCAAGACCACTGTCAGCCTACTCTGGTGCTGGCACGAATTCTCTAGTGATTTTTCCTCCCATCAGTTATTGTGTCATTAGCCTCAGGCTCCCTCCCCTTTTGCTGCTACGTGGGTGACAGGAACTGCACAAACTGTGGCACACAAACCCACAAATCCCAGTTTTCCATTCCTGGGGTATGAAGAACTGCCTAGATTGCCCCAGCAGATTTAGCAGATGCCATCTACCTGCACCAAGATCCTCCCAGGTGAACTGCATAGGGAGACTGGTGTTTGGAGGCACCCAGCTCTTGCACCACTGGCACATTTCCATCCCTCAGGGTTTCCATAACCCACCCGCCATGCCATCAGCCTATGGAGACACTTGGCAATTAAAAACTTCACCCTGGGCTGCCACAGTCCTGCTGAAGAGGATGGTAGGCAGGGATATGTGTGTTTGGGTGCTGTCATGCAGCCAAACCTTCCCCGCAGCAAACATAACTGGACAAGTTCCACAAGCTTCAGAGTTTCAGAACAGAAGTTTAATACAAAGTTAATTAGCCCCATACTTCTAGCAGTAGTAAGAAGTTATAATGTCGCAAAAAGAGCTAATTCCCATTGACCATTTCCCACTGATATATTTTCCAGTTGATGCTCCCATTGCACCTTTACTAAACAGACAAGAACTCCAAAGCCCTCAGCTTAAGCCATTCCCCTTTTCTTTTGTTTCACATGTAGCTTGTCATGCTGTTATAATTAAAATTCAAAGCTCAAGTCTCTGTAGTTGTTTTCTTTTTCTGGCGTTATTTTCCACCCAGTAGCCAGCACAGCCTAGCACAAACCAAAGTCACCACACGGAGGTTAACAGGCCTCTCTTCTTCTCATCAGGTGTCCTGCTCTGCTGCTGAAAGATAAAACTCAGTGTTCTGTCATGTGAACTTGGTTAACAGGACATTTCTTTTTACTGTGGTGCTTTATCTTGATATGGTAAATATCAGGGCACCTGGCTTCTTTGCATGTCACCAAATACATGGGCCTGGTTGTAATACTCAGCTACTGTGATTTGTCTTTGGCCATGCTTGTGCTCATCTCCAGGCTGCAGACTCCATGGAGAGGGTTTCTCTCATGGTCTCTCTCCCTCTGGGGGTGCACACCAGCACAAGAGAGTCAAATCACATGGAGGACCTCCTGTTGCCACGGCCAGTAACCATGGTTTGGAGACAAGGTCAGCTGCCCGGAAGGAAGCATGCCTTGTTAGAGAGTGAAGAAACTTCTGCCTTCTCTCAGCCTCTTTTAAGGAAGTTGCATCTTGGAGAAGCCAGGTTTGCTTTTTTATTGACACCACTGTGATTTCTGCCTCTTTGGCTTCCCTCATGCTTTGAGGCAGAGCCCAGCCTCCTCAGCACCTCACCTTTGGCAAAATAAATGTTCTCTGGCATGAAAGGGACTTGCTGTGTTAAGTCTTCCATAAAGCTTTCCAGCTGAAAGCAGGCGGAAACACATCTAGACATTCCAGTGTTTCCCCCAAAGGTGGCAATCAAGAAAATTCCCAGTTCTTGCACATCCATGTCCTATAAGAAACTGCCTTCAACCACTGCAAATAAAACAAAGGTACGATCTTCAACTGATCTCAGTTACTGGAGTTCCATTGAATTGAGCAGCCCCAGGATAATTTACACCAGATGAGCATGTGCTTCAACATATGTTACACTATAGTCCAACAGGATGGTCTCAGTTTGCCTTGGGGGAGGAGCTGCTGGAGTGGAGAGTTAGGTTTGCTCATTTCTAGGAACGATGGGCAGAAAAATCCCCAAGAGTGAGGAGGTAAATAGGGAAAATAAGGCATTTGGTTATTAAGCATTCTTATTTCCAGTGATTAGGGTGGGAAAGAGCAGACTGTGTGGGAAAGACTCTTCCCTACACCCATTTTTGGCAGCTTTTGATTGGCCCCTGACCAGACATTTATTAAAACAGCCTCATAAGTTGCAGTCTCACTAAAGAACAATACAAAACCAACCAAATGTTAATGTATTCAATCTGTTCCTGCTGAGATTTCTGCCTCCCTGCCTCCCTGATTACAAGAGAAGGGGAGGTGGTGGGAAGGCATGGAGGAAGAAAGAGGAGGGGGGAGAAGAAGAAAAAGAAGCGTTTGTATTCCCAGCCTCAGCTGACAGATCTGCCGTAGCCTCCTGGAGTTTTTGTAATTAGAACAAAGGGTCCTTGGTACAGGAACTGTAATTGGTTTTGAGTGTTCATACACTTTAACTCAGCCCAGGTTAGGCATCCAAGCAAACTCAAAGCACTGACAGAGCTGGAACCCTAGGAGGAGAACTCCAAGAGACGATAAAGGGCCTTCTAAAGAGGGTAGTGGATTGCATCTGATGCCAGAAACCAAAACCTACTCCAGATTGTTTTCCTCAGGAATCCAGAAGAAAAACCATACTGCAAACACTTGTCAGCCAGAAGTCTAGGATAAGCTGAACTTCAGTGAGAGAAGCAGGGAACAGGAAGGGAACAAATATTTCAGCAAACAAAACCCCCAGGGCAGGATATGTGACAGAGCTTCTGAATGCTGACGGGGAGGTGGGAGGGATTTAAAACAGCCTGTCTTGCTGAAATTTATGAGGGCGGTGCATCCTAAGCCTGCTGCCAGAACAGGTTTTGTGATCCAGCTTCTCCAAGAGCCCGAACCTACTGGGGACAGGCAGCTCTGTAGTGGTAACTCAGAGGGGCTGGGACCTTCCCACCATGTCCGCACACCCAGACACGCCACTGTCCTGGTCCTTGTCCCTCATAGACCCCCTTCAGACAAAACTGTGCCCAGGCATTGTCTGGAGAGGGCTGGCTGGCAGCAAGCCTGTGCAGTGCCAAGGCATGTGCTGGCAATTAAAGAGCAGAGATGAGCATGACAAGTGCTTGGGCCCATGCTGGGGCTTTGCTGGGTTTACCAGCATGGGCAGATGTGGCAGCACCAGCTGCAAAGCAGCATTTCCATGGGAAAAGGATGAGGCTGAGAACACACAGGGAGAAGAATGCATTTGCAGCCAGTGTCTCTGGTAACAGTCTGGGGCTCTTTTCTCTAAGGTTAACATTCGCTTGCTCGAGGAAAACAATGCTGCTGGGGCTCTGCAGGCGAGATGTGGTTGTGGTGGGTCAGCCGGATCCACAAACAGTCCCTTTTTGGGTGGGATTTTCACATCTGTTCTTCCCTGCCCTGAAACTGATTTCACAGGGACAAGGCTCAGACAACACTGAGTGCTTTCAAAAAAGTCTTCCAGCACTTCCCAACCCCAGTGGCAACAATGAGGTCTTTGCATGGAGAGTACACAAGTGATGAAGAGTGTGCAAGACTGGGGCCTACATCCATTTTGTTATTAAGAACTATTCTTTTCTGGGTTGTGGAGTGTTTTCTAAAGTTTTTGGGGTTTTTTTTTTTTTTTTGGATATTACTGAAAAGTTTCTGTAAACAAATCCATGTGGTAGAGTTGGAAGTTGGGCTGAAGGCAGGAGTGGTGTTTGTGATGAGATTCATGTAGCTCTGGAGAGGGATGCTGAGTGTTCCTCTACCTTTCTGTTTGGAAAACTTTTCCTGTTCAATCATCCACACTCTTTTATTTTGCCAGATCTCAGTGGGAGACTTGGCATAGGAACTTCCAAGTTCATAGTGGCTTATTTATTAAGAGGATCTGATCTTGAAAAATTGAACACATCAACAATATCATCCCCTCCTGTAATCCTTTGGCGTGAGGCAGAAGTGGACAAAAGGAAGCAATTGGAGCAAACTCCTTGGTGGTTCATTCACTTCTTCCGTAATCCCTTGTGTACCTGGATCAAGAACTTTTTCAGCCTGAAGAAATAGTGAGATTTTTGGTCACTGAGAAGCAGCACCTGGAAATAAATGACAGATTCTTATCACTGCAGTTGGCCTTTTCTCAGCAGATCCCACACCCCAGTCTCCCAAGAGACAAGCTTGTGTCAGGCATGCAGAAACAGCTGTGTTTATCCATCAGAATGCCCCATCCCACCTATTCAGTTGAAGCCATGGGCTGGAAGCATTTGTTATCTTGCATGATCAGGTGCAAACTGGCAGCAAACACACTGACTGCTAAGGTGGCCTGGAACGCTGTAGGAAGGCAGAGCAAGAGGGAACAGCAGATCACCCTGAATTCCTAGAAACAACTCTGCACTTGGTAGGACTGCTCATGGAGGCTGAAAGAGAGCTCTGGGAAGCAGCTTTTCCAGTGAGGAGGCTTCTCTTGCCACACTGTGAGTGTTACTTTACACTCCTCTGCGTGCAGCTTAATCCCAGCCTGAAACTTCTACCTGCATCCAGGTGGACAGTGGCAGGCAGCCTCTTAGATAAAAGGCAAGCTTTAGGAGGGGCAGGAAACTGTCAGCTGGTAACTGCACCTGAGGCATTTTATAGAAGGCTCCATCACTAGAGGAGCTTTAGACCTTTAGACAATTTTTCACTGCTACAATTCGAGAAGGTGGCAGGGCCAGTGATGAGATTCCAATACTTTGGGGGCTTCTTCCTAGGAAAGCACCAGTTTGGGCTGTGGTCAATAATGTAAAACAATTTACATTTGTTAACATTTACATTTGTAAACGAGGCAAGAAGAACTTTGGGTTTTTTCCCAGTCTTATATTTCCCTTTTCCATCCATTTTACTCTCTCCCTCCTTAGAAGAGGGCATTTCAGGCTTCTTCTGGCATCCTGCAAGGCTTTTCTGGGCAGCAGCAGTAGGAAAGAGTTCTCACTGTTTGCATTTGAGGCACAACAGGGTACCCCAAACTGGGAAGCTGGAAAAGGCCACACCAGCACCCCCAACTGTGAAGTCTTATCGTGTGACTTGTGGAAGTATCTGACTGCAGACCACAGCTTCAAAATTTTGGGACCGCGTTTGCTGAATTCAACCATTTCAGCCGGTGTTTGCACCTCAAATGAATTTCTCAGTTATCAACAACCAACAGATTTTTTTCTCAGAAGACTGTTTTCTTCAGACTCCTCTCTTTTTTTTTGCCCAAGGGTATTGGCCCCTCTTGAAGAACTGGACATATAATTAGAAATTAATGTCTATTCACTTTGATGGATTTTGCCTCTTTTCTGAATCCTGAATTATCCACAAAGCTGTTACAAACAGAATAGAATGTATTTGTTCATCAAAAAAAAAAAAAAAAATTCACCCGTTTCTTCAGGGATTAATTCTTGGTTATTTTCATGAGTGGCTTGTTGCAAATAGTCATAAATTCTATCATGTTGGGTTCCAACCCTGGAGTGATCTTTGTCTGGACTTCAATGGGGCTTTGCATGGGGGGGGCCTGGCCACACAGATCTCATTGCAGGATTGGGCAATGGTTAGTTACATAAGTCATATGATGTTGTTTCTATCCTCTGACTGGCTGGCTTATGTAACTACAGAACAATAGCATGCATTTGAATATAAAGGCAAAAATCGTGCCTCGTTATTTGTTCTTCGTGAGAGCCTGTTCAAGGGCTGGACTCTGCTGTCTGTGCAAGCTATAAAGATATTTTCTTTGACAGTCTATTGGTTTGGGGAGGACATCTGGAGTAGGTGACATTAACAGAGCAACTGAGATGCTCTCTTTTGGGTTCATCTGAGGACTATTTGCAAACTTTGGGCTCACATATTCTCCCCAGAAGCAGCTGAAAAAGAGCAAAATCCAAAGAGAGCAGCTCGTAAAGCCAGGCCATACAGTGACCTGAGCCCTTGACTGCAATGTAACTGCATAACTGGTTCACACCTTATAAGTGTTTGGCCATCGAGTTTAATGTTTCTTTTATTCCATTTTAGGGGAATAAAAAGACTTAAAAGCATGACCAGGATAAAAGTGTACAGCAAAGGGCAAAACATTAACCTAATGTTTGTGTGCTTATTCTTAAACATATTTTCCCCACTTTTCATATTTGCTAAAATCTCATTGGCATTTCTATTCAGAGAGGGAAAATAGGAATTTGCAACTTTTGTTTTCACTTGATGTCTTGGTTTTGTTCATCTGGACAATTCATCTCCACAAGATTCTATCACAGTCTCCTATGATAAAACAGTTGTATTTTATCACAATACAACTTGTAATTGTATCACAAGTTTTCAGTTCTGGTCTTGTTTTGGTTTTTTGGGTTTTTTTCTCCTAAGGTCCTTCTTCTTTGAGTCATGGGATTATACAAACATTCCCTATTTCCAGTGTTTTAGAAGTCAGTTTCTAGTTGGCATTGTTGCAGAGAAAAGACTGAAAACAAAAAACGCTCAAGGCTGAGAAAGAGAACACACAATTTACCATTTTTTTTAAACTTCATGATTTCTCAATCTTATGTTTTTTGAGGATAGTCTGAGTAATAAGCTTTAAAAGCCAAGAACTGACAATATTAAAGCAGAATTAAGAGGAGACCCTGCTTATGTTCATACAGCATGACCTGAGAGTCTTCCAGACTATTGGGACATGTCCTCATGAAGGAGACAGGTACTTTTCCTAAGTCTTTTGTGACAGTATAAAACAATTATAACCTATTCAAAGTGATTTTCCTCCTTAAACCTGTCAAATTTTATCAAAAGTACACAAGCTTCAACAGCTCAGAAAGCATTGTTTCAATCCACAGTGTAAATGCCTGTTCTTGTCCTTTGCAGTCTCTAGTGTAAACATGGGTTTTCGAGGGGACATTGAACACATCTACCCAAAATTCAGGAGTTCACAGATGATGCCATCCTCAAACCTCTTTGGATCTGCTTTACAAATACTTCCCATCCCAGTGGTTCCTAAGTTTCCAGTTTCTAACCTGAACTCACACAGGCGTTTGCAGCAGGTTACCCTTCGCCATATTCAGCACAGATGCGGAAGTGTTGTCCTTTATCTCCTTACGTTTTAGCACTCTCGTGTTCTAGAACTTGGAATTGCCAAGAACTTGCTTTTAATCTTATTTTATTCAGATGCCACTAACAGAGACCTACTCAAGACACTCTGCTGGCAGCAGAAAGGAAAATTCTGGTAGAAGCTGTGCACCTTCCTCATGGCTTGAAGGAAGCTGGCACCAGCCAGGGTCAGAGTGAACTGTGTGGATTGTGGTGACAGAATTTCCAGTGATGAATATAAATAGGGCCATTCCTGGAAACCCCAAAAGCTGCTGGAAGCCAGGATAGGGAGCAAGAAATTCTCAGGGGTGATGTGCCTGCTCCTTTGAGATTTCTTCTGTGTGGTCCCTCCCTAAAAACAGCACCTCTCACCATGGAAGAAGAGAGGAAAGCCTTTTCCAGGTGCCACAGGACCTCCATGGCCACCAGCTGGTGGGCTGTAAGTTTTAGGACAATGTGGCCACGTAAATAGGTGAAGAATCAGCAAACAGCATTTCTTCACTGCTCAGACATGCAGTTAAGTCTTTGCATCTCTACCAGCTGCTGTGTCTCAGCTGGCTGCATGCACACATATTCTCCCAAGCAAATGAGAGGCAATGCATGTTACCTGAAACCTTTCATTACGACCAAGGCCATTTTTTGTGGATCTCTGTTGACACACTGAACTCCATGAAGCCACGATAAGTTACAAAGCCAAAGTCCAAGGGACAGTGCAAGAGAAGCAAAGGCAGCAATGTTTAAAGTACAATACTTTGTGTTTATGGGACTGGGGGGAGTGTTTGTGGCAGGGGAGTTGGTTAATGCATCATTCCTGGACACTTGTGAGACGTTCTGCAGAAGGAATGACTTTCTCCACCTGAATGCTATTTTAATAACTTTGAAACATCTTCCTTAGATGTCTCATCATTATTCCCATAGTTAGAAGCTGATTAATGGCACACCCCTTGAACACATATCTGGGCACATGTACAAAGCCTTTTTAATAATCCCTAACAATGGCCAACAGCTGGCCACAAAACCAGATGATCCTCCACCCTTGTAAACTCATGCTCGCCAACAATAAAAAACCCTTCTGGCTACTAAAAAGCCTGGTGGAACAGATGAATCTTGTTATGGACTGGATTTTATAAATAAAAATTAAAAAGAGGCAAACATTTTAGCATGTGCTTTCATGGGCTGAAAACAGACATAGGTTTTACATTCCTGGAGGGTCAGCTTCAAAATCTGATTTTTGGAGCTAAACTTCATCTTCCAAAGACTTCTCTAAATATATTGCTGAGTTGAGTTGTTGAGGGGGGGATGGTTTTGGCTGATTTTTTTTTTTTTTTTTTTTTTTTTTTTTTTTTTTTTTTTTCAAATTTTGCTGCAGACACAGTACAGCACTTCAGGCAGGAGTTTTGGGTTGGTGCCACTTGCAGGCAGAAATATTGGGAATGGCCTGAAAGGCTCTTCTCTCCAGGCCCTGCCACAGCATCACAGACAGGCAGTCTGAGCACATCAGCCTGGTCCTATGTTCTGCCCACACCCTACAGAAGGTCTGTGCTTACTGCACCTTGGAACCCAAGGAAGAGGAGCAGTGTCCAAGCCATTTGAGGATAAGCAAAATCACAAAAATAAAAATAGATAGATAAATAAATAAATAAATAAGATATGAAGGAAGAAAAAATGTAAAAAAACCCAACTGAAATCTCTAAAGAAGCCATTTTTGTTTCTTGTTAGCAACTATTTAATGTCAGGGCTAATTCACAAGTTTAATAAAATCAGGCTTTGTTGAAGATTCAACACCTTCAATTATGGCATTATGAACTCACAGTAATTGCTCCTCAAACCTTCCAAAAATCCTTCAACAAAGTGTGTGTGTGTGAGGAGGAGGAGGAGGCTAGTCTTCAGTCTAAATCTAATGTCTTAAAGATTATTTATTCTTTTTTAAATAAACCAAGCAAGTAGAAAAGCCCTAATTCTAGTAACGATGAGTACTGTGGTGTCAGGCCCTCATTATACAACAAGAAGAAACAAATGAAAGAGACGAGAAAAATTCTCAGTCACCTAAGTATGAGTCCTTTGTTAGTGGATTTCTGCAGGGATAAACAAGGAATTTTCACAGCCTAGGTATGCCCAAAACAAGATTTCTAGGAGTGAGGAAGCAAGGAAATTGACTGAAATCTTAGAACAAGCTTTATTTTTACTGCCCTGGGCAGGGTTTAGAGAAACATCAGCCTCTGCTTCATCGAGTCTTGCCATAGCTGAGTCCAGCACCTCATTACACTGAAAAAGATCTTTATTGATACAGAAAATGGCTGATTATTTACATTCCTGATGACCATGCAGGAAGCTGATACAGTGAGGAGTGAAGATTGGGGAAAAAGGCTTTGTTCCTGTGGAGAAGGCTTTCTTCTCCTCCAGGGACCAGAAAAGTTTTGTTGTTGTTGTTTTTGTTTTTGTTTTTTTTTTTTTTTAAGCAATAAAAAATGGACAGGAAACACTTCAGCAGTGTTAAAGCATGGGTAAGATCAAGCAGAGCCACATTCCTGCTTCCTGTCAAAACAAGGGAAATCTAGTCCTTTGTAACTGGAGAGACCAGGTTTGGATTTCTTTCCCCAGCCCCACACTGCCCAATCCAGCCCTTGTAGTCCCTTGAAAGATACATCCAAGGCTCATTTACCTTCCACTCAGCCAGGTAAGATATTTCCCCAGTGCAGGAAGGGGATTCCTCCCCTGTGTTGAGGGGAGACAGGCAATGCCATGGCCTATCTGAGTATTTCAGCAAAGCCTGGCACACATCAGAGCAGCCCTGGGATCACTCTGAACTACAGCAGGGATATTGTCAACCTCTGCCAAAGCCCACAGTCTCAGACAGCTCCTATTCTTATGTCAGAACACCTTTGCTTCCTCCTGCAATGCACTGCTATTCCCAAAGTTTAGTTGAGTTTGGTGAAAGGTACCTTAGAATAAATTTTAATTCACATGGTACATCCTAGAAATTAAAACACCGCATAGGTGGATAACCCAGGGTCCTTACAACAGCTCATGCGTACTTAAAGTTGCCAACAAAGAGTCTTCAATGAAACAGTTGTTTGGATTTTTTGTTTGGTTTGGTCTGATTTTTCCTTTTCAGCAAGCAACACTATGGAACTGCACTAGTGGGATTTTGTCCAGTAGTTTTTTTTTGCTTTCACTGACCTCTGTGTAATCCCACCTAAAGGCACTGACAAAACACCTGTGCTGCGCCAAAGGTGGAGATGTTGCTAATGGTTCCATTGACAACTTTTGGTCTGTCACAGACCACATGGAGAGAGAAATTTGCAAGAAAGAGCCAACCTGCCACAGGCCCTCCTCCTTTCCTACCTGAGAGAGACTCCACATGCCATGGAAGAAAGGGTCAGGTTTTGGGGCCAGGTGTGAGGGTGGGCTGGGACAGAGGAGAGGCTGCCTTTGAAAGACCTCATGGGAAAGTACGGTTGGTCAATGAGGATTTGAATGGATCCAGCAAGATCATTTTCAGTTAGGCAGAGAATGACACTTCCAGGGATTTGGGTTCATCCTCTAGCTCTGACGATGGCTCCACCGTGGCATTTGAAGTGCCTCCTCAGGGCAGCATCCCCTGGAGTGTCCTCATCCCTATCTCCTGTGAAAATTTCTGGGAGTTAGGCACCTCCATGATATTTAGATGATTACCCCTTGCAGGTGTGAGTCTCATGTAGTTTTAAAACTGCAAAATAGGGATGGTGGCACATTGTTTGGCAATCTCCTCATACTCTTCACCCTTCAGTCAGATTTACCCCAGTTAGGGACTGGTTCTCCTCTTGGCCTATGCTTTCCCATGGAGAGAATAAGGAGAAGGAGGAGGAGGAGGAGGAGGAGGAGGAGGAGGAAGCCAGGACAAACCTCTCTGATGTGACCTCGCATGGGCTGGTTTCCAGCCAAGTGATGAACACCAAAATAAAGAGTCAGCTCTTTAAGTACCTGCAGGTACCTTTCAAGTTCAGCACATGCTTGTTGGACCTTTGCATCATTTTAAATTAGCTGCTGATGCATTTTATTTACGCTGAATTTAACTTAATGTGCTTGCTTGCTAACTTCCTGCTTATCTGGATACCATATAAGCATATGCCCAATCCAATTACAAAAAAGAATGAGAAATACCGTGAATGCTACACATTTTAAGAAGCATAATAAATTACCATTGCTGTGGCACGTACCTGCGCATGTGAGGGAGAAAAAGAACAAACAAACACCCCCCCCAGAAAAACCGAAAAAACCACAAAACAACCCCCTACCTAGCCAACCAAAAAGTACAGCTGAATTCCCACAGCCAATTAATTAGAAATAACACCTCCCTTGCAAGACTCACACAGGCCTTTCAAGGTGAAACTCATCGCTTAACAGCAGCTGGAACCTCTTGCCACACTGAACGAGGAAGAGCTCTGTTACAGCGGAGTGGGAAGAAATGTGGAAATACTAGCAACAAGCAGGCTCCTGTGGAGTGTGCTAAGTATTGAAGAGCTAGTGGAAAGGTAGTGCAAACTATAATAAGCAGCTGCAGCTCCCAGGTCTGCTGAAAGAAAGAAGTAAAAAATTCACAAAATTCACAAGTGTCACAATTTTCCACCACGTGAATAAACTGTTTTGGATAGCAGTGAGGCAATGCTACTTGTATGAGGTTAGGAGTGGTGGCTGTGCCTGTCTCCAGTGAAAGGAAGAGGCTGAACTCAGAGGCCCGAGTGATTCTATTGCTAAATGAATCAGAACCTGAGGGAAGAGGAAAGGTATGTGGGGGGAAAAAAAAAGCATTGGAGCAGAGTCGGGGAAGATCGAAAGAGAGGATGAGTAAAACAGAAGAGGGGAATGTATGATTCAGCTTGTTACGTATTGCTCCTTTTAGCCACCAGATACAACCAGAAACAAGAGTGCATTTCTCATATATACGGATATATATATGTAAATATATATGTATATATTTCTGATAAGTATATAGATAGATAGATGGATGTGGGCATAAGGAGGCCCTCAGCCCTGGGTGTCCCTGTCTTCAGGGAGGGCTCTGAGCAGGGCCCAGGCTCTGCTCTGGGGCCCAGCAATGGCACCAGAGCAACGGGCAGGAACTGGTGCCCAGGAAGTTCCACCTGAACATGAGGAAGAACCTCTTCCCTGTGCAGTGACCAAGCACTGAACAGATTGCCCAGAGAGGCTGTGGAGTCTCCCTCACTGGAGACATTCCAGAACCTGGACACAGTCCTGTGCCACGTGCTCTGGGATGACCCTGCTGGAGCAGGGAGATGGGGCCACATGAGCCACTGTGGTCCCTTCACCCTGAACCATCCTGAGATTCTGTGAAAAGTAGAATCTCTTATTCATGAGTGGTTTACCATCTATAAACAAAATAAATTTTATGGAAGTGCTGCCTTGAGGATGAAATTGCTCTCACTGGGGCACAGAGATGGGCTTTGTCCACAGCTTGTCCTGGAGAGGCTGGGGACTGGCTTGTGTTTTTCAGCCAGAGAAGGAATTCCCTGCAGCCACGCTGCCTGGCTGGCATGGGGAGGGAGCTGGGAAGGCAGATGAGCCTTGCTGTGACAGCCAGGGCCCTTGCACAGGAGAAGCATTGGCAGAGGGGTTGATAAGGCACTTGCATGAGCGAGACACCCACTGCTCACAGTGATTTCACCTCCTCCTCCCCTTACACTTCAAGATCAACACCAGTAATGCTGCCAAGTCCCTAATTACATTTTTTAAATCCTGTCAGGTCGTGAGGATGTGATGAGCTCTAATTGTAGAAGAGTGTTTAGGGAGACTGGTAATTACACCGTCATTAGGCCGGTTAAACACACCACGGTCCCTTTTGCAAGGCAGTGCTGGGGCTGGCTCCCTCCCAGCAGCGACACAAACACGGGATTAACATGGCAATTAGTGATCAGCAGGTAACAAACAATAACTCCTCACTCCATTGCTGACCAGCAAGGCTCCTCCCGGGCCAGGACTGGCTGTTGTGGCTTTCCTAGCTGAGAGGTAGAAAATCCACGACAAAAGAGGGACCTGCAGGGAGCTCTCACCCTGTGTGCCCATGTGGCCTCCTGCCTCAATCCTCATCCAACAACATTCTGCTGCCAGAAAATTTGCTGAAAAAAATGCTGAAATTTGCTTTTAGCCTTAAAAGTACTCTAGGTTGACTAAAAATGGCTTTTTAAAATTCTTTTCTTTAATCACCTTGTTTGCTAAATGAAAGTGCTCTGGAGAAAAGCAAACAAAGCAGAACTTCTCTTGCCTGTGTGGGAGGAGTGGGAAGTAGATGTCATTAAACCAAACTCTCCTCTGCCTGCATCTCAGACCTGTCAAACCACAGCCCCTGGGCTTTTATGCAGCTTTCTCAGTTTCTTTGACATCCACTTTTATGACTACTCCCCTCATAAAGGTCAGTTATGTATATATAGGAGACATTTTCCAGATTCAAACTAGGATGGAGGGTGACCTATCAGGATGCAAATCTCAAGTATAGTAAAAGCTGCACAGGGAGAAGCTCCAGCAAGGACCAGCTGAGGAGGATTTTTCCAAAGTAGACCTGGTCCCAAGACCAGATGATTTAATACTATCCAATAAGAAAAATACCAGTACTTACATAAAGAGAAAAAAAGTGGAATAAGATTAGCTTAGATGCCTGAATTAGCCCCAAAGATTTGTACTAAATGCGTTCCAAGCAAATTGTTGGCTTTCAGCTCCACATCCTAGAGGAAGGGAATGCCTTGGCAGCTCCTGCATCCCAAGCTCTCAGCCTGGGAAGCAAATTTAACCCTGAGGAGTGTGCCTTCTGTCTCCTCTCAAAACTACAGAGTAAAGCTGCTGCAGCACCATGGGTTTAGCAGGTGAAGGGGGACGTCCCCATGTGCCCTGACATCACCAGCCACCTCTGGGAAGACAGATTGCCATGCGCTGTCCTCTCTGCAGCTCTGTGCCTGTCCTTAGGGGGCAAGGGATCCTGGGGGTCTGGGCCAGCTGCTGCTCCTCTCTGCAGCCCAGGCATGCAGTGCTGCTCATAGCCCTCCCTGCCTTTCCCAGGGAATGGGAGCCACAAGACACCTGTGTGGGAACTGCTGCTGGCAGAATAAATAGCAGTGCCCTGCCAGAAAGGCAACATATCTTATGCATTGTGCAAAACTCCATCTGGCCAGTCAGCCCTCAGGTAGACCGAAATTATCCTTTATTTTCACTGTGCAGCCCTGTGCACAAATCCAGGAGTCCTGTGACACTGGAAAAGGGTAGCGTAATCTTATTTGTTTACTCTGTTATCACCAGAGCTGCCTCACTGAGTCCTATCAGGAGAAGAGCCCTCTTTTGATGTAAGCCTGTTATGAGTGAGAGTAGGGAACTCCTAAAATAAAATAAAAACCATTAAAAATAATAATAAAAAAAGACTGGTTCCAATCCAAACTCACATGACAAAAAGGGAAAAAATAAAACACCCGATAAGGAGACGTACATTATTCCCATGTGTGCAAGAGGGTATTAAATTGAGTAGTGATAAACTTTAACCAGAACCACAGCATTACTCAGAGCAGCTTGTCCAATCCTGCAGAAATCATGGTCAGAGAGTCTCTCAGCTGGCAGAGGTGGACAGGGGGTGCCGAGAAAGACAAGTCCTTGCTGGTACTGCTTTGTGCGGGGGATCCTCTCATGAATGGTTTTAATAAAGACTTAATTGATTGTTCTGGAGTTCGTCAGACTAATAAACATTTATAGCCCTGAGTCAGTCATCTAGAACACATTCCATGAGGCAGTTAGAGACTGCTGCACAGGGCAGCCAGGCACACATCTGTCATGTGCCGGTGACGTCCATTCATCATGCACTAGTCATGCAGCAAGTCAAACCTTCAGAGAAAGTGGAATCTCTGCATCTTTTTCACCAGCAAGGAGAAGCGTTTCACCTCCAGACCAGCATTTGGGAAATACCTGTTCTACAGAACCCTGGTTGTGCAGCAGGTTTCCATGTGTACCCTGGAGTAAATCACTTGGGCATGTCAGTACAGCACTGATCAGACATTTCAGCTCTCCTGAGTCCTGGGCACAGACAGAAGCAGAGGCAAATACAAGGAAGACATAGCCATAAAAATACAAATTAAGATAAAGCTATATTCTCCTGCTGCTTAATCATGTAAATGTACAAATAGAGCCTGAGACAGTGACTCAAGTGAAACAATGACCTTATCAGCACCCTTAGATAGGCCTGAGCCATAAATGAAAATAAATTATCCACTGACGTGCCTTATCATCTCGCTAGCATCTACTGGAGAACTCAATTTACCTCTGCATATCTATATCCTCCAGCACATAGCTCCAGGAGGATCTGCTGTCCCTCCACAGGCTCCCTTTTTTGCTCCAGCAGAATCTCCAGCCATTGCACTGACCTGACACTGCCTTTCAGGTGGCAGCTCCAACCCTGCACCATCTAGCAGTGTGTGGTCAGCAAGGAAAACCACCTCTCCCTCCTTTCTTTTTGCCTCCTGAGTTACAACCTGACCTCCTTTTCCAATCACTCTGCCACCCATTTGCACCCCCAAGAAGTCCCATGGGGTTTTAACTAGCCAGGTCCCCACACCCTCCAAGAAGCACGTGGAAAGATGTCTTTGCACTCAGGGCTTGAGAACCCAGACATGCCACCCAAAATCTCTTTACACGCTCCTGATGGTTCTGACAGCTCATCCTGCCATGAACATCTGCAGGTGATCAGGAAGCACTGGAGCAGTGGGGAAATCCACAGTGAAAGGAAAACTGCTGGGACAAGGAGGGGCTTTAGACCTCAAGCTCATGCGTGTTTGAAGCTAAGCCAGGGGGCTTAAGGGACTGCTTTTGCTATCAAAATAGAGTGATTATTTCACATTTACAGGCAGGTAGTTGCTGAAATCGATTCTTTGGGGGGAAAGAAGAGCAGCACTTGTAATTTCTTGGCAATTTGTGCTAAACTAATCACAGGCTTCCTAGTTCATTGGAAGTTCAAGAATTTGGTATCTGCCTTCACTTTCATTTGGAAGTGAGGCAAACATTTTAGTTCCTTGAGAAAGGCTAATCCTAAAAACTACTATCAAGAATTAGAAAGTTTGTTTAAAACAAAAAGGATACCTTGGGAACTTTTCCAGAATGAAAATTTCTTTTTTTCTTCCTCTTTCCAAGGAATAAGTAATTTAGAGTCAAGATATTAAAAAAAAAAAAAAAATTCAAGAGAAACAGAAATTGACCCAACATTTCCTGCTAGTCCTATTAATAATTATAAACATGTGACCATGAAAACCTGCAGGGGGATTTTTAAAAAGAAGTATCAGGAAAAGAGTTGCTTGCTTTCTAAATGAAAAGGCAAGAAGAGGGAAAAAGAGTTCTGCACCCTTCTTAGAAGAAAAAAAAAATAACATAATAGAGAAAAGGAATTATTCGAAACAAAATATTAATAAAAACTGTGCAGGACATGTCAGACTTTGTTGGTCACAACCTGAGCTGGTGAGGCTGTCAGGGCTTTGAGCGTTATCCCTCTGGAACTGGACACAGCTGGATGCAGCAGGCACCTTCTCCCAAGGCCCTGGTCTGAACAGGGACGCTGAGTCCCTGGGGTGTTGTGTCTCCTGCAAGAAGAGAGAAGGTTGGACTGCACCTCCCGCATGCACAGCATGACTTTGCTGAGTTTTGTAGCACTTTAGCAACACTGAAGTCATGGCAGACACAACAAGTTGAGTTTCTTGTCCCTCCATGGCCATCAGCTGTATCCACAGCACTGCTGGTACCTTAGGGTATCTGCCTATCTTGCTGGCACAGCTGTGCATGATGCATGCTTCACCCATAATGCAGCATTATGCAGCACTCTGTCAGGGCTGTTTGACTTCTGCAGGATGCCCACTACAGCCAGATATTCTAAGAATAGGTTTTTTGTGTCTGCTGTCACCACAGGCTGCAGGGTCACTGGCACAGGGTTCTAAGCCCTTCTCCCCTGCCTGTGTAAAAGCACACTGCACCCCAAGAGCCCTACAGATTTCAGTGGGGCTCTTCCCAAATTCACACACTAAGTCATCATGAGTAAGTCCCTCACCCTTCACTGCTCCTGTGGTCCTTCTGGTTCTGCTCTCATGAGTAAAGTCTCAACCACCAGCCAAGAAGACAGTCCAAGGCATATGGCAGTGCTTTCCAGGAGCTCAGAGTCTGTGCAGCTAACATCCAGGGAGTAGATTTCAAGAGCAGAAGAAAGGGCTGCACTCTCTGGGTCTGGCTTCTGGTGAGACATCCACAGGGCATTTCAACCAGCAAACCCTGCACCAAGCACTGAGTAGCCAGAGAAGTGACCCTCCATCCTTCCAAAACTCATTGTGCTCTCCCACCCCTCCCTACCCTCTGCCTGGGAACAAATTGCACTTAGCTGTGTTTTCCCCTCAGATTCCTAATGTGTCCAGCAATACCTGTGCAGAGGCAATGACAGGTTACGGAGCACGCAACTGGGGCTGTAAGGTCAGGTTTTCTGAGGCATTCCACCTCTCTGTTATACCTGAATTAGGCATCTTTACCTCTTCAGACATACAAGCCCCAGCTCCTTCTCATCAGCAGCACAGAAAACTGCAGCACTTCTGCAGCACTTCTGATTGTTTGCGTTGAAAGGAAAAGCTTTTTCCCAAATGGGATATTGCATGTGATGTATGTCTGCCATTGCTTTACCCATGTCCTGGTGGTACCTGCAGGATTTGTCCCAGCTGCACCCTGACACACAGACAGGATAGGAAATGGTTGGAGAGCAGACTGAAAGGGAATTTACTCTCTTCTTCCAGTGACTCCTTTCCCTCACACCTCATTTCTTTGCACATTTCCACAAAGAAAAAGGCAATGACAGAAATAAGTTTGATCCAGGAGCGGGACAGAAATTCTATTTTTGTTTAAAAAAGACGAAATATTCCAAAAGAAATTCCAGGCAAAGAAAGGGGGAAAAAAATCATTTTCTGTCAAAAAGTTGTTTAGGCCAATACAGTTTTCAGCAGCTGTGACCCATGATTATCCCAGAATCTCCTTCCCCATCAGATGGTATTTTTAGCCTCATTTGCCAGGGACGTGCTTCAGTTGCAGCACGGCCAACTCCAGGATCCACTCCCTGCAGACTGCACTCCTCCCCCCTCACGTATTTGGTTTCATTGATGCTAATTTGATCACGGGCAGCTGTTTGTAAGGGCAATGCAGGAGAGACCCCAGGGAGGATGACTGATGCCTGATCTCAGGGGGAGGTGAGCCCAAGCTGAGCCCTTGCAGCAGGGGAAAGGCAGCGGATGTCCCTCAGTGCAGAAGCAACCCTGGCATCTACACAGAATCCAGCTGAACCTGGAGCTGTCAGCCAGCTGTGGGCAGCACCTAATGCTGGGGACTTTCCTGGTGGCAGGGCAGGCCTGAGAAGGGAAAGGAAGGGAAAGGGTCCAGACATGGAAGCTGACTGGGGTGCTCCTGCTTTCTGCAGCACCCCAGTTGCTGCTCTCCCACACACCTGCAGCTGGATCCCCTGTGGGGCACCAGGTACCACAGGGCTGTCCCTGCCTACCTGACCAGCATCCCCCTGGCCCAAATTCTAACACATCTAATTCTGTTATTAGATGGCTGTTGTTGAATACCTGCAATCGACTGTTACCGGCTTTTGTTCAAAAGCATTTTTGCAATGCTTAGAGCACAGATAAAGATTCAGGTGCTACTTCCACTCACTGTGAGGGCTCCTTCTCCCTCAGTCCTGTCCTGTTCCTCCACTCACTCATGACTGGTTGTAGTTGTCAGGGAGGAGATAAGGTGAGTGGATGCAGACAAATAGAGAGAGAAGGTAAAGAAAGGAAAGGTAACACCCTGAAGACAGAAGTCGGTGTGTCTGCTGCCAATCACAATAACAATAAAGGCCATCAAACACAGACACATATTACTCTGCTGTCTCCTGCCTGGCTGCCCACACAGTCAGGACTTTAGTCCTGCACATCAGTTAGAGAGTTAAAGACATTGAACTTGGGACCTGTTTCTCTGATAAGGAGAAAGTGTAACAGCCTGGCTAAGAGCTAGGAACCTGATAACTTTTACACACTGCAAGTAAGCCCAGCTTCATGCTGATATTTTAAAGATCTTTGCCCTTTAGCTTGAACAGGAAATCTTAAAATGGAAAATATGCAGCTTAAAGGAAGGGGCAAGGCTCACATGAAACATAAGAAGGTACGTAAGTATAGGAAATAACAGATTGTTAAGAAACTACAGTTCAATTGTTAAAAAAAAAAAAAGAAGAAAAAAAAGAGGCCAAATATAGATTATATTTCCCCTCATTAGGGATCAGCAAATTTTTTTTAAAGACTTTGCCATGAGCAGAAGGAATTCTTTCTATCCCCTGAAGCATTATCTAGTTTTGCTGGCCACTACAAACAGAGTGGATGAAGACCCCCTTCCCCAAGTACAAGGAAAGCAGCAGGAGAGCAATGCCAAGAGAGAAGTGAGGTAACCACCCACTGGCAGAGGCATGGCAGATCCAGAGCTGTGTGAGCCACCAGCCACCAGCACCTCGTTTTCAGGGGACAACTATGCCAGTAACTGGAGTACAGCCAAGGCATGAGCTAAAGGACTTTGCTGATACAGCAAAAGAGTACCTACAGTTCACTCCAAGACCTTTTCAGGGATGAGAAAACAGCTCAAGAAAAGGCTAGACTTTTATTATTTGTGCGAATGCATGTTGTTTTTACCCTTTTGTTTTAGTTTTTGTAGTGAAGCTTTACCTGTAGATCAACCAAAGACGAATGTCTAGTATTCATCTGCAGGCTCTGACACCATCTGCTTATCTGACATGAGCCCTGACAAATCCTTCTCAACCTGTTTAGTTAAAGTACCTTTCCCAAGTTTTAAAAATGTTACTTTTGAAAAAATATTAGTTGTATAAACTTATCCAACCATTCTGTTTCTATTCATAAACAGTTACAAAACTTGAGAGATTGGGCTAACCAGATTACAACAGATGACCCATCTTGGCTAGACAATTTGTTTAACGATTTGAGCCTTGCACCTTGGCTAAAGGAACTCTGTAAAGTAGGCTTGATAATTTTAATAGTAATAATTGTAGTTTTAGTAGCAATACCCTGTATACTTCAGTGTGTGCAAAAAATAACTAATAGGACAATTTCTAGTATCTTAATTGTTCATCAGAAAGGGGGAGATATTGGGGAAGATGAATCAGGGAAACCTTATAAATATGATTGCTTAGCAAAAGATTGTGAAAATATGAAACCCATAATCGAAATAGAAATGGAAGCTTACTTTGAGTTGTAGGATTCTGAGTCTTAGTTACTATATAACCTGAAAACAATAGCCTAGCCAGCTGAAGGAGAATCCCTTTTGATTGAACAATACCTTTCTGCTGGCTAAGGGATCCAAAGGTCAATGTAGCAAAACAGAAAAGTCTAAAGAGTAGTTTTTAGAGCTTAAAATATAACACAGTATGGTAATGTAGCAGTTCTTACAGGCTGTATGTAGATTTTATAGGATTTTGTGTCTTGTATTGGTTGGTCACTGTAAATTAGAATATTCATCACAAGAGAAGATATAATGTATTGTAACAAGGACCTCATTCTCTTCTTCTGCTCCTCTTCCCCCTACGTTCTTACCTCTCTTACCTCTTCGCCTCTCTGCCCCCTACTCTCACTCTTACCTCTTCCCCCTGCTCTCTGACCCCTGCCACCTTGCTCCCTCACTCCCTTCTCTCTTAACTCTTACCCCTTTGCTCTTTCTCCCTCTCTCTTTGGGGCTTCCCTTCAGCTGAGGCTGGTGGCTGAAGGCAAGGCCCTCTTTACCCACAACCTTTGCAATAAAACCACATACTCTAGAAGATCTCAGGTCAGCAGAGTTCCTTCTCCCTGCCATCTACTGATGATCCTACAATTTTCAGATCCTCAAAGGCTTCCCCATTCAGGTTCCCTACAGCTGAGGCCAAGGTGCTTCTAGGTACATCAGAGATTAAACTTTTACTGCATGCATGGTTCTGAGATTTGGTGCCTTGATTATTTGGTAGCAGCAGAGCAAGCTGATCCTTTATCAGCAAGTGCTGGATCAGGGTACCTCTTTTCCATCCAAGGCCTGCCCTGGTATCTAAGTCTGTTTTATACAGTCAGAGGTGCTTGTGTAAATCAACGACCACTCTCACACATACAGATTTCCTCTGACCATTATTAGGATTGGATTCCAGTCCAAGTGCCAGCCCAAAATATATGCAGAGATCACTCTGCAATTTTTTGTCATGCAGTAGCTTTAATACCACCAATCCACATGTGTCCCAGAGAGCATCACTGATGTAAGCTCACCTGCCCCACTTCCTCACTCAGCAAACATTTACTTTCTCTATTATATGCCCAATGCCAGATAGCAGGAGAGGGAGAAATTAAGTCAGTATTATTAACAGACTGCAGCCTTGCCCTTTAAGTCTAACTAGAGGGAGAGAATTACTGCCAAGGTATACAGTGCCCAAGAGCCAGCTGGGCTCACCCTAATACATTGGCAGGACAGGACCACGGGTACAGTGGGGAGCTTCCTTCTCCAGTCCCCAGCGACAACACTGGACCTGCAGATGACTTCTCTGAGCTACTCAGCCGCTCTAAAACACCCTTGATGGATCAGCAGGGCAGTGGTGCTGCTGCACAGACCCTTCTTTCTCTCACCCAGCAGCAATCAGCTGCAGGCTGGCAGGATGAGTATCTGCCTGGGGATGCAAGTGGTTTCTCAGGTGCATGATGCCTCAGTTTCCCAGGTGTGCTGAGCCCCTCAGGAATCTCACTGTCTCCTCAGAAAATGTATGGTTCCTCTGCTTCCCCCTGCCCCTGGTCCAGATCAGGAGAGCAGTGCTGGAGGTGCTCCCCAGAGGCACAGAGGTGTTCGGCTGAGTTTCATCAGTGTGGGGACATGGCACCTTATTCCATTCCCTCCATCCCCTCACCCTGGGGGTAGAAAGAGCTTTACTTTCTCAGGCACTGTCCCAGGCTCTCTCCAGGACACTGAAATTTCACAGCTTTATCAGTTCCCAGGAAAAGCCCTGGAGTTTGCACTGTATGAGGACAGGCAGTTCTGAGTTTGAACAGGGGCACAGAAACCAAAACAGAGATATGACTTTGACTGCATTTCCTGCAGCTTGTGATGTCATCTGACACTATTTCTAAGTGCTCAGTCCTAACATCAGATCAGTTTTTCTCCTGCTCCATGATAGGCACCAGTGTAACTCCAACACTGTCCAGGAAATTACTTTCTTGGCCACGGTTATGGCCAAGAAAAACCCCAGAAATGAAGTGAAAGTGTTCTGGGAACCAGCTAAGCAGAGCCACCTTTGGTGCCAAGGAGACATGGGAAGATGCCTCCACTAAGGGCAGTCAGGGGAAAATCCTGGATCTGGTTTAAAATTCTCACCCTCTTTTACGAGGGAACAAAAATGGATGAAAATTCTGCAGGTTCATTTGTCTTCCAGAAGTTTTTCCAGTCTGTGCTGTTATTCCTCCACTTGTTCAAAAAATTTGCTGTATGAGAGGTCTGAGGCACCAATCAGGCACACTGAGCAGCATCCTCAGGCTGGAGAAGAATGTCCTGTGTGGGAGGATTTAGACCCGGCTGCAGCACTGGGGTTGATTGCACATCAGTCACGGCACCAAATCCAAGGCTGCAGAGTGTGGTTTGTGGTAACAGCTGTTTATGGTCGAGCCTCTCCAATACCTGCAAAGCTGAGATGTGTCAGCAGGGTTATTCCTTTGCCTACCTAGTCCCAGATGGTATCTACACAGGGACATAATATAAATAACAGCAGGAAAGTGAGTGAGGTTTCCAGGGCTGTTAGCCTCCCTCCATCATATTGGCATCAGAACTCTGAGCAGAAGCAGTCAGAGCAGAGGCATCTAGCACAGGTTGTATGTAATTCACAAGCTGAAGGTGTTTTTCGGCTGCAGGCAGGGACGACTGGAAGCCTTCCAGTTGTCTTGCAGTAATATATGCTCTGCTAGCTTGCACCCAAGCAAAACTCTCAGCTTTTTGCTTGACGCAAAATGCTATTTGGCCCTATCCGGAAAAGCAACCCATCTCACAGCATCACTTCCTTAACAGTCCCCCGTGTTCTGTTTCATTTCACTGTCTGGGCAAGACAGTAGCAGAGTGAAACCCAGAGTAACAGGGCACTTAGAGATATTTGCTCAATGGGAGAAGAAATTCCAAACTTCTCACTATGAACACAAACTGCCTTGAGCAAAGCTACTGCTACACCACAACACCTTGGGTGAAGATTAGAACCTTTCTTTTGCTTGCACACTGGATGATTTGCCCTCATGATTCTTAGCTTAGTTACAATTCTCATCCCTTAACAAAAAAAATCTCTTTTCACTTGGATATTACTTTAAACTGTTTCCATAAAAGGAGTTTCACAATGAAGTTCATTCACATGAATGCATCTTCTAACAAGCTTAAGACAAAGAGTATACAGCAAAGTCAAGAAACAGGTGAGTTTTGTCAACTTTAAGGGGGAAAAAAGAAAAAAAGTCTGGTAGCAATTTCCCCAAAGAAAAACTTTATTTTAAATTTAACTCTGTGGTGGCAGGATGTATCTACAAGTTGCCCAGAAGGCCAGTCCACAGCCATCAGTACCAGGTAACCACAGAGTCAAGCCTGGACCAGCCTTGACTGTGCCAAATCACACCTCTATTTATGGGGCCAACGCATGCAGAAAACAGAAAATACAACTCCAGCTTGGATGTTTATGACACCAGGTACAGTGGGAAAGACCGTGCCTTAAAGATTTACCAACAACTTTAACTCCCCAGCCTTTCCTGACAGATTTGAGCAGCAGGAAGGTTTGTGCTGGATCAACACCTTGTGTTGTGCAGCCTCAGCACTTTTGAACTGATACTGGGAAACCAAAAGAGCTGAATTTGCTGCCTCAAAACACTGCCTTGGAGCTGGTATTATTAATTTGGCAGCAAGTGGATTTTCCATAATTACATTTCTTTGTCTTGAAGGAATCACAGAATCACACAGTGGGTAAGGCTGGAAGGGATCACAGGAGATAAATGTCTTATTATTTCTTCCCTAGAAGATACCCTGTGTCACAGGGAGTAGCTGACTCTTCCTTCTGCTTGTGTAACTCATTTTTTCAGCTAATTTAGTCCAACAGAATGGATTATCTCTCACCACAATCTTACCTCACTTACATCTGAGACCTGCACAGCTATAACCCAACAGTTACTTTTTTTGAAAAAGCAACACAACCAGACCTGTGCTTTTCCTGCAAAGTATCTTAATACAAAAGCAGCCCAATGTGTTTGAGTGTTGCCTATCCTTGCAATGAGCTGTTTCTGGTTAGAGGCATGGCACTAGTGGCCCAGGAATGACCAAGTTCATCTCTCACTCCTGGGCAGCTGCGTGCTTATTGTTATAAAATGACTTAAAAGCAGGAATCTGCCTATGTTTTGAGTTGCCTTGTAATCTACACCAGAACAGAACAGGAGAGAATTGCTCTCCTGCCACCCCTTCCAATTTGCACCAGTTTGCCCTAGCTGAAAGGTGGGGCAGGGCTGAATTTGCTATCTTTAACTTCTGACTTCTTCCTAGAGTTTTATTGCAACTCCAATTGACTAATTCTAACAGTGTCTTTTGAACTACATCACTGAATGTTTCTGCTTACTGTAACAAGCCTTTCCATATCTGGCAGGTGACTAAGGTTACCAAAGGCCAGTGTTATATTTTGCTTTTCAGGCTGAAAATGACAGGACTCATTTTCATTTTTTTTCCCTGTGGAAATTAAAAAGGAGCTTCCACTTGTCATGGGCAGAGACAGCACAACCCAGGAGCAGTCAGCAGCAGAGGCCATGCCAGCGCCCTGATGTGCAGAAACACCAGGGAGAATTGCAGTGAGGCATCCACATTTCCACCTGTGGCAATGAGACCTTTTTGGATGAGAAAAGATGAGCTCTGCTTGTGCTGGAGGTGGGTAAGTCCGGTCACCTACACTTGCTCACACCCAGCTGTGGTCCAAGCCATGCCTGTGCTCCCATCTCCACTATGCCCAAGGAATAATGAAATTTATCTAGCTCTTGTCCCATCACCTTGGTGATCGTCAGTGTTCTGAGGCCAGCCTATCAGCTGTGATCATTGCACGTGGACAGTAAGAGAAGCCATAACAGAAGGAGGCTCTGGGGAGACTGCACTAGACGCAGCTGCTCCCCCATCCCAGCCAGGACTGGCAGTGTTCGGAGCAGTCCCATCCTCTCGCAAACTCACTGTTTCTACACACAAGAGTTTTCAGCAACCTCTCCCTTTGCCTCCTTTTCTGGAAGAGCCCTTTCCCTTCAGATGAAGGAGTAGGACTCCATAAACAGTAGCGTTCCCAGACAGCTGCAGCCTGACGTTAATTTCTCAGGGGACAGAACTGCTTGTTATTTATTCAGACATTTTGTTCCTAACTTTTATTGCTCTGTTTTATATGGTAGGCGAGGTCAGAGCCTTTGTAATATACGAAAAGCTTCACCAAGATTTCTCTCAAAAGGACAAGCCCAATGTGCAGAAATATCAAATATGTTATGGCATAACATAAGGAAAAGAATGCTGTAGTTTTTTACCTGGACACTTATTTCAACCATGGGGAGATGAATAAAACTAGGAGGGGATGGAGTACAAAAAGTTTGTACTTTTCAATCTTTTTCACTCTTTTTAACAACATAAAAAGCGATGTCATTTTGGTGGTAAATCACTGGTTTCTAGGCTATGTGTGGACTAGTATCAATCTGCAGTTTCTCACAGATTAAAAGCACATTGAACAAGCTGAATCAAAAGCCAGCAATATTGTTTACATAAGAAGTTAGGCTCTAGAAGAGCTGATCAATTTTAACTCATTTATCTTGCTTCAACTCACACAACTCCCCCTCTGGTAAGCAAATTTATATCTCTTTTATCTTTTTTAATCTAACTGATTTGGCCCAAGGAAGCAAATATATAGATTGAAGACAAGAAAAAGAAAAAGAAAAAGAAAAAGAAAAAGAAAAAGAAAAAGAAAAAGAAAAAGAAAAAGAAAAAGAAAAAGAAAAAGAAAAAGAAAAAGAAAAAGAAAAAGAAAAAGAAAAAGAAAAACTTCATGGAGTTAATCCCTCATTAACTCCATGAAGTTATCTTTCCTCCCAGCCTTTAGCATGTTTGCAACTGGAATCTGACCTAGAAAGGTAGTCCTCATATTTTGTCCCATCCTGAGGTGACACACGTGACACCTCAAATCTCTTAACATTTCTGTTCCCTTGTTTTCCTCCAGTACCAAGATAAAGTGGCACCAAACTCTGTCGTGTTCCTGTTTTATGGTGAGACAATAAATCACTAGCAAGTCCTTATTACAAGATTAATCAATCACTTACATTCTTGCAGAACTCCAGAAATTAAAGTATTATTGATTACCATGTTTTAAAACCACTTATACTTCCTTCTCTTGATAATATAACTTTAGTATACAGAGTAACCTACATTTCATTTATGGTACAAGCTGCTCTGCAAATTTACAAACTACCTAAAGTTTTGGAAAGGCAAAAGGTGATTCATAAATTAAGATCACAGGGACAAGAGTTGAAATACAGCACTGCAAATAAGATGTCAAAATGTTCTAGCTAATGAAATTTCTTTTGTTTCTGAGGGTAGGGTTGTTTCAGAAACAATAGTCCCCCTTGTCTCAAAGACAGGCCATTCTCTATGAAATATTATAGCTGTGCCATGCTCAAACCAGCCCTGCAGTAGCAAATTATTTTATTCACAACAGAAGAAGAAAACAAATTTTACAAAGCATTTTGCATTGGAAGCCTGTTTTAACTCGTCTTCAAAGAAAATTGACAGAATTTCTGGTCTTTCATACTGACTCAGCAGGCTGTGAATGCTACCCACCAAGCTCAGAGGTAAAGGTTTTCATTGCTGTGAGACTTCCCATGTTTTGTGGAAAGCTGCAGGAACCGGCTTGCAATGCAGTTCTTCCATAATTCCATATATTCAAAATGACATGCTGTCCTTGGCAACCATTCAGCATTTGACTTCAGCTGTGACCCTTCAGAATAAACCATCAACACTGAGGTGACTTGAGGACACATCAGCTGCTTTTACTTTGACTCCAAGGTACGATCCAAAGCATGACTGCCCTCATCTTATTCATTGGGTTGAATTTCACACATCTGTGCCCCGGGCACAGGTGGAAAAAGAGCTTCTGCCACAACCTCAGAGGCCACACAAGCCTGAACTGATCAGTCAGGATAACATTCGCTCAGGGACTGCCCTGGCCCACGCACAGGGCCTTTCACTTGGCCTTGCTGAGGTTTTATAAGGTTTGCAGGGTCCCACTTCTCCAGCCTGTACAGGATCCCTTCCCTGCAGTGCTGACCACACCACACAGCTCAGTGCCATCACCAGCCTTGATCCCACTGTCGGTTTTGCAGCACCAAAGCAGCACCAGTCCCAACACCAATCTGTAAGAAGCCACCCACCACCATAATGCAGTGTCAGGACAGGAATAAAACACTCATTGGGAATGTCAGTGTCTGCTCTCCTCTGCTCCATGTAAGAAATAATTATGTTTCTAAAAAGTTGTTGGCGGTACTCACTGTATTAGAAGTCTCAAACAATGTGGAATTTCCCACAAACCTGTTGCTCTAAGAAGCTCAAACACCACAGTTTGGGACAGAGGACCAAGTTATGCACAAGAATAGGGGAATCATGCTTTTTTTTACAGCACTTAGCAGGGGAGCACTACAGTCCAGCAGTATCCTTTCCAGCCACTAAAAATGAAAGGATAAGTAATTTCATACAGTGTGGATATCAGAAAGCCTTTGAGCTACACTAGTCCCAGCCATGAGTACAAAGGGCAAATCACGTTCAGCCCTGTTTGAGCCTTGTGTTGCAGACATGGAACTGCCAGTACTGTGCAGCTCACTTAACGGGATTTTGCCTCCTCTGCCTATGGACCATGTCATTTTGTAGGATGAAGAGTCCCAGGGCCAGCTCTTGCATTTTGGCATTATATTTTGGCACCTAATAGTCTTAATAGTTTTCCCCTGGTAAATACTCAGTTAGCTGACCTAATGAGTATTCTTCAGCAAGGACAAGCAATTATTCCTTAGACAAAGTCACTTTGGCAAGTACCATGACATGTTCATCTGCAACAAAGGAAGCAAGAATTAGGTCAGACCCAGGATCCACCTAGACCCTTATGTCATTTCTGAGAACAGGCAGTGCACATACCTGGAGAGAGAGAAAACAGCAAGCAGACACTTTAAATACCCTTCCTGAGAGCTTGGCAAAGCTATACTTTCAAAACATACCCTCAAGGCTGCTCCTTGGTGGGTGTAAAATCACTAGGAAAAAAAAAAAAGAAAAAAAAAAGCTTTTAATTTCTTGTAAGAGTTACATCTAAACCAGGTACAGCATACAGAGGGTTTCTAGGACAAACAGCAGTGTTTGTAGAAAATGTCGGCAGACAAACCAACAGCTCGCCAGGAAATTAGCAGTGACTTGCTGGTGTTAACTAACTTGCTCACGAGCACGAGACAGAGGGCCTGTCACCTCTGTGTGTGTGAGAGGGCTCTATGTGTGGTAGGTAATGAGCTGGTGCTCGTTTCTGTGCAGCAGGGAGTTTACCTCCAAGCCATTGGTGAGCTAATGAAGGAGTTCCCTTGCTGTCCAGCTGCCAAAAAGAAAGGAGGGAGCACGAAGGCAAGGACAAGCCAGGCAACAAGAGGCTCAGCCCCCTGAGGTCTGCGTGGGGAACACGTTTTGCACAATCATAGAAAGAAAGCTGCTTTTGCACAGTTGGGAAGCTCAGGGCCACCCTGACTGGGGGACATGTCTCAGTCCAGACCAGCCTCTTCACAAAAGATCACCCACACAGGCCACCTGGGAACAGGCACCTGGGGGAATTCACTGGTCCTGCAAGTATTTTCTCATGGTCTTTTACCTGCAAGGGAAAACCACATTTGACCTCCTTCTTGCTGTAAACGCTCCAGCTGAGAAAGTTCTCTGGACCTGACCATCAGCTCACTTCCCTGAAATCCCTCCTATAACTGAAAGAGCAGATTTGGCTTGGCTCAAGGAAAGGTTTTCCATCTTATCTAAACAGTGCATTAAAATCTTTGTGGCAAATTACACGCATGCACCAATGCAAGAGGAAACAAATTCTTGTTTGGTCTTCTCATGGGAGTTGGATTTTTTACCATAATGGTCAGGATGGGGACATCACCATGCTCAAGGCATGTGCACATTGGATGGGGGACACTGTAGGAGCAGCACAAGCCTGTCCCTCACACCAAGGCATGAGCCACTGCACCTCCTAACATCCATCCCTCTGGAATCCTTCAGCAGGGAAGTGGGGTTCTGTTCCTCTAGAAGGTGGGAAACCAAGGCTCAGAGTAAGGCCAGCAGAGTTTCTCCTTTTCTAGCTCTGAAAGTCAGCCTATGTCCAGCTGTGGTGGATCAGTTTGTCCAAAGAGAAGTTCCCAAGAAATGCCCTCAAGCAAGTCCTTGTGCAGATGAACCAGACTGTGTGACACAGGAGATCCTGCCAGGGCTTTGCTCAGAGATCTGAGAGGAAGGCACAGGTGATCTGACTGATTCCACATGGATGCAAGAAATGGGTATATAACCGTCCTTGCTGCAAAACAGTGTCACTGCTACTTCATCTCTGACCCAAGCAGACATAGAGGGCTGAAGAAAATAAAAGATTCTACATCTTGAAGAAATTAACTTCATTAATTTCCCACATCAAACCCCAATGTCTATTGAAAGAATTTCAGCCCTGTTATCGTGTTCAGCAGCAGCAACAAACTTGTGACAATTCATGTCCCATTCTTGTCTGGCTGCTTCTCATTAAGCAAATCCAGAAAATCAGGTCCTCATCAGGAACTGCTATAACTCTGTGGGACTCAGAGGTCTCCAGACACCATCCCTAAAAAGAGAGTTCTGAAGTGATTTCCTCCTGAAGCATCTTTGGAAACTAATGCCAGAAAGCTCTCCAGTTTTGGGTGGGTCTTGTTTTGTTTTGTTTTGTTTTGTTTGTTTGGTTTTTTTTTGGGGGGGGATGTTTATTTTGTTGGTTTTTTTGGGTTTGGGGTTTTTTTTTTGGTGTGTGGGGGGTTTATTTTGTTTGTTTGGGGTTTTTTTGGGGGGGGGGGGGGGGGGGTTGGGTTTTTTTGGGTTTCCCCCCCCCCCCCAGAGGAATCTGAAGGGGTTTTTGAATGAATTGGAGTATTGTGAGGATTTCTCCATGGAGTTAGAGCTGGTTTCCAGAGTGATATACAGCACAATGAAGATCATGACTCATAAGGCAAATGCACAGTAATGTCCATCCCCAGCAATTCCAGAATGATAGCAGAGAGAAAGTCTCAGCAAGGACAACATAGGTGGGCCTGAGAAGGGGGCCACTGTCTCAAACATGAAAATAAAATCCAGCTTCTAAATCAAAAGGGTCTGGGAGACAACACTGTCACTTTCCTAAGCAGGGAAAGTTTTGGATACTGGGGTTAAGCAGCAAGCTGAAACCCCAGCTCTCTTGCAGCAGTTATCCCATGCAAGAGGAACACGTCGCTGCTGGGGACAGGGTGGAGGGAGAGGGAAAAGCTGCTGGAGACTGTAGGAGGCTCTGTGACACCTCCTCTGTTTCTCTAATGTAGCTCTTGCCGTGGTAGGGCTTGGGGGCTCTAACTAGAATGATGCTCCACGCCACATAAAAATGTACAAAGAGAAGGTTTTTTGCTTTTGGCAGCTTGAAGTCACTACTAGTGATGAGCTGGGTGGGAACAGAGACACGTGGGGAAGTCAAGTGTGTTACCACATGGCCAGTGTCAGGACAAAGACCTTCCCAAGGACTCCCAGTGACTGGTGAGGAGTGTAGGACAGACTTGTGTGCTTGCCCTTTTGACCAAAGGGAGTGAAAAAACCCACACTCACAGCTAGGAAAATGCCATTTCTGTTCTGCAACTGAAATGTTTTGGGACTGTCAGCTTAGTTTCACTGCCTAGTCCCACCTCAGGCCCCTCCAGCAGTCTCCTCCAGCCTGAGCACCCCACCAACCCCCAGCCAAATGTGCCCTGGCATCCCAGCTTTCCCACAGCACAGGATGCCTTGGAAAACAACCAAGCCACCTAAAAATCCACTTTTACTCAGCAGCTACTGCTAGGCTCGACTGCAATCTGGGGCTTGGAAAACACAGCTTTATTTGTTTTAATTAAAACCAAGTCCCTCCACCCAGACTTGCCTCTCTGTCACTCTCGCTTTCTCTCTCTAGCCATCTGACGCATTTCAGCAGACATGTCATCAGACTGGTTCAAGGGAGGGGAGCAGCCATCTAATGCAGCTTCTTGCATCAGTATCCTACCCTTCTCTGGGGAGCCGAGATGATGGGCTTGGCAAGCAGGAGGGGAGGCTGCTAGGTGAGCAAAGGAATACACATACATGATGGCACGTTTGTGCTTTGGTGGGAAAGTAGAGGGTGCATAAATGTAAAGCCCCATCTCCTGTTCCTGCACCAGGCTCTCCAGGCACCCCTGGGTACTGGTCTAAATGCTGGGGCAGGGATGAGACAACATCCTCCTTCCTGATAACATCACCAACCACAGCCAACTCTCCATGTGAAAACTTAACAGGAATTTCTAAGGATGCCATAAACCACACCGCTTATGGAACAAATCTAAATGCGTGAGGATTTTAAAACTGGAGGCAGAAACATATGTTTCCCCATACTAAATCCACACAACTTCCAATCTGCCTGAATCCCTGTGCCTCCTTGGCTCCTCACGCTGGCTCCTCATTTCCAGGAGAGGCTTGTCAGCTCTCAAAGATTCCGAGGGCACCTGGCTGTGTGAACATGGATATTCAGGCCTAGACCCTTGCTGGGAAATCAAGGGAGCGTGGTACTGTCATTCAATGATGATCCAAGCATTTAAATCTGTATTTGGTGCTCCTGCCTGGCAGCTCATGGGTGCTCAGCCTTAAGAAAACCTTGTTGCTTATTTAGCTTTCTTACTGTGTCTTTAAGACCTAATTTTAGATTCCTACTTCTGAAAATGTGTCTAGCCAACCTCACCACATGTAACTAAACATGTGTTTTGACATCCACCTCCTACTCAAGGATTTAATTTCAAAACACTGCTGTTTTATTTTAAGACATGGGGAAACAGCAATTTTTAGGCTACCCATTAATTATCAGAGTCATTAGTAAGGATTTAGTCATTATAACAAATAATCCAAAGGTGTATATGTCTAATTAAGTGTATGTGCCCAGCAATTTCCAGGGAATGACACATGCATGTGCCTTGCAAGTTAAGTATATCTGTACATCTCACTGATGTACACAGTGTCACTGTGAAACACAGCCTGAGAGTTTAACTGGGGCCAAACTCATTGCAGAACCAAACTGGCCCAGGACCAGAGATTTCAGTGAAATAAATGAATGGACCTCACCCAGGTTTCTTCCTCAAAGAGTTCTGGGTTTCCATTTTTACTTTAACACGGCATGCAGATATTTGCTGTTGGTCAGGCTAATTCTATCCTGGTGCATAATACTTGCTGTAATTAGTCCATGGTACCATCTTCTCCACTAAGTTCATTTTAAGCTGTCGCTACATCCCCATAAATTAAACCAAGATATGGATTGGACTGTAACGGGGTGATCTTCCAGCCTGAGTAAGGCTCAGACTCAGTGCACCACAAGCATCCTTACAATCCCTTGCCTGTTTTGCTAAGCTGGCATGTATTTTGAGGGAAGAAGGATATATTTCTGGATATATGACCACCACACAACATTACAGGACCCTGCCTTCAGCAGAAGATTTTGAATGCCACCTCTGCACTCATGACATATTTCACATTTTCCTCTTTTTCTCTCACTCAAGGCTTTTGTGAGGGCTCAGAAAACTGCTCCTGGTCCAGAAATCATTTTGGCCCAAAAGGGTTCAAGTGATTCAATCAACTTCCAAGCCTTTGAAGCTTACTCACCACTAGATATAATAAACCATCACAACATAACTCATGCAGAGAAGACTGTGTGTCACTGCTCTGTGGCAGGAGCACACATAGGCTTTTGCCAAGTGTGCAATGGTATCTGGATGTCTGTGAAAGCCAAGAGCAAGCAGACTGCCAAACCTCTTCACTGGCACAAGGAGGGCAAGTTCACACATCAGCAAGTTTGTGCTGCCTGCTAAATACCCCAGACAAGGACTGGGCACACCAAAACACCAGCTACGGCATCTTTTCGGATGAAGAGTGTGAGCGCCATGTCTCTGCTGAGAGAGCTTCCACAGAGACACTTCCTTCTGCAAGTCAGACCATCTCGCTGCTGTGCTGCTGGCTATTTGGGCATAGATGTATACACTGAATCTGCTGTATTTTTGCCTGGATTTCAGGCTCTCTATCACCACTTCACTATCTGGCATGCTGCCTGGTCTGGGTACAGATGCTGTACAGAGGGCTTTTCCTCACCACAGCAAAGAAATGCAGGTATCTATGACAAAGAGCGATTTTCTAAAACACATTAGTGCTGCACTGGAAAGTTTATTTGAGACAGAGATGCTGGCCCAAGAAACTGGGGAGTAAAGCAGACTCAGTCTGTAGCAGTGCCACCCAGTGCCACACAGCTCCAGCAATTCAGGATCAGGTGCCTCAGGGCAGCACCATTCACAAGGCTGAAAATTCTTCTTGAGAGCTTCCCATTGCAGAGGCACACAACCTACCACACAACCAAGGGGAAAGTCCTCTGGCTTCCTTTCAGATGATCTTGCACAATCAGGCCTGCTACAGATGGGAAAAAAGGGAAATCACCCCTCCTGAATTTTGGCAGGATTAAAAGACATTCCTCCAGCACTTGCTCTGGGTATGTGTAATTCAGAACATGGCACAAAACGACTTTGCTCTTTCTCTCTCTGCCTCCAGGGCCCAGGATTTCCTCTCCCGCATGTCTGGGGTCCTCAGCTGTGCTTGGAGGAGTGCAGGAAGGAGAGACGGTGGCAATAGGGGTGAGGGTGGTGTTTGCAATATGACTGTGCCTCTGGCTTCATGCAAAGCTTGCCAAAGGACATTCTATGAAGACTGCTGGTGATTTTTTCATTCACTTTAGTAGAAAAATTAGGAAGCAGCCCAAGTGGATGAGTTCTTGCACACGGAAGCTTAATTATCAGCATGACTGGTCAAAACTGATGCACAGCAAGCAAGACTTCCAATCTGAAATCTCAATTTGTGGAAAACAAAGAGTGTAAAGAATGAAGGAGAATTTAGATAAAGAAGAGTCAAAAGAAACAGGATGCCTGGAAGCAGGATCTGTCACCTTGCAAAGTCATTCAAAAACCCCAGCTAACCTTTTATTCAGGATCAGGAAGGCAGACTTCAACTACCTATTGCTGGAACTAAGGCCACATCTTCAAACAGCTTTAACAGCGGCTCTCGTATTCTACCACTAAGTATTGTAGGAAATACTAGATAGGGCAGAGCAACACAAAAACTAAGCCTATGTAATCCATGGCAAAAGAAACTTTTTTTTTTCCAAATCAAACAACTTCAAGGGTTCAGTCAAACCAAGGCATGCTGCCTCTGATAGCAGTGGTCCAGCTGGGAGTGCAGAGCCTCTCCCATTCCTTGATCATTCCACTGCCCTGTATCTCTGTTTCTCTACTTTCAACAGAAGGATCTTTTTCTAGAGGGGGAGACTTGGTGATCTGTAGTCCTCTCACTCCAGGAGATGCACAGGGCTGCAGTAAACACAACAGCACAATTAATAACTGAAATTAAGTCTGGAAATGAATGCCATGATGACAACAAGCATGACATTGCAGAAATATTATTCATGTGCCAGGCAGATAATTGCAGACATGCACCAGTCTGGGAGCATTTTGTTTGGTGGTGATAAGATAATAGCCACAATAAAGTTAACTGTGTCTCCACTGGCTGTTTAAAGGAGAAGCGGGGGTTCTTTGACCTCTGACATTCCAGACATCTCTCAAGATTATCAGAGCAGTCTTTTCCAGCCTTTAAACCTTTGCCTGACTCTACACATCTGCCACTCAAGTACAAGTGTAAAGCTTAAGGATCCTTTCCCGTATGAGGAAAGCACCCTTCTCCATAAAAATGTATTTAGGAACATGATTTAAACATGTTCCTGATAGTGAGACTGTCCTTAGGGATCTTACTAAAAGAGTCCTCATAAGTGACCTGTGGTTTGCCGACACATTACCCAAGGCATTGAAAACTAGATTTGAAAAGGGTTACAGCTAGACTTGTACATCTTGTCCATAAAAAAAAGAGAGGCCCAGCACAGACCTGTCCTTGCAACCACACTGCCTATTTTATTTCATGGCTTTTCCTGAGGAGATCAGGTGGCCTGGACCATTACAAAGGTGTTGGGGGAAAAAAAACAGTGAAAGGAGAAAATAGGAAAAATAGGATGAGAAAGTGAAACAAAATTTTAAATAATAGTAATTATAATTAGAGGTGAAAGAGAAAGAGAAAGAATTAGGAAATGGTCAGGCACAGCCAAGGAAGGGTGTTGGCTCAGGAAAAGAAAACTGCTGAGGAAAGTGTATATGGTGCTGTGTCAGGAGGGGAAAAAAAAAAAAAGGCAGCTAGGCTGGTCCTTATTTCAGGAAATGAAAAAAAGACTGGGGACACTTAAGCCCTGTTTCTGCTTCTTCCAGAAGCTGGACGAATTTATTGGCCATGGTTAATGAGCATCTCAGATGCCTCATGAGCCCTACAGCAATTAATGCTTAAGCAGCGGTTAAGGATCTGTTGCCTCTATCCCAAAGGAATCAGTACAGAGAAAAGTGGGTTTTTTCACCCCAGAGGGATTTCAGGAAGGTAAATGCCTATCTGAATAATCCACAGGTGGCTTGTACAGGTAGTGAGTGATAGAGGGGACACATTACAAGGGGAAACTGCCACTGTATTGGCAGGGCTGAAAGGTAGTGACAGGACAACGAGTAATGGATACAAATTGAAAGAGTGCAAATCTAATTCAGATATTAGGAAGAAAGTTTTTACTCTGAGGGTGGTGAGATACTGGTACAAGGTATTTTATGTTTCATAAAGGACTCCTGTTCTCTTGGAGACTATTTTCTTTCACAGATAATATCCAGCTAGAGACTTTTAGTTCTGATAGAATCAAAACAGACACAAAGTTTAGCAATAAACAGCTTCAGCCTCTAACCAAGGCACTCTCATAAATAAGCAAGAATTTGCAAAGAGATTGCAGGCAGAAATGTAACACTCCAGTAGAACATATTTCTTATTCTTCTCTTGTCATAGTCCTGGCAGGTTCTTCATTCAGAGTTGGTTTCTCATAATTTCTTGGCTGACCTGTAAACAAGGCAAGGACAGAGGACAACAGGACAGAGGATGGGCACCGAAGTATGAAGGCCATTCTTTTCTTTGAATCTCAAGTGCTGGCCCAGTCAAAACTGGCTGATTTTTGAGTGGGAAACTTTCCTAAAGGAGATGCTGCTTTATGATATTTTCTTTATTGTGCTTATCTGCTGAGGGACATATTCCCTCCTTCTAGCACAGGTTTCAGCTCTCTGTTTGTAGCCATTCCAGAGTCAAGAGACTTCTGTTTCAAGTTGCCCCTGGACAAATCATATTTTCTCTAGTTTTCCCTCCGATTCTTTATCTATCTCTCCTTCAAGCTTCCAGCTTCATGGGCCAGATGACTTAATACAAGGAGAGTGTCAATGAAGTGCTGACAGAACATCACGCATGACAATAAGCTTAAATTTGCTCCCAGAAAGGGATGATTCTGTGATAATCAGGCTTCACAACACAACAGATGTGCCATCCTACCCCTCATGGGACTCATTGCCCCTTTCTTTGAAGCATGCCTTTAAATGCTGAGAATGAGTGCTTTTGGCTACTCCTCTTTGCTGGACCTAAATTCCTTGATATTGAAGTGCCTTTACTCCTCCTGTGGCTCCTCATGTTTTGCAAGGATCCCACAATCTCCACCTTAAATTTTCATCCACCTGACCTTAGATGATGACCCTTGCAGCCTGGGTTCCTCCTGAGGAGTCAGTGAAAAGGATTAAGTATTTTCTGTACAGCACTGTCCAGAATTATCTGTCTCCCTGCTCACAATGAGCCCACCCAAAAATCTGCCTCACCCAGAGCAAGAAGGTGTAAACCCCTGCCCTGCAACTGCAGACCTTGTTTTGTAGGGTAGGTCTGGCTTTTCCCCTCAACCAATGTTGCACAGCCACAGGAACCACTGCTTGCACTGCAGCTTGAGAAACAGGCTCAGAGACTTTGCAGAGCTCCTGGGTAAAGACAGATACACTTCCAAGCCCTATGTCAATTTTACACAAAAGGCATTCTCATATTAACCATGCAGAAGCGTTTACCAACATTAGTAATCTTAGCACAAACTTTCTTGTGCCCATTGCTGTTGGAAGTAGATTTGTCATCCACATTCCGTACTGTAAACATGAATTGTGTCCTAAAATTTCCCATCCTCACTTGGTCATGCTTGAAGATATTTCTTCCCTAAGTGTGTGCATGTTGATGCAGTACTGAATCAAACAGCACAGAAATGCTCTCATCACCATGTTGTGGTCATGTATCACTGATCTAACTGTTCACAAATCTTGATATACCTGACAAACTCATGCTTACATTTTCTTGGAGAAGAAATTGTTCTCAAACATGCTTAAATAACCCACTCCTTGGGCTTAATGTTGAGGGTTAGATTGATTTTAGAGACATGTGACTATCAGTAGAGAGGAAGAGAGCTTTGCCTGCTGTGATCTGCAATACTGAACACAAAAACCATCAAAAGGTTTGGTCTACATTTCAAACCTTGCTTATTGCAAGAAGCACATTCATTTCTCTACAGCAAAGCTAGCTCCAAGCCTACAAGAGAAAGAAACATGAACTACACAAAGCTTCTGTGGAGAGTCCAGAGCAAAGCTGCCTAAAAATCTGGAGTTGCTCAAAACAAGTGCCTGAAACAAATTGTTAAAAATCAAAGCTCAAATGGGAAGGTTGAGTCCAACTCCAAACACCCCTGAAGTTCTGCAGCTCCTCAGCCCATGACGTGTTTGAGAGGGGATCATCCCTCACAGGCTGTCAGATATTGAAAACAGGACCTGAGTGTTTGTTCAGCTGTGCAGCTTCAAATTCAGACTGGCCATTATCCATCAACGGCACTGAGGCATGCTCATGCCCTCGGTGTCCTGCAGGGGCTTTCCTGAATCAAGACCAAGAAGCAACTTAGACCTCAATGAGAAGGAGACATCTAATCTGTCTTGCAGATAATTTTTTTCCCTTCTCTCATCATCCCATGCCTTCCTAAAGCTAACAGAAAAACAGTTGTGTGTGCATATAAGCAGCCTGGAATGAGTGCTCTTCTCTGGGTTCTTATGTTACATTCTTTTGTGCTACATACAATTTCCACTAGGACATTTTGTCCCCCAGGCTTCATCAGCCAATTGCATCCACCCCCCACACACCCCCGCCTCCCTCTGGTTGCATAACTTTAGCCAGGATGTTAAATTAACTCTCTTCCAGATGAGTTTGACATAATCTTATTTACTTTCATAGAGCATATGCCAGTATGCAAATACATTACTCAGCACTATCGACTCTGCACTTTCACCAAACTATTACTCTTAGTTTTTTTTAACAATGGTTCACTAGATACCAGACAGGAACATTGCTGTGCCAAACAGCAGGACACTCATGTCTAGCAGGACAAATCCAGTAACACTAAAAACTCTCCGGCTGACATTTGTGAAGGTTTATTGCTGAGGGAGGGAAACAACCCATTTCCCACCTCAGCACTGCACTCCTGCTCCTTTAGGTCATGCGTTTGCCTTCTGAAGGAAATCTCAACCATCTCCTCCAGATATCCAGGACATGAGCAGCGACAAAATGAAGCCACCCAGAGTGACTTTGCATTTAGCAGTGGCACAGCATCCATGTCCAAACAGCTCCCCGGCTCACAGGCACAACCCCCGCTGCCTCCTGACTGTGTGGCAGGGCAAGAACAGCCTCACACCCCTTGTGCCTGCGCTTACAATGAGAAGGAAAGTCGGGTGCAGAAGCCAGAATAACAACTCTGTAACCAGGAGTCCCATATCCACATCCTGGGGTCAAGCGACATGTGTCGCCTGTGGCGGTGAGGTCAGTCCTTAACAGCTCTGCTGCCCACACACTGGCAGCCACACCAAGGCCAGGTGTTCACCAGAACGCAGAAACAGCTCCAGGCATTTGTCATTTGGCAGATGTAACCTCTGGGTGAAGCCTGTGTGAGCTGTACTGTCAAAACCGTGGACTCAGAACTGATTCGTATGTCTGCCTGAGAAAAACACCCAGCCACAACCGAGCTGAACAAGAAGAGTCATCAAATCCCCCTCCACTTCTACCCACAGCCCTCTGCAGCCATCCCATTTCATGGGAGGTACAGGAATCACAAAAAATGGTAGAGAAATTGGATCAGAGGAGACTTGCAGTCTTGTTTGGTAGCTACTGTGACCTACCATGGGCTTCCAAGACACAAAACTGCACTCGGAGCTACAATTTGCACAGGATCAGAACACAGCTAAATGCACAAACAGGCACAAAAGAGCTTGAAAACAGTATTTCCAGACTGGAAAACAAAGGCACAGTAAGTAAACACAAGGAACTGAGAAGTTCAGCTGAAATGCCAAAGCAGCAAATGGTTTGGGTTGCCTTTCTTACGGCTATGGTGGGTCTGGGGATGGTTCTGCTGGGCTGCCTGTCCTCTTGCTGATGGGGCTGATCTACACTCATGGGTTGCTGTCAAAGTTTTGGGAAAAAAAACAGAGACATGAAGTAGAAGGCAGGTGTCCAGAGGCTGATTTCAAGGCTTCCCAGGCTGAGGCAGGTCTCTGGCTATTCAAGGGCAAAAAAGGCTTGTGATGTCCTTGTTTCTTTTGCCAACACCTCAAAGTGGAACCACCAACATGTGCGCAGAAAAGAGGCTCTTTGATTCAGTAAGAAACACCACTCCAGCTGCCCAGTAAACACCCTCATTTTAATAGGGCTCTGGCCTTACTAACCACATCCTACACCAGCCTATTCATAGTACAGTTAAAAATAGCACAGACTGTTCACATGGAGTTAGCATTTCTACTACTTTTTGAATCTGGACCTTGCTGTGTTTTTCCTTCAAGTGAGGGACGCTGGTTTTTTTTTTTCTGCAGGCCCATTTCTCCTTCTCTGTTTCATGTCTGATTACATTTAGCATGGATGTTTCTGATATATTCACATGCCAAGAAAAAGTATTACTTTTTTTCATCCTTGAACAATCCAAACTCATATTTAACAACTGAAACTTGGCATGCTGATCAGTTCTCAAATAAGGCTACATATGCTTTACCAGGGAAGTATGTTTAAGTAGGGCTGAATTATCTGTTCCTGAAAAATTATCAGAATTGTATGGTGTGTCCTCTCCATGAAGTAAAGGGCCTTCATCCTGCTAACAGCTTTTTTATGGATGACTTAAGAAAGTAAATTTAGTCAAACAAACAAAAAGTACAGTCTTATGCTGTGCCAGTTATCCCAAATTGTTAGCCTGAGTTAAAATAATACCTCTGTGACAAATACTTCAGATGTAACTGCAGGACATTCAGAGATTGGGAAGGGAGTGGATCACTTTCTCTGAGACGCCAAATACCTAGAATTAAGCTGTTGGGTTCATTACTTTAAGAGAAAAAGGAGGCAAAAAAATGGTGTAGCAGAAAGCTTGGGGAAGAAAAAGAGACTGTCTCTTCAGCGAACTGCACTGCAATGGGCTAGAAATTCCATCTCAGCCATTTCAAGGTAACCACGGACAAAACCTGTGGCTTTGGATGCGGCTGAGCAGGACTTGCAGCCCCAGCCTGTTTCCAACAGCAAGCCATGAGAAAACATTGTCCTGTATCCTTCTGGGGATACCCAGATATCTGGAAATACACAACTGATAACCACAGAGAGCCCCTGGCAGGGTTGGGAGGTACCTCAGTTGCCAAGAGCTCCTTGTCAGAGGGAAGAATTGCCAGGTACAGGCACTTTGCAGAAAGCCACCCTATGAAGCAAGCACAGAGGCTAGGTCAGCCCTCTCTTCCTCCAGACTTCATGACCATTCACCAATTCTACAATTTTTTACTTTTTATCCAGATCACACACATGAACCAGACTCTAACACCATCTACCACGTAAGACCTAGAAATTGTACTATAAAGCCCACTCACGCTTCCTTGAAACCTAACTCTTGTAATGTAATTTATTTGACATGAACTACAAGTCTCCGATAAACATTAAGAAATTATGTAGGGGACCATCACCAAAGCAATGTTTTTCTCCCAGATGTGTTACCAACACACAGTCACTCTGGCAGGTGCAACTGTAGGAAAGGTGCGGAAGGAAAGCACCATGAGCTTCACTCTTTTTGAAGAGAATTTATGAAACCAATGTATGAAGTGAAGGAGGGAGAACTGTCAAAGAACAGGGGAAAGGTTTCCACAGGATTCCTGCACAATGTGGGAATGGAAAAGTAACTGCTAGTCTCCAGTTTTTCACTGGGCTTTTCTCAGAAGAAAAGAAAATAGCACCACTGAAGTCAGTGGCACTGGGTCTCCCCACCTCTTACTAATCTGTTCAGCTTCACTGAATTCAGACTACCTCAGCCAAAGATCCACCAGGCAAAGCAACAACACATTACTATCCCATGTCCATGTCTTTACTCAATTCATTTTTTGCAGTGTCCCTACATAGCTCCAAGGAAGGAAGGAAGGAAGGAAAAAAAAAAAAAAAGTAGTAAGGCTGTGAGATAGGATATTGATAAGCCTGCACAAGAAAAAGGAAGCGGGACCTTCTTTACAACCCATTTTTTCAACTTTTCCCTGCCTCTGATGGAATTTGGCAACTACCTGAGTATTTGCTGCCCCTCCACAAGTGGCTCATTCCTGGAATGAAGTCATAGGTCTGTGCTTACTCCATTGAGTATTAACATGGAGATGACTCTGACTCACAGGTTCAACACTGTGACTTGACTGCTGCGTGACAGGCTGTTAATTTTCCATTTCTCCAGAATTTCAGAAAAAAAAAACAAACCACAATTTATTCACATTACAGCTAATATGTTCATCACTGTCTGTTTTACTCTGCACTTAAAATTGCTCCAGGTAGTGCCATTTAATCACTTTCTTACAAAAATAAAAGAGTGCTTCTTTTCCTTGCAACACTACACCAAGCACTACACTACACAATATAATTCTGGGGCTAAAAACTGTCCTCCATTCCCAAACAACATTATTAACTGAGCCCTTAAATTAAATATTAATGTTTCAATATTTCATTCACAGTATTTAAATTTTCCATGTGATACTTTGAACTACTGTTCCAGGTGCCTCCAGCACAGTGTGGTCTTGACCACTGTTAAACATCTGACCTTGGAATTTAAATGCTTGTCCTTCAGGATCATGTTTTCATTGTGTCTGCATAACACTGTGTGACACAAAAGCTAGGTAGGTGTCTTCCATATCTCCATGGACCATGCAGAAGGGAGTCACAGATGGATATGAAAACCTCCTGTGAAATATTAATGCTGAGGAGAGAAGTGAGCATTCAGTGTGGTCATGAACACAGAGAGCAGGAGGAGGAGGATGAGCAGTAAAAACCTGCTGTGATAAACACCTGCAGCAGCCAGGGGCTGTCAATAATAGCACTCAGGAGTGGGGTCGAATGATGCAAAGGATATAACAGCAACAGAAAGAAACAGAGTCAGGAAAAGTTGAGAAACACTGTCTGGAGACATCTCTTTGTCATGTTCTCTCTTAGGCTAGTGGACTATGAATTCAAGCAACCCACAGCTTTTGACTCACTGTAAAGCAGACCCAAGAACTGGGATGGAGAGGGAGCTATTGTACCCTGATACAAACTCTTTATTCTGCAGTCTTATTGCATGTTTTTCCACCATAACCAAGAAGACAGCTGACCATGTATCAGCACTCCAGGCTGCTCTTGAGAAACATCATGTGCGGCCTTCTGGACCCCTGAAACACATGCGGCTTGTCTCAATGGTCATCCTGTAGAACTTCTCCTGGCTTCCAGAAACTTGGGCACAGGAGGAGATGTCACCACTCTTTTCCTAATCTCTGATGGCTGAAAATCAGCCAGTATTTTCTCAAAAGGAAATATGAGTGAATTAAGTTAGCATTACCTGGCAGGGTACTTCCTGGGGCATGTGGGGCTCTGCCTGTCCCAAGGCTTCACCGGGAAGTTGAGGAGGCTCCTTTCACCCAAATTATGAGATACGATAATTACGGGAGAGGAAGTGCTTTTTTCAAATGTAAAATGGGGAGTTTTTTTCAGACAGATAAAGCCAGGCAGGATGGAGCTCTGAGCAGTCAGGTCAAGTGGAACGTGTCCCTGCCCATGGCAGGGTGGTTGGAATGAGATGATCTTTAAGGTCCTGTCCAACCCAAACCATTCCGTGATCCTGTGATTCTAAGTTTAGCTACCTAAAGAAGTGAAAATTGAAGAAAATGGAGGGGGGGGGGGGGGGGGGGAATGGCAGGGGGAGAGAATGATACTAAAGAAAATGTAGACCAGGGACAACCTGGGAGAGTCAAAACAACAAAACAATACCAGTAATATCTGCAAAGGATATGCAATGCATAGGAGGCTCAGAGACGCAAGCAGCCTGGAGAGAAAGAGCTCACTGAGAAGCTGCAGACATTGCAGGTGTGCAATGATAAAATATTGCAAGGAACAGATCTGCAATGATGAAGTTCCTGCAATTTGGGTCTCGGATTAAAGGAATCTCTTCTGTCTGTAATATCAAAAACACCACATGCAGTAACTTCCAAGAGATCTCTACCTATCAGCACCTCATGCCCATTCAAAAGGTGGCAGTCAGCTGATTATCCACTTTACAAGAAAGAAATATGATTTGCTGAATTTTCATAGCCCTCACATCCAGATGATGGGTCTTGCTAGTACCTCACCAAGTGAATTAAAACTCCATCAAATTAAAGAGATATCTTCCTTTCCTTTACAGTCCAACCATCTCATAATATTTCCCTGGTTCATGACCAAAGCAGAGCAGGAGATTTAGGATCTCATTATACTTCTGTGACAAAATGTGAGCATTCAGAGGAGGAGCCATGGGACTCACCTAACCTTTTTGGTCACCAAAGTTACAATAGAATGCAAAGCAGGACCAGCCCCATTTTAGATGATGAAATTTGCAGCCACAGTTACACATACATGGATTTGAGTATAAAGGTGTCACTTGTCTGCCTGAGAAGCTTTCAGTCACAGCAAAATTGAGTTAACTTTAAAAATCACAATTGGCACTAAAGGCCAGAGCTGCCAGTGTTGTAGCAAGTCCTGCAGCACTGGCTAGATCCCTTTTGGGAAATATTCATACAAACTCTTCTTCTCCAGCCTCAGCACACCAAAAGCTCACCCTCACAGAGGTGATTTAATGCTTCACATAGAGGGCTCACTCTTCCTCTTTCCCTTCCTCTGGAGGCAGATCTACACTCCTAATTCAGTGGGTAAGCTAGGTGTCCTCCACTGAGTCACTGCTGCCTATTGTGTAAGACAATGGATTCGTAAAGCAAAGTAGATCTTATTGATAGAAACACGCCTTGGCAATCATTCTTCTGAGGATAAAAATCATGGATTCATCTCACAATGAGTATGTCTTCACTCATGAGATGCCATCATCCAAAATCATTAACTGGTGTAAATACTCTATCTTAATTACTTGCACATTTTATTCATAGCCTTGGCTGCATTGGTTCTCTTAAGTCCCAAATCTATGCTACAAAGAGCCTAGCTAATTTACTTGAGGAGAATTTAAAGGAGAAACAAATACTTCTTTTTTAAGTTCAGCTGTTTAATTTCTCCACAAATGGATGGTATTCCACTCACCATTAAAAAAAAAAAGGTTTTGAAAAAATCAGTGTTGCAAAACCAGGCACACAACACTTGTGTGCTAACAAACTAGATGTGCCAGAACTAAAGTTGCCCATGCTGCCGTCTCTTGGCCCCTTTCTCGCACTGCAAGATCACAAGCTACTTTCCAGAGAAGCTCTCCGTCACTGATGGATTGCTCAAGGTAGGTGTTGCTTGGTGTCAGACAGATCTTTCCCTGCACTAAATTCCACCTAGGGCTTCCCATTGACTCGGCATCCCTGAAGGCCCAGTGCCTGCCAGTAGGAAGCACTTGGCACAAAGATTTAGGTGGAATTTAGACTGGCTGAATCTAGAGCCTAATGAGCAGCTATTCCTTATTTTGTTTCTTCCTCATTGTGCAGAGAATGGCCCCAGGCCTCAATTACTGTGTGCTATTCAAACCCTGCTCAGAATGCACCATTATTAATTTCCCCATGTTTTGTCATTACTGATTTCGTATGACACTTCTTGTCCGTTTCTCAGGGTCCTGCAAGCACAGTCTGCTTGATGGCAGAAGTGAAGTGAGCAGTGAATCTCACACATCAAGGATGGGCAGCTTCAACTCTTCTGCTGGTGCAGGGCACCTGTAGTAAAGTGTCCCCCAGGGCAGGGACTGTTTTGTGCCACCAGCTGTCCGTGGCAAAGCTTCTCTGGAAGAAATGGAGCCACCAAAACAGTCCTTCAGCAATGCCATGATTGTGCAGTGCCTATGTCAAAAATCTAAGAGCAGTTGCCATATTGGTCTCATTAAGTAGGCAAAGGACTGTTATCACAGAGTAATGGGCTCCTGCTGGTCCATTAACATTGGAGCAAAGCTGGAGGCATTTATGGAAACAATGTGGAAAGCCTGGTATTCATTCTCAGATCAACACAGCGCTGGTCCTTTCTCCCTATAATGTCCCTATAGTGTTATCCTATAATGCCTATATTCCTGTTAAAATGAGGGGAATATTTATCTAATCATTTTCTCTGCTGGATGCTGGTGCAGGGAAACAACACATATGCTTAGATTCAGCATAGTAGATAGTTTAGAAAGACATCTTGTGTGAATCAGCTGTCCAGGTCAATTTATCCACAACCCTGAGTAGGCGGAACCATTGAAAGACAGCAGAGGTGTTGTTTACAGTCCTGTGATAACCTAGCTGATTAGGACAGATCTAATTGCAAATACTCCTAGTTAAATTCAGGAGCACCTTTCTGCTTAACTTTCTTATGCAAATTCAAATGCCTTACACACAAGAAGCAGCTATCTCCTGTATTTTCTATTTTTCTCCTATCTGGCACCTTAATTCTTCATTAGGAAGCATGTTATCAATTCAGATTACATTCCTTAGAGCCACTTTTACTCAAACAAAAGAAACTCAGACCTTAACCAGGGAAGGGTTTAAAAAACCCTCAAGCAGTGACAGCCAACTTGGTGGGTGTTGAAACCTGAATTTCTGCAGTATTAGAACTTCCCTAGTAGCAAAATGCCAGGTTTTCTGTATGCAAAAGAAACACTGAACATCAGAGCAGGTGTGCCAAAGTCTCCCTGCTCCCATCAGCTTCAGCAACCACAAGAAAAATTAAGTTAATGAGGACATTGCTCCACTAGTGACATCACTCCATTTTGGAATTATGCAAGCAAGAGAGGGTTTAACTGATTTTATACCGCCACAGCTTGGAAATGTTCTGGGAAGCCAAATCTGTAGTAAGGTGCCTAATTTTTATTCACAGAGATAGATAATTAGTTACAGATTACTATATAAAAGGTGAGGGATGCTGAGAAAGAAGGGCCTGGGACAGGGAGGATGGGGAAGATCTCTTCTGAATAGTTTTTCCACAGCTATTGAGGGGACTGGGAGATCATCAAAGAGTAAAACCCCTTCTTACAGCAAAAAGAGTGATTCTTCCAGAGACATAGATAAATTAGAAGGTCCAGAGGCTACTGGACAGCAATGTCTAAAGTATGCCACACAGATAATAATGAGAGAATCTGGTCCCAAAGAAGAATGCAGAAAGGTGAATTAGTAGTAATTCAAGTTCCTGACTTCTTCTTCAGAGACAGCTCCACAACACAACTTGATCTTCTCACTGATACACTTCCCTGCATCTTCTATCATATGCTAAACCTATCACCCATCAATGAGGATCATCTGGTTAGCTAGCACCTGATAACTTTTCAAGTTTTCTCTGTTTTTCTATGACTTCTCCATTGGGTCTGGAAAAATACAATGCATCAGCCTCGTGCATGCAAAAAAAAAAAAAAAAAGTCACAAACAAATAAACAAGGATTCATCCTCTTCACTGTGTGCAAATGTCCCCACATTACATGCAGAACTTTGAAAAGGATGCTTATTTTGGAGTCCTTGTTTGCACTAGTCCCACTGTGAGTGCCACTCATTAAAGCAACTGTTAGAGTTTGGGGAACATCTAAATTCAAAGATGGGGCAAACCCATTAAAAACAATGACAGATGGGGCTAACTCATCAAAGCAAGCAGAAATGCCTTGCTTGATTAAAAAAAAAATCAAAGCTCTTTGTTTTCCATTAACAACTCGAGGTATTTTTGCCTCTTAGAGGAATTCAACAACCCTTGGATTGTTCGAAAGCAGAAAGTTGCTGCATGCAAGTGATCCTGCATGGTGCTAAATTGTGTGAGGGCAGTGGTTGCCTCTGCCATGGGCTGGTGAGGTTGAGTGGATGGTATTGTACGGGGGAATCAGCACCTCTGGAATGTCAGACATGAGTTATCACCCTGGGGGAAATTCAGTGGGAATCACAACCTGACCTCTCAGATCATCACTGCCAAGCCCACCACTAAACCATGTCCCACATCCACACATCTTTTAAATACCTCCTAGAAAAGTAAAGTAACTATTAACAAGATAATGGCTGGGTTTTCAAAAGGCAGGTGAGAACAAGTCTGACCACGGGCACTGCTGACATTCTCAGCATGAACATTTATGACCCTAAGTGTGCATGTGCCATCTGTGTATGTACGCACTTGCTGCTGCTTGAAACCTGCCTGGAACTGCTCACAATCTTCAGAGATGTGCCCTTTGCACTGCACTAATAATCTGCAAGTGTAACTGCCAGCTGAGCAGGGGTTTATATCTGTTTAACAAAAACAAACTAACCTGTGCAGGAACAGATAAATAAAGCCTGAGCTCAGTTGCACCTGGTGAGGAATATACAATACATGGAAAAAAAAAAGATCCCCAAGGACAGCTGTCCCTGAAGGAGAGCACAGGAAGGCAGTTCGGTGGCCATGGCTCTGGACTGTCTCATCCTCCTTGCTGAGTAGAGATCCTGTGGGAGGAGGGTGAATCCTCGTCACTGCACCTTTCTCTTCAGAGCATGCCTTGCACAGCAGGTGCATGTGTGAGCTCTCATACCTTCCCTCTCTCTTGGCTGCAGTGCAGATAATTTGGGTGGCATGGGACAAAAGAAACCCTCCAGATGCTGCATCTTCTTGAATTTCACCTGTGCTCCTGCAACCTTGTCAGGGTAAAATGCAGCACAGCACCAAGGATTATAGAATCACTGCTTTTGCTGAATCAGCAACAGGGATTTTATTGGATTTAATCCAGCATCATGGGTTTGTTCCCAGTTCTCCTTTCATTATGTTGTGCCAGGACTGGAGCAGGGGCCCTGGCAGCTCCTGGCTCTGTAGCCTACCTGCTGCAGCCTGCTGCAGGGACAACACACTGCAATCCCAAAAGTGTCAGGAAAGCTTCTTGTTGTCTGACCCCAATGACACTGCGACACAATTTTTCCCAAAGTCTGCAGTCTTTGATGCAATCACCTGCTCCCACAGAAAACCAAATCAAACGGGATAAGCTGCACACCAAAGTTCCTGAGAGGCAGTTTGTTGAAAATCAAGTTCCAAACTCAAGCTTTAAAATAAACACATCAAGATAAACAGATTGATCTTTGTTTCAGGCACAATCGGCTAGACTGTTTTTTCTTCTTGTTGATGTTCTTAATGTTTTTCACTGTGTGATGCCATTTCCTGAGAACTGTCTCTGCTCCAGAAACCTGTGTTCTTTCTTGGCTTCTTTTTCCCTTTTGTGGTTTATACACACAGGTGACTAGTTTAGCACTGACTCAGGCTGGACACTAAGGCCTTTCACTTGGTCATTTTTACTCTGCTCTACACTTTGGCCACCAATACGAGTTGTCTGCATCAGGTAATAATTCTTCTGCCAAAAGGGGTGAGCAGCACAAGTAGCAACAAGGGCAACCCCACTCCCACAGTGAGATGTGGTAAATATGGAAGAAACCTCCTCCTTCTACCTAGGGAGGGAGAGAAACACACAGAGGCCACAGCAGTCTGGCATAGCGAGGGCTGCAGCAGACTCCTTTCTGTCCCAGCACAGCATCAACTGGAAAAATGTCATTGCACATCCCAAGGCAAGAGGGACACAAATTCTGTGCAATTCTCTATCTGAGTTAAGCAATCCCCAAAGTCGGCTTTGAACAACACAGAAACATGCTGTGTTCTGAGTTAGTGGAAGGAAAGTTTTAGAGAAAATTGGGAAATTTGGAGCAAACTGAGACTTGGAAGAAATGGTCAGCTGGCAACAGAGGGCATGTTAAAAAAATCTGTCCTAAGAAACCAGCATTTAGGTTGTTATGTAGGCTGGGAAAGCATTAGCTGTGAGCAGTTACAAACGTAATGCATTTCATTTCCACACTTGGGACCATTAAATCTCAGTCCTTATCATTTAAGGGAGGAAATCACTAATGTGCCTCATTAGTGAAAAAAGAATGCATTGATCTTTATGCGGGATGTTCAAATGCAGGTGTCATTAGACTTACCAGTGCCTGCAAACATCTACTTTTTTAAGCACCCTGCCAACATTTACACAATTGAAAATCAAGACTCAGATGAAAGTGGGCCACATCTTTTTAACACGAATTTTACACATACCTCACATGTGTCTTGCCTCAGTTATCCAGAAACATCAAATCAAATCTATTTTAATGAAAAATTGTGAAAGCAAACCTGTTTAATTTCAGTCCGCAATATTCAAAACTTCTCTTCCTGGAACCCATGAAGTTCTGGCATTTATTTCAAAGATATCAGATCACTTATCTGCTTCTGAAGCATTCTTGTTCTCCTATTTCTAATAAGGGATGTAATTTTAATTTCAGTGTTGGCCTCAAATGATCCTGAGTTTGAAATTTGGGCCAGGAAAATGCCGCATTGCTTGGGATATCTGTGAATTAACAAATTTACACTGAGAGGAAAGAAACAGAAAATAACAGATGGGGAAAAATGTCCAGACAGCTGCAAACCTACACATCAGGTGCTTTCTCCTGAGACTAAGCTAAAAAGGGACCTTTCGACCTAAAACTGTTTGCATTGTTTGGACACTCAGAGCTGTTTTCAGAGAGTCTTAGAGCACAAGCCTTGGATGGGAGTCACGGCTGGGACCTGCTCCGAGGGGGCTGTGCAGATCCCCAGCCCTGCACCTCTGAACAGGGAAGGTGCCTCCCTTCCCTTTTCGGGCATTGTCCTATATTTCACCAGCCATCATCTCCCCACACTAATCTTTTTTGTACCTGTGGTTCCTGGCACATCCTCTGCCAAGACACGGGCTTTGAGCAGAAAAAAAAAAAAAAAAAAAAAAAAAGAAAAAAAAATAACAAAACACCCCAAAACAACAACAACGACAACCCAAAAAAACCAAAAAAAAAACCCCACACAAACAAACCAAAAACAAACAAACAAACCCCCAAACCAAACAACCAAAAAAAAACCACCCAAACCAACAAAAAACCCCAACTCTCTGCTTTTTAGAGCCAAAGTTATTAATAATTAACATTCATAATACAAAACCGGTAAAACCGGTTAGGCAAAATAAAGCCCGGCATTTTATTATTATTTTAGGGTTTAATTTAGTCATCGTAAGTTACTAAGGCTCATGTTTGCAAATCACGCAGAGCTGGGACTTCACCCCTCCGGCCCGACCAGTTCTGGAGAGCGGCCGGCGGCACCGGGGGACAGCGGGGCGGCTGCCAGGGCGGGGGGGGGGAGGGGGGCCGCCCGCAGACCCCGCTGCACCGATCATGACAGCGCCGGGGGGCAAGGACACGGTCCACCGGGGCTCCCCGCGGCACGGGGGGCGGGACGGAGCCCATCGGGGAGCACCGCGGCACAGCCCGTCGGGGCTCCGCGGCGCCGGGGCGCGGCGCCGGCTCGTCATTGCCCTCTGGAGGAACCCGGGCCGTTCTCTGCGGTAACCCACGGGGCTGTGCTAAATTTGGGGATGGTTTTATAGTTTTCTTTAATTTCTCTCACTTTTCCTTTTTCTTTAATTGATTTTTTTAAAATTTTATTTCATTTTATTTTACGGACTATTCCCATCCTGGCACCCACCGTGCCTTCGGCACCGCCGGGAGTCGGGGCTGTCCGACGGCGGCTCCCCGGACCGCTGGGTCCTGGTGGTAGAGTAGTCGAGAATAGCCCTGGGCTGTCACGGGTCATGTGAAGGACCGCGCCGTCGGGGCGGTTCGGAAAATGAACAAAAAGGGGAAAGAAAAAAGAAAAAACAAACAAACAACAAAAAAAAAGAAAAAGTAGGGAACATATAAAGAAAAAAACCTCAAAATAAAAAGTTAAAGAAAAAAAATAAAACGAAAACAATAAGAAAATGCAAGGGTGGGGGAGAGGCAGAGCGGCCCCGGCGGCCGCTCGGGACGCTCCGTTCCACCTCCCTCCCTTCTACGCGGGGCCGACGATTCCCGACGGGAGTTCCCAACCCGCCGCCGGTACGGGAGCCCCCGCGGCGCGCGGGCATCCCCAGCGCGTATCCCCGTGTCCCGCCCCCCGGGGCCAGCGTCACCGCTCCCGTCACGGGGCGCTCGGGGCGGAGCCCCCGCTCTTTCTGCGCGCTCCCCGAGCCGAGCCGAGCCGAGCCGAGCCGAGCCGAGCCGAGCCCAGCCCAGCCGAGCCGAGCCGAGCCGAGCCCAGCCCAGCCCAGCCCAGCCGAGCCGAGCCGAGCCGAGCCCCGCCCCGTCCCCCCCCTTTTCCCCACATGTCCGTTTGTTGTCGCCGTCGCCATGGCGGCGGGGGCGGTGCGCCCGCGGAGTGAGTTGATAAGAGGGAGCGACGGCGACAGGACCGCGCAGTGCCGAGCCGGGCGCGGCGGCGGAGCGCGCTCGTCGCCTCCCTCCGTCTGTACATCCTTTCTTTCCCCACTGGCACCACCGCACCCCGTCCGTCCTGCCCGGCTCCCCACATGGCCGCGGCTCCTCGGGAAACGCCTCGCGCCTCCGCCCTGCCGGTGCCGGAGCCGCGTTGCCGGGCGGCGGCCGCCGCCGCCTCCTCCTCCTCCTCCTCGTCCCCGCGGTGCCGCTAGCGCTCCGCGCCCCGCTCCGCACAGCGCCGAGCAAGAAGAAGCAGCAGCAACACCAGGGCGCTCCCGGGGCACCGCCCCGGCGGCGGCGCTGCGCCGGCTCCGCGCGGCTGGACGGCGCGTCCGTCCCGCCTCTCCTCCCTCTGCTCCGCGGCGGCGCTCGGGATCACGGCGGCGGCGGCGGCTCGACGGGACGCCCCGGCACGGATGCGGTGGGTGCTGGGCGCGGCTGCCGCCTTCCCTCCCTCCGTCCCCTCCCTGCCTGGCCGCCGGCTGACTCCGCTGTGTCTCCCCAACGCAGGCAGCCCCCCGGCGAGTGCGAGATGGCGCTCAGCGGCACACTCCTTCCCTCCATCGCCACCTTCGCGGCGGGCGCCGCGGGTCGCGAGAAAGCGGCGCGGCCCGCGGGCCCCGGCAACGTGAGTATCGGCGCCGCTGCGCCGCGACACGGACGGGGTCGGACGGGGCCGGGCGGGGCCGGGCGGGGCGGGGGCCGTCGGGGCGAGCGCAGCGCCGCTCGGCTGGGGCTGAGCCGTGCGAATGTCCCCGCAGCGCTGGCGGGAGGAGCTGTCGCAGCTGAAGCGGCCGCCGCCGGCGCTGTCGGCGCGGCCGGTGGAGACACCGCCGTCGGAGCTGGAAGGCGCCGCCGCTCTAGGGCCCCGCCGTGACGCCGAGGAGTTCAGTGAGCTGCTGGACTTCGACTTCATCCTTTCCAACTCGCTCATGCACCAGGAGCCTGCCGCCGCCACCGTGGTGGTGGCCCCCGCCGCCACCCCGGCCCCCATCGCCAGCCCCTGCCCCGCCGGGCCTTTCGCCTACCCGCTGCCCCGGCCCGAGCCCGCCAGTCTCCTCTACGGCGGTGGCGGTGGCGGCAGCTGTGACGGGGCGCCCGCCGCCGGGTCTGCCGCGCCCTTCAACCTGGCCGACATCACCGACGTGTCCCCCTCAGGAGGCTTCGTGGCCGAGCTGATGCGGCCAGACCTGGACGCGGTGTACCTGCCAGCGCCGGCCGCGCTGCCGCCCCTGGGCAGCCTGCAGGGCAAGTTCGTGGTGAAGGCGATGGGCGACTACAGCCACCCGGGGCTTAGCCCCAAAAGCGGCCCCGCCGCCCCGCCGCCCGGCACCGACGGCCCCGGCGCGCCCTACACCTCCCTGCCGCGGATGTGCCCCAAAATCAAGCAGGAGGCCGCGCCGCCGTGCACCCTGGCCCCGCCGCTGCCGCACGGGAGCAGCCCCCGAGGAGCCCCCCAGCACGACTTCGCCCTGGGCAGCCGCCCGCTGCCCCCCCGGAGTACGCCTTCGCTGGGGCCCGAGGAGATGCTGGGTGGCAGAGACTGTCTTCCCGCCACGCCGGGGCTGGGCCACCCTCCGCTGCCCCCGGGATACCCCCCGGCTCCTTGCTACCCCACCTTCCTGCCCGAGCAGCTCTCTCCCGGCGCGCTCCAATACCAAGGTGAGTCCCCGGGGTGCTGGGGCACCGGATGTCCCGCTGGGGCGCTGGCCGCGCTCACTCCTCCCTGTCTGCCTATAGAGCTGATGCCGCCGGGGAGCTGCCTGCCTGAGGAGACCAAACCCAAGAGGGGACGCCGGTCATGGCCTAGGAAAAGGACGGCCACCCACACCTGTGACTATGCGGGCTGCGGCAAAACCTACACCAAAAGCTCTCATCTCAAGGCGCATCTGAGAACCCACACAGGTTAGTCCAAGTGCCGGGGTCAGGGAGATGTCCTGGCCTGAGGAGCACCGGGTGCCCCCCGCGGACATTGGAAGGCCGTGAGCACAGGAGGAGGGTTAAAAGGAGCAAGGCTTTTCCTTGCTGGGTTTCCGGGCTTTTTTTTTTTTTTTTCCTGCCCCCTTGGCTGCGTGAAGTTCTGTGCAGTCTTCACTTACTGGCTTGACATTTTGCTTAATGGTTCGGAGTGACTCAGATGTGGGAGCGGGTGGGTTTCTCACCAAGTCAGAGTTTGATACTTCTCTCCTGCTATGTGGCTGGCTAATTAGCAGGTAGTTGGAACCCAGCTGGAATTTGTTGCTCTGGATTGTGTTGGCCCTTTTCTGAGAAGACCGCAGACCTCTCTCGAATATAACTGCTTTCTTTGCTGGTGGTTGAGTGCTTAACACATGCACCCCCTCTTAGCTGTCTGTTGGGCAAGAGAGGTTGTGCACCTCTGCAAATTGTTGCTGCCTTTTTGGGAAAACCGAGATAGATTCCCTGAAGAGCAGGGGCTTTCAGCTGAGCTGGCAGCTCTAATGGGGTGCCTCATCTACCTGTAGGACATCTCCGGCTGCACCAGCAGAGTTTAGCTGTCGATTGTCCACTGCTAGAATTGGGATAAAGTCTACCCAAAGTGTGTGTCTGAGCCCAGTCTCAAACTTTTACCTTGCAACTGAGTGCAGAGTTGTGGTAACTGATCTTGTGAAAGCAGGTACAGCGCATGGGTTTTGCCAGCATGGGCATTCTGTAACAGTGACTAAATAGCCTGGGAATTTGCATAATTTGAATCCCTGGGTTGTGAACACGATTCAAGACTTTCTCCTGAAGAGGAGATGGGAAAGGGAAAATATACTGGCACTGCAGTAGTTAGGCTATGTCTTCAGGTAATGGCAGCAGGGGGAAAAAAGTCAGCCAGGTGATCAGTGGACATCTGCCCCAAGCCAGTCAGCACCATCCCCAGGATGTGTAGGACAGTGAGTTTGTAATTGTTGGGGAAGCTCATCTTGCCATCAACAGTGGTTTTTGTATAATGAAGACAATAGTAAGACTGAGTCCTTAATCAGACCAAGCTAATGAAAACAGTTTCCAGCTGTTCTTTAATTCTTGAGACCTACAATTATCTAAGTACGTTGTCTGCTAAGTTATTTCTGGTTGCTATTTGATTGTGTAACACTGCCGTCAAAAATACACACTTGGGTGCTCTGAAGTCTCATGTGCAAGGCAGAGGAAACGAACATTTTAGTGAAGATTTAAATGACACTAGCATTTCAGAGCACCTGTACATCTTGAAAAGACAGCCTTGCTCTTTTAGTCTTTGTTTGCAAATGCTTCATGAAGTTCATTGCGTTTGACCACCCTTTGTTTTATCTAGGACAACTGCTTGTCTTTCAAGGTGCTACAAATGGTAGCCACAAAAAAAACCTGAAAACCCTAACTGATGTGTTTCATTGCTTGTTTTGTTTCTTTTGCAGGTGAGAAGCCTTATCACTGTGACTGGGAAGGCTGCGGGTGGAAGTTTGCCCGATCCGATGAACTCACTCGTCACTACAGGAAACACACAGGCCACCGCCCTTTCCAGTGCCAGCGCTGTGACAGAGCTTTCTCCAGGTCGGACCACCTTGCCTTACACATGAAGAGGCACTTCTGATTTGGGAGAGCAGTGGATCTTTCCCCTGACTGCCAGGGAGATTCAGTATTTACAGCACAAGGACTGTCTTCCACAAGACGAAGAGAACTCATTTTAAGCACTACAGATAATAGAGGTGAAGTCTTCCAAAGAGTGGAAAAGAGGGATAACTGTATACGGACATTGCAGCTTTTTTTTTTTTAATCGTTATACACTTAAGAGAACCAAAGACATTGGGGTCAATGACTGGATCTGCTATCATTCCATTTGTAAATCCAACTTGAATTATTTCTGGACTACGGAATGCCAAGGAGTGACTGGAAGTCACGGATATCAGGGTTTAAACAGACTGCATGTAGTTCGGAGGGTGGGGATATTACACAGGGAAATGATATTCCCTTAATTTCCTTTCAATGCAATATTAGATGTACATGTCATCTTGTACTTTCTTTTTTTTCCTTCTAAAAGCCATTACAATGTTAAAAGAGGAGGAAAAATTCAGGTACAGAATTATATTTTAAAAGCCTATTTCATGGTGCTTAGTGACTGTTGGTTCTAGAGGTACCAAAACCAGGAAGCCAAAGTTCTCAAACTGCTGCATATATGACAAGGAACTATTTTTTATTTTCCGATTGCCAATCATGACCTAAATCAGGTGAATTATCCTGGTTTATCTTTTTTATTAAGAAAATAACTTTATGCAGACAGTCTGTAATGCACTGTGGTTTCGATGTGCAATAGTTTGTACAATGGTTTATTCCCAAATATGCCTTAAGCAGAACAAATGTTTTCTATATAGTTCTTTACATAATAAATATGTAATATAAATTTAAGCAAACTTCTATTTTGTATATTTGTAAACTACAAAGTGATAATGAACATTTTGTTGGAATTTGTATTTTGCATATTCAAGGTGAAAATAAGTTTTAAATAAACCTATAATATTTTATCTGAATGCTTGCTCTAGTTTTTTTTTTTTTTCTGTGTATGGACATGGCCAAAGAAAGTTTGTTAGGTATTTGTTGGTGGTTGAGTTTACCAAGGCAAGGAGTGGGTGGGGGTAAACGCTTGCAGTCTCAAGACTCTGAAAGACAAGATTGTGTAAGTGCAGTGCTGATGTAACATCTCTTTTTAGGGAAAAAGGTGTATGGAAAGTTTTTGCTCTGGATGTCAAGTTGCCACTTATCTCACCTGTGTGAGTGACTAATTTACCATTTTTAAAGTAACTTAGGTTAAATTACTTTTTAGAGGACATAATCTGTTGAGGACATAAGACCTTGGGCATCTGATGATAACAAATCTTAGAAATTTATTTTTGTTTCTAGCAGTCTTTTCAGCAATGAAGAATTCCCATCTTCATTGCCTTGGATTTCTTAGGCAAGCCAGTGTAACCACTTTAGTGTGAGCAAAGTAAAACCCACTGAGTAATGTTGAGCAAAGAATTAAACCTGGCTCAAAGAATAAAGGGCGCGTGCACAAAATGCCACTTAACCGTCACCCACATGGAGTTTTCTTTTGAAACGTGCCCTGTCCTGGGAATCCAGTCACTCAGCAAAGAGTCAGGATTCCTGCAGGAATGCACACGTAGCCAGAGAAGGCTGACCGTGCTGGGACTGAGAACGTGTTGCTGCAAAGTCCCCGGCGTCCCTCCAGCGGCACGTGCCGCAGCTCTGGGGGCGGTGAGCCTGCCCGGGGTCATCGCCAGCCCCGTGGTGCTTCTCCTTTGGGACCTCATTGTTCCGGCTGCCTTACAGAATGTGTAGCAAACAGATGATTTCTACATTAATGCTGGGTGAATATGAGCTGTTTTTCTCACTACTCCCCATTAGAAGGGAAGAAGCGATTCCTCTTCAGCTGATTCATAATGCTTGTCAGCTAGGAATTTGGGTGTACGTGGTACCCAATAAAGCTTAGAAAAAAAAAATAGCAGGCAAGAGCTTTTGTATCTTTGTAGTAGTTAAAGCAAAAGTGGCAATATCAAACTTTTATGTCTGAATGTGCCTCTGGAATGCTACAAAAGCTCACAATTTGATGTGGTGTTTGTGTGGGGACCAGTGCCATTTCTCCCTCAGTTTGTGTAAGTAATATAATGATTCAGAAAATATTTCTCACCCCTTATCGCCTAGGCATGCTTTGTTCAACTGAAAGCTATCTTTGTTGATTTGCTTTATAGGTAACACGGAGTAAGGAATGTCTTGTTTGATTTGCAAATAGCAAGTATTTAAAGCTAAGTTAAAGTTATGAGTCATCCTTTATCTGAAGCTTTTTTCATGTGAAAACTTCTTTACAATTAAAACTGGCAATTTTTTACCTCCTCTGTTGCTCTGGCTGTGAAATCTGGATGAGAGATCCAAGGTCAGCATTGAAGCTGGCATGTGCTGGGGGCCAGAAATGTCATTGTCCCATCTGACATGGGGGGCGTGTTTGGCAGGTGTGAGACCTCCTTTGTATGGCTGCCATTCAAAACCTCTTACGTGCAAGGTCTATGTTTTAGCACATCTGTAAGTACTGAAATCTGAAGATTTCGTCTGAGAAGGTGGTTTCTTTTGCTTTTCAAGAGTTCTGTCATTATGCACCGTTAAGAATTTTGTAAGACACTGTAGCGCTTAGTAAGGCATTATCCGCTTCAGCCAGCTTCAGTTTCTGTTTGATGTTTTTATGGACCCTAGGCTTCTAGTTGCATGAACAATGGCATTCTTGAAACAGGGCATTGTTCCCTATTCTACTTGATTTTTTTTACTTCCCTTTTTTTCCTTGATCCTAACCAAACTGTCCTCGTGTATGAACTTCCAGACTGAATGGGACAGGACTGTGACTTTGTATTTAAAAGGAAATGCTGCTATGTCTTTAACCATTTCTAAATTGCTACTCCTATACTTTTTTGGTCCAGGAGCCAACTGCTCACTTTTTGCCATACAGCATGCAATGCGTGAGAGGCAGTCCTTACTCTTAAGGAGGTCTCTGGGGAAAATATTGAAATGAGCAGTGCTCTGGTAAGTAGAGCTGGAAACAGCACCTTGTGTTTGCCACCTGTTTGGTTGTATCTGGGTTCCTGGAGTTGCACTTAGGTGCAGGGTTGCACATGGATGCAGTGAAACAACACCTATATCAAAAAGTGTATCTCGTAAAAACATATGTAAAACACCGAGAAGTCTTGTAAGTATGTCTTGAGAAACAAGATTTGTTTAGCATTGCTAAAGCTGTATTCATGTGCCACTTTTCTGGGGCATCTGAAAGTCACGGTTTGAGGTTATGAGGGGTGGCCTCTCTGGCATGGGGTGAACACCTCCAGAGCTGCCCCAGAGCACTATTTCAGCTACTGAAGGCAAAATCTCTTGCAGCAGGGAGTTATCTCTGCATCAAACTACAGCCGTCCTTAATCCTGCTCACCCCTAACCCAAATCTCTCTTGGGCTTAGCTTGCTTAGCATGTATAGATGGAGCTGCTTAAAACAAGATGGCACATGCCTGCCTGCCAAGCGCCAAGTATTCAAAAGTGGCACCAGAGTAAAAATCTTCTCAGAGCCGCAACTGCTGTGCACTTGTCTGCTGCATGGCCTGGGAGTCTGGATTTGGCTGTGACCCAGCACAAGTGGCTTCAGCCAGCCCCTGTCACATGGAGGGGTACTTCCAAGAGAATATTCTTATCCCTCATGGTGGTTACCAGATCCTGCCACAGCTAAACACAACTGTGAATCTCACAAGGATTTATATTAAGCTGATATGAATCAGTGAATTTCATTCTCCTTCTCTTTAATAAGGGAAGATCAGAGACTGCTGTGGTTAATCACCCCAAGTGCTAACGGTTCGACAGAATTAGTTTACACAGGTTTCCTGTGGGAGTGTGCTGGATCTTGGAGCTAGCCTGCTTTCACTGGAGTCCCTGGCAGGCACTTTTAACAGCATTTGAGTGCAAGAATTTCCAAATTAACCTGCGTCTGTCCCTGGGCTTTCCTCCCCTGAGTGCAATTGGGTCGTGTGCTCTAAGGCAGCAGGGGAATAAGAATGATTTGGAAGCTGGGGACAGACAGAGCATTGGTTATACCGTAGGATTCAGGCAGGGATCTGGATGGGATAGAAGAGCTGGTAGGAGGAAGTAAACTCAAGGTATGGTGAGCAAAACTGATATGGAGAGGAAGAGGAACACCTCCACTGGCGCTGCCACGTGTTGACTCAGGCCTGCCAGGAGAGCTCCCCACATTAAATAGCTGTATTTAGGCTCGGTGGATATATCTCTGGACACCAAGAGAGATGAGTGTGTACTCAAAAGAGGGGAAGGCCCATCATTCACTGAAATTTAATTGAGGTCACATTGGCTTGGAGCCACAGGGTAACACACCCACATTCCCCTGTCTGCTGTACACCTGGATGACTCACATTTCGTCTGCCCTTCGCTCTTGCCGTAACTTTACTAGGGGAACATTTTTCATTACTGCTGAAGGCATTGCCACCGAGTGCAGAAATCATCTCTGCGGCATGGATGTGGGTGGTGGTGGTGTTTCTGCAGCCTTGTTCTCCACCCTGGGTGCATACAGGTATCTGTTAGTCTCTTTTTCACCTTTGGATGCATACCTGTGAGCCCTCAAGGCTAGAACCTTAATCGTGTGAAACACGGGAGGGGAAAAAGTGGCTTGTGCTTTATTAATGTTTATTCTATATTTAGAGCATGCATTCCCAGAGTTTTACAGGAGACAGGCAGCCCTAATAGCTACTCAAAAGAGGCATTAGGCAGCTGCACCTTTTCCCTTCAGTAATGTTTTCTGTACTCTTGGAGCTGTGACTTCTTTTGTAACTGAGATGGTGATTTTCACACAGACCTGGCTAGCTTGGGGTCAACTTCATGACTTGCTAATTAAGAAGAAGTTTTAGGGAACACGGAACACACCAGGCTGCTTTCACTGTGAAACCTGGGTGAGCAGAAGGGTAATCATGTGCTGCTATCACCACTGCCATCTTGCTGCAACCCTGAAAAGTTTTGCATGGTTCTGCTTTGGGTACAGCATGCTTGTTTATCAAGCACAAGCTAAGGCTTGCTTAAATCTTGCCATTCAAGTTCTCCACTGTTAAACTTTCAGGCTTTATTCAACAAAATAACCCAGCTTCCCTGTGTTATTTCGTTTAGGGCCTTTAATTTTAGGAACAGATATCCCACAGTTACCCAGAATGATTTACCCCGCTACTGCCACAGCAGTTAGGAAAGATCTGATAGGAAATGCCACACCAGCAGCACACGGGTTCATTCACTGGGAGCCTTCTCAATGGTGCTCAGAGTCTGCATGTCCCAGTATCACAGAATCACAGGATCACAGAATAAGCTGAGTTGAAAGAGACCCTCAAGGATTGTCACTTCCAGCTCCTAGCCCAGCACAGAACCATCTGTGAGTCCCACCATGTGCCCAAAAGCAATGTCCAAATGCTTCTTGAACTCTGTCAGGCTTGGAGCTGTGCCCATTCCCTGGGGAGTCTCTTCCAGCGCCCAACCACCCTGTAGGGGAAGAATATTTTCCCGATACCCAATCTAAACCTTTCCTGACACAACTTCAGGCCATTTCCTGGACCCTGTCCCTGGTCACCAGAGAGCAGAGATCAGTGCCTGCCCCTCCTCTTCCCCTCACCAGGAAGCTGCAGAACTGCAGTGACGTCTCCCCTCACTCTCCTCCAGCTGAACACACCAAGTGCCCCCAGCTGCTCCTCACGTGGCTTCCCCTCAAGGCCCTTCACCATCCCCATGGCTCTCCTTTGCACACTCTCTAATAGTTTAACACCTTTTTTGTGTTGTGGTGCCCAGAACTGCCCACAATATTACAGGTGAGGCTGCCCCAGCCCAGAGCAGAGCAGAACAACCCCTGGCCCAGTTGGACATGAGCCAGCAGTGCCCTGGAGCCAGGGGGGACATCCCTGTCCTGGGGGTACCAGGCCCAGCATGGCCAACTGGCCATCGACCAGGAGCCCCAGGACTATCCCAGGTGCAGAATCCACCACGTTCCCCTGTTAAAATCCATACAGTTGGTGATTGTCCAGCCCTCTCATTTGTCACAGCCTCTCTGCAGGGTCTTCCCTGCCCTGAAGGGACTCAACAGCTCCTCTCAATTTTGTATCATCTGTGAACTTGCTGAGTGTCCCTTCCAGTCCTGTGCCTAGGTCATTTATGAGGATGTTGAACAGCACAGGGCCAAGGATGGAGCCCTGTGGAACCCTACACAGATGGCAGGAGCAGGGTCCTGGGTGTGCTTTGCCCTTCCAGCCCTGGAAAGGCATTGGAAGGCGCTCTGATTTTGCTGGCCTGAGGAACCAGACCTGCAGCTGCCACATGGGAAAAACTGACTCCCTGGGGTTTTGCCTTTGAATCCACCCTGAACTTCCTGCCATGCAGAAATTCTGCAGAGATGGCTTTTCTCATGTGTGCAAAACTGCTTCTCAAGGTTCCTGCATGAGTTTGATTTCACACACCAGTCCTGTGGGAGTGTGCTGTGGCGTTGGCACTGTTTGGTGTCCAAATCTCATCTAGGGTCTTCGTCCTTGAGAAATCTCCTGGGGGCTTAGCACTTGTCATAGTTATATTTCTCTTTTCCAATAAAAAATAATATTGTGAATTAGTATGTTGATAAAGTACAAGGGGCAACACTGATGGCAATTACTGAAGCAGATTGGAATTTACTTTCCAAGCTCTGGACAAGGTTTTATCCTGTCTTTAGACTCGAAACATACTGATTCAGTAATGCTGTTGGCAATATAAGGGGGCTGCCCAAAGGGATGCATCTGTCTTTGCACTGGGATGTGCAAGGCTTGGCTATCCAATCTCAGCAACAGACTGCACTGGCTGATGAGGGATGGCTCAATCTGCTGGCTGTGCAGCAGATTATCATTCATGTTTCAAAATATCAAAATGTTTTCCAGTGGAAAGCAAAGCAACTTCACCACTTACAGCCTTCCTGCCTCCCCGGTAACTGTTTGTGCTCTCTGCAGCTTTAGAGAATATTACTACACTGCTGTCACCTGTACAAGATGTTTGACTACCTTCCTTCTGCAAACACCTTCTCACCAGAATTTGCTTTGACAAGGTTCCCATGTTCACAGTCTAAAACTCACTGCCAAGGCTTCCTATGCAAACGGACGAACTTTTAACTGTGGTGCAGAGGAGGAGCAGAGGAGCACAGGTCAGGGTAGTGGCCACTTTTGTCTGGCCATGGGTGTTCTGTCCCAGCCACTAGCCAGAAATGGATTTGAAAGGCACAAGTGGTCCCGTGATGGGTGTCTCTGGGGTGATCCCACTGCACTCTCCCTGGAAAACTCCCTCCCAGGGAGCTCTGATGATTACAGGTTTCTTCAAGCTCAGGAGCCTGAGAAGCACAGATGCTTTTCCGACTTGTGTTTATTTTATGCTGTAGCTCTGCAGATTCCACTTACTCAATAAATATTTGATCCTCTTTGGAGCCTTCCTGAGCTTTTGGCTTCTGAGGGACCTTGTGGCAAAGATTTCTGTAATTAATTATGAACTGCCCTAAAAATATAGGTTTTTAGGGGAGAGAAGAAAAAAATGTATTTATTTTCTGTAGTCTCTGAGGCTGCTGCCTTCCAGATTCCTACTGTTTCCCCTTTCCTACACACCGTAGAGAAGGAAAGAATCTAACCTCCAGCTCTAACTCAGCCTTGAATTCATTGAGAACTACCAAAGGCTGGAAAGATTTGACTTTTGTTCTGTTTTTTAATGAATTTGTGAAGAGAAAGTAAATATGAGATTTTTACATATGGATGAGTTAATCTAGTCTACTGTAAACTGGAAGAATGCCAGCATATTTGGCATAATATGATATTTCAGTCAATATTTACATGATGTTTTCGTTTACTGGTTTGGGGTGGTTTTTTGGTGTTTTTTTTTTTTTTTTGTTGGGTTTTTTTTTGTTTTTGTTTTGTTTTGTTTTGTTTTTTGGGGTTGTTTTTTTTTTTTGTTTCGTTTTGTTTTTTGTTTTTTTTTTTGGGTTTTTTTATTTCCAGGACATCTGAGAAGTCCCTACCCATAAATCACTTTTTTTTTTCAAGGATGGGTGTTTCTTCAAATTTTATTCAAAATAGAAAAAAATGCTTTTCAGGATTTTTTTGTTGCACCTTGCAAAGATTCATGAGTACACTGCTTGCCAAAGCATTTTCCAGCTCATGTACCTAAACATCCACACAGGTTGAAATAACTCATTATTTGTTTGTACACCTTTATTACTGAGACATTATTAATAATTGTGGGGCTTGTGTATTTACTACTATTATGTTTACTGTTATGTGAAGAGGGAAACTGATCACAGCAATGTTTATTGGCTCAAATCTAACTCCAGGCTTTTCTCTTTGATTACACTTTCAAAACCCTGTTTCTGCACATCTTTCCCTGTTGTTGTGTCCTAGGTCCTGAACAGTAAGTGTCAAAACTGCAGTGTCTTTTTGTACTGGGTACTGAAATTCATTCCAGGTGAGAGACATCTCTTTCTAAGAAGTGATCAAGGTGTATCAGGGCTGTCTGGGAATCCAGCTACTTCATTAACAAACCAAATTCATTTGGTTGCAGGTAAATCCCCTTGGTTAGAGTTTATGCTGATTTGGGGCTATGCAAGTGAACTGCATAAGCAAATCCAAAGCATTACATATAAATAGGTAGCACTTTGAAAAAGTTTAAGATCTGAATCTTCAGGGTCCAGCACTGGATGCTGTGTGTGAACAAGGCAAAGGAAGGGGGAAGGGAGGTATGGGAGAATACAGAGCAAAGGAATGATTTAACCATTGGCCAAACCGCTGTGTTAAGCCAGAGGTTTTCTCTGACTGGCTTCTCCCAGCATTTTGTTTTGTGCTAAACATAAGGTGCCACAGTTTACATTTAATAACTCTGTCCATGTTAGTAATTGAAATAAATACTGATTGTCCATGAACAACATCCCACTAGGCAGCACAGAAGCACAAGACAGAAATGTCTTCCTCTGCAGATGTATATCATATCTAAAACTTGGTGCATGAATTTCCTCAGGAAAGGAAGCACAGGGAAGTCACTCAGCAGATTTTTTCAGTCTTTCCTTGCCTGTAGCTTTGCAGTGCTTGGCTACTGGTTGCAAGAGGACGGCAGACAGACAAACTCTGAAGATAAATGCTATGACTCTCTTTTCCCAGGCAGGACTAACAGCCAGCACTTGGAGGCACACAGAATCCACTCTGCCACTGCCTGCATGACTCCTGAGACAGGGATGTGAAAAGAGGAGAGAGGTTGGTAGGAGAAAGATTTACAGGCAGCCGAAATGGCTCATCAGTGCTCGATGGAGTAACAGCGGCTCTGATTTCCTCCTCCTTCATGTACAAATGTCTCAAACCCAGAGCTGTTTTGGGCAACAGCAGATGATACTTCTTTGAAGTATGGTAGGTCTGCTTTTCTCTTTTCTTCTCTTTTCTTTTCTTTTCTTTTTCTTTTCTTTTTCTTTTCTTTTCTTTTCTTTTCTTTTCTTTTCTTTTCTTTTTCTTTTCTTTTCTTTTCTTTTCTTTTTCTTTTCTTTTTCTTTTCTTTTCTTTTCTTTTCTTTTCTTTTCTTTTCCTTTTCTTTTTTCTCCCTTCCCTTCTTCCCTTCCCTTCCCTTCCCTTCCCTTCCCTTTCCCTTCCCTTCCCTTCCCTTCCCTTCCCTTCCCTTCCCTTCCCTTCCCTTCCCTTCCTTCCCTTCCCTTCCCTTCCCCTTCCCTTCCCTTCCCTTCCCTTCCCTTCCCTTCCCTTCCCTTCCCTTCCCTTCCCTTCCCTTCCCTTCCCTTCCCTTCCCTTCCCTTCCCTTCCCTTCCCTTCCCTTCCCTTCCCTTCCCTTCCCTTCCCTTTCCCTTCCCTTCCTCCCTTCCCTTCCCTTCCCTTCCCTTCCCTTCCCTTCCCTTCCCTTCCCTTCCCTTCCCTTCCCTTCCCTTCCCTTCCCTTCCCTTCCCTTCCCTTCCCTTCCCTTCCCTTCCCTCTTTCCCAGAACCACAGAATTATTAAGGTTAGAAAAGACCTCTAAGATCCCTGAGTCCAACCTTGCCCTCCCTTCTTCTCTTCCTCCCTCTCTCTCCCACACTGTGATTGCAATGACGCCATTTAACATTACCAGTTTATGGTAAGGGAATTTGCAGTTTTGCTGTGGAGCCAAGCTGATAATTTTGTTTGGGCGATGAGGCTGTCACTTTCCATCTGGGTGTTGTTCATAAAGATCCAGTCCTTGGAGCCCTGTGGTGGGAGTGAAATGACAAAACGCTTTGCAAACGAACAGAGAAATTGAGATGAAAGACTCAAAAACACGAGAAAAGGAATTGGAAACCAAGAGTCAAGGGGGCCTCACTCAGCAGCTTGGCAAATGCTCTACATGTCTGTGGGATACAATGAAAAAACAAGCCACACATCACTATTCAGTCCCATTAGGGCTTCATTTTATTTCCTATGTTACAATGAAGAAAATGTATGACGTGGTCAGAGTTTTCAGCCTGGGAGGTGTGTGAAAGCTCAATTTTTTTTTTTTTTCTCTGAATTCAAATCACATAGAAGTTCACGAGGTTCCCAGTGATGCTTATTATTTAGTATGCACAAAAATATTCTCAGGTGATGAGAAGCAACAGGAAGGAGACACCGGGGAATGCAAATAAAGATGTGCCCACCTTGTGACTTTTCACCTGAGTGAGCCCAAATGAGCACTGGGTCCTATGTCAAAAAGTGGTGGTGGTGATCTCTTCTTTCCTTAAAATGAGGGAATGAATAGAAAATGCCAGGCAGGGCTTTTTTGATTTTTTGGGTTTGTTTTTTTTCTGTTGGGGAGGGTTCCCCCTCAAACTCTGTTGAAGATGTCTGGGTTTGCTCTGTGTTTTTATTTATA